>NW_006789838.1:559110-573717 GCF_000442215.2 Lipotes vexillifer | reverse complement strand
AGAGGCCACAACAGTGAGAGGCCCGCGTACCGCAAAAAAAAAAAAAAAAAGAACCACAACCACCTGAGGTGCTTGCTGAAGGCAATAGTAATGTGGAATGAATAGTAGAAGAAGGTTGTTATAAATAACAGCTATGATTATGTGACCAGTTTTTGTCCTCCTTATTTTGTTATAAATGTTTGTATATATATATAGCTGTACCCATACACACAAACATATAAATAAAGCAAATATCTTTCAGAGAGAGAGAGAGAGAGAGAGAACATTTGTGATTCTGTCCCTGATGCCAGATCTTGAATATTCTCCAGGGAGGGCACCTCTCTAGGCAGCATCCCCTTCTCCCACTGTTGAACCAGCACCCCTCCCCCAGTACCCAGCTATGTGATAAGCTCAATCAGGATACATTGTTAACAGCTGATGAATGGCCTAATTAGGGACTTCAGACCAGTGGCTATGATGGGTTTGCAGCAGGAAACCCTTCTCAGACATTCAAGTTACACCTATACATCAGCTTTAAAACCAAGCAAAACAAAGAAACAAACAAACAAAAACAGCTGAAGAACAGAACACTTGGACCATAATAGTAGCTACTATTTGCACAGCCTTCAAAAGTATCTTTAGCTCTTTTATATCCAGTGTCTTACCTGAGCCTCCCTCAATCTCTGTGAGGCAAAGGACAGGGATTTTTATTGTCAATTGAAAAGGAGGAAAATTAGGATTGGAAGGGTTGTGTGGTAGCAAGTGTGTGGCAAAGCAAGAACATTAAGGGCAGTTCCTGCTACCTGTGCCCCTGCCCATGACAGCCTCAGTTTGCTTATTTTCAGACAGAGGCTATCCAAACCCTCTCAGGCCCCAGGAATGTCATTCTCAACTAGCTTAACATCACTGTACCCATTTCCCTTGCTTCCTCATTTAGATTTGTTTCCTATTTACCTCCCAGATAAAGCCATGGCACCAATATAACTTCTTTATTTTTAGTTACTTAACCTTTTTTCTGCCCCCTATCTCAGATGCATTGGGTTGGTTAATCAGTCTACTAAATCATGTCTGAGGTGGTCTCTTGGAGGCAGTCTGCTCCCTGATTTTGAAATGCCCTTTCTATTTTGGTGTCTAGATATTTATCCCTTTGGTATTTAGGGTTAAGCTGATTCACAGGCAGAAACAATCATGTTTAGCCATGGACCCCTTTGTTTAAATGAACTCTATGTATAATTACAATGTAGAAAACAGATAAAAGTGAAGCTGTTTGGATGGGGGGTGGGGAAGAGGATAGAATCATTTTCTTAGTGAGACCTAAGGCATTTCCACTAAGCCCTGGGGGGCTATAAGGCTCTTTATTTTTTTTAATTTTATTTATTTATTTGTTTGTTTGTTTGTTTGGCTGCGTCGTGCAGCTTGTGGGATCTCAGTTACCTGACCAGGGATTGAACCCGAGCCACGGCAGTGAAAGCCTGGAATCCTAACCACTAGGCCACAGTGGAAATCCTAGGCTCTTAGTTTAAAAGCCAGTGGTAAACAGAAATAAAGATTCTTTGGAATTCCCTTTTTTTCATCTTTATTGAGGCATAATTGACAAATATGAATTGTATACATTTAAGGTGTACAACTTACATTTTGATATACGTATACATTGTTAAATGATCACCACAATCAACCTAACATATCCATGACCTCACATAGTTACCATTTTCTTCCTTCCTTCCTCCCTCCCTCCTTCCCTTCCTTCCTTTCTCCCCTTTCTACCTTCCTCCCTCCCCTCCTTCCCTCTCTCTATTTCTTCCTTGCTTTCTTTCTTGGTAAGAACCCTTAAGATCTACCCTGTTAGTATATTTCAAGTACACAATAGAGTATTACTAACTCCATTCACACTGCCGTGCATTAGATCTCCAGCACTAATTCATCTTGCCTAACTGAAACTGTACTCCTTGACCAACATCTCCTGATTTCCACCTCCTTCTAGCCCCTGACAACTATCATTCTACTTTCTGCTTCTAAGGGTTTGGCTCTTTTAGATTCTATATATAAGTGAAATCATGCAATTTTGGTCTTTCTGTGTCTGGCTTACTTCACTTAGTGTAGTGCCCTCCAGTTTCATTCATGTTGTCGCAAATGGAGGATTTCCCTTTATTTTTATGGCTGAATAATTTTCCATTGTATAGTTATACCACATTTTCTTTATGTATTCATTTACTGGCAGACATTCAGGTTGTTTCCACATCTTGGCTACTGTGAATAATGCTGCAATGAACAGGAAGGTGCAGATATCTCTTCAAGATACAGATTTTCTTTCCCTTGAATATATACCCAGAATTGGTTTTTAGTTTTTTGAGTAACCTCCATATTGTTTCCCATACAGGTGTAACACTTTGCATTCACACCAAAAGTGTACGAGGGCTCCCTTTTCTTCCCATCCTTGCTGACACTTGTTATCTTTCGTCTTTTTGATAATAGCCATTTTAATAGATGTGATGTGATATTCCACTGTCATTGTGATATGAATTTCCCTGATAATTAGTGATGTTGAGCATCTTTTTCCTATGCCTGTTGGCCATTTGTATGTCTCCTTCAGAGAACTGTCTATTCCTTTGTCCATTTTTAAATTGGATTATTTATTTATGTTTTTGCTATTGAGTTGTACAAGTTCCTTATATATTTTACATATTAACTATTTATTAGATATATAGTTGGTAAATATTTTGTCCCATTCCATAGGTTGCCTTTTCACTCTGTTGACTGTCTCCTTTGCTGTGCAGAAGCCTTTAGGTTTGATGCAGTCCCACCTTTCTATTTTTGCTTTTGTTGCTTTTGCTTTTGGTGTCATATCTAAAAAAATCATTGCCAAGACCAATGTCAAGAAGCATTTCCCCTATGTTTTTTTCTGGCAGTTTTACATTTTCAGGTCTTATGTTTAAATCTTTAATCCATTTGGAGTTGATTTTCTTTTTTTTTCTTTTTTTTTTTTTTTTTTTTGGCTTTACACAGGCCTCTCACTGTTGTGGCCTCTCCCGTTGCGGAGCACAGGCTCCGGATGCGCAGGCTCAGCGGCCGTGGCTCACAGGCCCAGCCGCTCTGCGACATGTGGGATCTTCCTGGACCAGGGCACGAACCTGTGTCCCCTGCATCGGCAGGCGGACTCTCAACCACTGCGCCACCAGGGAAGCCCTGGAGTTGATTTTTTATATGGTGTGAGATAAGGGTTTAATTTCATTTTTCTCTCTGTGTTTATCCAGTTTTCACAAGACCATTTATTGAAGAGACCATCCTTTCCTCATCTTATGTTCTTGTCACCCTTGTCAAAGATTCACTGACCATAAATGTGGGGATTTATTTCTGGGCTCTCTATTCTGTTCCCTTGATCTATATGTCTGTTTTTATGCCAGTATAAAATGCCATACTATTTTGATTACTGTAGCTTTGTAATATATTTAGAAATCAAGAAATGTGATGTCCCCAGCTTTGTTCTCCTTTTTAAGATGCTTCAGTTATTCAGAGTCTTTCATGTTTCCATATAAATTTTTGGATTTTTTCTGCTTGTGTAAAAAAAATGCCATTGGGATTTTGATAGACATAGCATTGAATCTGTAGATAACTTAAGATTGTGTGGACATTTTAACAATATTAAGTCATCTAATCAATGAACATGGGATGTCTTTTCATTTATCTGTGTCTTGTTTAATTTCCTTTCTCAACGTCTTATAACTTTTAGTGTACTGGTCTCTCACTTCCTTGGTTAAGTTTATTCCTAAGTATTTTATTCTTCTTATTGCTATTGTAAATGGGATTGTTTTCCTGACTCTACTTAAAGTGTTTCTGAGCCTCACTGACCTCAACTAGAAAATGAAGACATTAGATCAGTGAGAACATTCCCTTTCCCTCCAAAACAAAATCCTATCCAGTGTCCAAACTATTAGTTAACATATAAAAATAGAATTCCTTTTGTTGACTCAGGCATGGGGGCCTGCAGCCTGCCTGCTCCCCAATGACCTGTATCCTGAATGGCCCCTGAAGTGACTCCATGGAGTCCAATGCCTAGATAATCTCTAAGACCTGTCTAAAGGAAGAGAATGCCATTTATTGAGCACCTACTATGTGCCAGGCCCTGAACCAAGCAGAAGCCAAGATGTAAGGCATAGTATTCTGGGGAGAAGGAAGGGGAGGCAGCAAATGGCAGGAGTAAAATTAGATGGAGGGTTCTGAGGCAGGAATATCTACTGTATCCTGGTAGAAAAACAGACCTGGATATGAAGGGAGAGCTCAGAGAGCAGCCTTGTTTTGCTTTGAAATGTGGCTGGTCAGACTGCTTGGGCCCTGATGTGCTCTTGACAATCTGGAAGGGCTCTTGTATTGCTCCCATGTTCAGGCTGCTTTTAAAGAGACCTTTTGTTTGGAGGCCTCTTTTGGAATTTATGTGAAACCATGCTCACCTCCTTTAGGTGTTGCTCAGCTGTTAAGAGCTCTCCAACTCTCCTGGAAGGCCCCTGGTGACAAAGGGAGCTGTGGGATACACAGCCCTGTTGCTCAGACTCCTACGAGTGGGTGGGGGATGGAAATGAAGTAAATAGGGTTTAGAGCCAGAGAATGTCCAGATTGCTCTTGGTTATGTCACTAGGAAACAGGTATAGTGGAAACAAGCACCAGCCTAATTTTTGGTTCAACTTCATCTTTGTGGGGCTGAGACTACTGGGGGAAAGTAGGGCAAAGCAAAGAGGCTGCTTCTTAGGGAATCAAACTTAGTGGAAAGTTCCCACTGAAAATAGAAAATCTGAAGATCCAAAGCCTTTGAAAGTTCCTGTTCAGTATTAGTAGGAAATTAGCCAGACATTTAAAAGCCTGAACAGTCTAGTCCCAGCCCACCACTCTAGCCTTATCTCTTACTTGTCTTTGAGAATCATCTGCTTAAGTCAGCCTAGGCCTTGACCTCTGAATAATTATAGTTGTTGAATTTCTCATCTCCAAGCTCTACCTAATTCTCTACCCCTTCACCTCCACCCATGGCCCTGTTTCCCCTTAGAGCTCTCTCTTCTCTGAATCCCTGAGCCAACTCACCCACGTTAGCATTTTTCTACCACCTTATCTCTTTTTTATTGTATATAAGTCTGGCTTCCTGTCTAGATTCTAAGTGCCTGGAGGACAGATGGCATATCTTACATCTCTTGCCTCTGTTTCCTTCCTCAGGCATATAGCTGTGCTAGCACAATTTGTGGATCAAAATGATCTTATGTTTGTTTTGTTGATCTTTTTTACAAGTATGTCAAGAGACTCTGACCCATATGACTCTGTCCTGAATTCTTTATATGACCTTGAACAAGTTTCTGCTCTTTTATATGCCTCAGTTGCCCTGTCTGCAAATGACAGGTTTAGACTCAGTGAAGTATAAGAGCCCTTGAGGCTTTGACAGCACATGACTCTACAAGCCCCTGCTCAAAGTGAGGAAAGAGGATCAACTCAGCTTGATGACCAGGCTGGGGAGGGAAGGGGAAATGAATCTGCCTACAAAACCAAACCAAACAAAAAACAACAGCTGAAGAGGTAATAAAAGGACATCTAGGAAAGGTTTGCAGCTAGGAACTTGTGTGAGAATTGAGGCGGGTGTTGTGGGGGGAACACCAGCTTAGAGAACAGGATTTCCCAGCCCTGAGTGTTTTACAAACAGTTTTCTTCTGTGATGGACAAAGGAATCCTGCTAGGTATAATTCCTTTTGTTAGCAACTGTTTGCAAGAGTGTAAAGGCAGAATAACGAAGCGAAACTCCCCACCACTCAGCAGTCAGGCACTTGTGAAGATCTAGGACAAGTTAGCAAAGTTCCCAGACGCTGCCATCTAGTGGTACTTCAGAGGTATACTGGGGGCAATTGGCCCTTGCATTCTCAGATGGAGCTGCCAGCCTTTTGGAGAAACGTGGGCCAGCCAAAGGATGAAATATTGAGCTGATGAAGAATGAAAAAAGCCCCTGAAACTAAGAAAGACAAAGACAAGGCCAAAGCAAGTGAGACATAAACACAGATATTCATGAAACTAGGTGAACCTTTTGTTGAAAATTGAGGAGTGAGGGATGGGGAGAATGAACACAATTGCTCTCTGGTCTAGTTCTCACACCACAATTTAGGACACTGATGATAGAAGAAGCTTCTGGTATGCCTTATGTCCTTTCTTTCTCATATGATCCTAATTTCTTCCCTCTCTCTCACTCTTTTACCTAATCTTTATATGTTCCTCCCCCATGACCACTTTCTAGCCAATTCCCTTAAAACAAAAACAAACAACAACAAAAACCCTTCTTGGGATTGGGGGCAAATATAAGAGATTATGGAGGTCCCTGTGGCTGTGAATATGGCCACTCAGCTTCCCTAGTTCCTGCCTTTTCCCTGAACCAGGCTCCCCAGCCTTCCTGCTAAGTCTGGGAGCCACTCAATGCCCAACCAACAAATTTCTTTGCTGCTTCACTTAGCCAGAGTCAGTTTGAATCCTTTGAAATCAAGAATCTTGATCTGTGTGCTTCCCAACACTGAAACCTACTGCCTCCCTGCTAGAATTTTTCAACAGTTTTTTGTTTGACCTGTTCCAACCTTTTCTGTAACAACAATCCAATGAAGAGGACACTTTCAAAGGCTTTATCTTATTTAATATCATCATCACTCTCATTTTTAAAGATGTGGAAATCTGGGTTAGTAGAAATAAATAAGAACACCTACGTTCAAATGCTCGCTCTGATACTCAGCTCTGTGACTTTGGGAGAAACTTCTTACCTCTCTTCATGGTCTTGTCTTTGAAAAGGAGGGAGTGACCACCTATCTTCTAGATGTAATAAAATGTATCTTAATTTTTTTTAAAAAAGAGATTCTATATGGAGGACCAAACATTGTTTTTGAAAACAGTAACAACAAAGATGTTCTGATTTATGGAGACAACTGTATCCAAATAAGAATGTGAAAGGTCTTCTGTCCTGTTACATTTGCAGCCTTGTTTTGCTCCTGACCTACAGATCTGAATCTCCTATGCCTACTGGGCATTTCTGTTTGGATGTCCTCATGGCTTTCCAAAACTAAATTTTTCCAAAACTGTCTTCCTTTTGCCCACAACCGGTCCTTCTTTTGTTCCTTCTGTGTCTGGTGCTTTAATCCTACCAGTAATCCAGACCCAAACTCTCCCCTCCCTCCTCTCAACACATTCCAGTTTTCCCATCAGGCATCAAGTCTTTGCAACGCCTCCTTTGCAATATATTTTTAAAATATTTCTTACTTTCCATTTCTACTTACGCTGTCCTGGCTCTGGCCTTATACCCTCTCAACTGGACTACTAAAATGGCCTGTGGCTTCAGCATTTCATATCGATGCCCAATTCCTTCACCTTCCTTCATCTTACTGGCAACAATCCATTCACAGTCCTATTATCTTTCACTTGTGTTACTTCAACAGCCTTTTAAGTGGTCTCTCTGCTTTCAAACTTGTCCTATAAAGGCCTTGCTCCACATGTTGGTTAATAAATAGAGATTCTCAATTCTCAATAGCAGACATAAGTCATAATAAGAACCAAATGGGAATACTGGATTTTCAAGGAAAATTCTGGAAATTTGAGATGGCAGAACAAAGAATCAGTCAACTAGAAGACTCAATAATAGAAATTATTCAATCTTAAGAACAGAAAGAAAAGAACTGAAGAAAAACGAACAGAGACTCAGAAAACTGTGGGGAAACATCAAGTATACCAGTACATGTGTAACTGGAGTACTAGAAGGAGAGAAGAGAAAGAGAGAGAAAATATTTGAAGAAATTATGGCTAAAAACTTCCCAAATTTAATGAAAAACTTTATTCTGCACATCTAAAAATCTTAATGAATCCCAAGTAGAATAAACGCAAAGAAGAAAAAAAAGAATAAACTCAAAGCGATTCACATCTAGACATATCATAGCCAAACTGGTAAAAGAGAAAAATAAAATCTTGAAAGCAGCAAAAGAAAAATGACTAGTCACATACCAAAGAGCACCAATACTCTTAATGGCTGATTTCTCATCTTAAATAATTGAAGCCAAAAGGCAGTGGAATGACACATTCAAAGCACTGGAGGAAAAATAAACCCTGCCAGTCAAGAATTCTATATACAAGCACAGAGAACTGTATTCAATATTCTGTAATGAACCATAATGGAAAAGAATATGAAAAAGAAAAAAATATACATATACATATATATAACTGAATCACATTGCCGTACACCAGAAACTAACACAACATTGTAAATCAACTATACTTCAATTTAAGAAAAAACAAGAATTCTATATACAGCAAAACTATCCTTAAAAAATGAAGGTTAAATAAAGACTTCTCAACATAAAGAAAGACTGAGAGTATTCATTGCTAACAGATCTGCCTCATATAAAATAGTAAAGAATTTCCTTTAGGCCAAAAAGAAATTACTTCAAACAGTGAGTTTAAATGCACAGGAAAAAATAATGAGCACCAGAAATGGCAGGTTAACATAAAAGACCTTATAGACACAGATTTTTTTTGTCCCTTAAGTTCTTTAAAAGTCATAAGACTTTATAAAGCAACAATTAAAATACTGTACTGTTAGGTTTAAAACATATATAGAGGTGCAGTATATGTGACAATAAAATAACAAAGAGGAGGGGAAGAAAATGAAGCTATATTGGAGCAAAGTTTCTATATTTTACTAGAATTAAGTTAATATTAATCTTAAGTAGACTGTGATAAGTTAAAAGAATGTACTCGTAATCCCCAGAGAAATCATAAAGGAACTCAGTTAAAATATATTATTAAAAAACCTGGAGGAGTTAAAATGGTACATTCAAAATTATGTATTTAATGTGAAGGAAGGCAGTTAGGGAAGAACGCAAAAGGTTAATATTTGTTAAAAGACATATATAAAACAAATAGCAAAATGGTAAATGCAAATCTAACCATATTAATAATTAGATTAAATGTAAATAATTTAAACACTCCACTCAAAAAGCAGATATTGTCAGACTGGATACAAGCGCAAGACCCAACTATGTTTTTTTCTAAAATAAATACAACTTAGATTCAAATACACAAATAATTTTAAAGTAAAATGATGAGAAAAGATATACCATGCAAGCAGCAAACATAATAGAACTGAAGCAGCTACATTAATATCATACAAAATAGACTTAAAACAGGATATATTATTATAGATAATTAAGGACATTTTATAATGATAAAAGGATAAATCAGGAATTATAACAATTATAAATTGGATGCTATATAACAAAGCATCCAAATACATGAATTGAAAACTGACAAAATTGAAAAGACAAATAGTCAATTCACCAATAATAGTTATAAATTTCAATACCTCATTCTCAATAATGATAGAACAACTAGGCAGAGAATCAGCAAGGATGTAGAAAACATGAATAAATTATCAAATAACTCAACCTAACTGATATATATATATAAGAACTTCTACCCAACAACCGAAGAACACATATTTTTTTGAACACATAGTAATATTCTCCGGTATAGACCATGTTCTAGACAATAAAGCAAGCTTCAGTAAATTTAAAAGGATGGAAATTATACAAAGTATGTTTAATAACAAAATGGAATTAAGTGAGAAATTCACAACAGAGAGAAATCTGGTAAACTTCCAGATAATAGAAAATTAAACAACACACTTCTAAATAACTCATAGGTCAAAGAATAAAGCATGAAAGAAACGAGAAATGTTTTTTAACTGAAAAAATGAAAATGTAACACATGAAAATTTATGGGTTGCAGCTAAAGCAGAGCTTAGCAGAAAATTTAGTTTTCAATGCCTATCAGAAAAGGACTGTCTTATCAATAATATGTGTCACCTTATAAAACCAATAAAAGAAGAGCAAACTAAGCTCAAAGCAAGATGAAGAAAGGAAATAATTAAAATTAGCGTAGAAATTAGTAAAATAGGTAAAAATATCTAGAGAACAATTAAATCAAAACTTGATTCTTCGAAAAGATCAACAGAATTGACAAATAATAAGCTAGACTGACAAGAAAAAAAAGAAAGAAGACAAAAATTGCCAACATTAGAAATTAAAGAGGAGATTTCACTTTTAACATGACAGAAATTTAAAAGATTATGAAAATTCCATGGGAAGCTTTATGCAAAAAATTGGACAACATAGCCGAAATGGAAAAGTTTCTAAAAAGCCATGAATTACCAAAACTGACTAAAGAAGAAATAGAAAGTCTGACTAAACATATACCCAGTAAAGAAATTGATATAGTAACTGAATATCTTCCCACAAAGAGAAGTCCAGACTCGGATTCACTGGTGAATTCTATCAAATATTTAAAATAGAAGTAATATCAAGTATTCACAATCTCTCCCAAGAAATAGTAGTGGGAACCCTTCTCAACTCAATCTATGGGGTTAGGATTACCCTGAGTCCAAGCCAGAGAAACACACCACACACAAAACAACCCACAAATACAGACCAATATCACCCATTGTCAACATACAATTTTTAACAAAATATTAGCAACCCAAATTCAGCAACGTATAAAACGTATTATAACCATGACCAAGTGAGATTTATTCCAGCTATGTTAGGTTGACTTAACATTTGAAAATTAATTAATGTGATACATTATATTAATAGAATAATGGGGAAAAAACCATGATCATCTCAATAGATGCAAAAAAAAAAAAGCATTTTCCAAAATCCAATACCCATTAATGACAAAAGCTGCCAACAAACTAGGAATAGATGATTTGGTCAGAATTAATGGGTATCATCTTCAAAAACAAAACAAAACAACATCTTAACATCACACTTAATGGTGAAAGATTGAATATTTTTCTATAAGATGGGGAACAAAGTGAGAGTCTATGCTTTTGTCACTTTTACTCAACATTGAATCGGAAGTTCTAGACAGTGTGGTAAGAAAACAAACAAACAAACAAATGAAATAAAAGGCATCCAGATTGAAAAGGAGGAAGTAAAACTGTTTTTATTTGCAGGTGACTTGATCCTGTATGTGGAAAATCCCAGGGAATCCATAAAAATATAGTGGAACTAGTAAATAGTTTAGAAAAGTCACAAGATACAAGATCATTATACAAAATTCACTTATATTTCTATATCCTAGCAATGAAAAATCAGAGGTTAAATATTTTAAAATATCATTTACAATAGCATCAAAAATATGAACTACTCAGGGATAAATCTAACCAAAGATGTGAAAGAGACCAGTGTACTGAAAACTATAAATCATTATAGTGAGAGAACAATAAAGATCTTAATAAATGCAGATAGAATCCATGGTTATGGGTTTGGAAGTCTCAATATTGTCAGGATGGCAATATTCCCCAAATCGATGTATAGTGTCAATGCAAGCCCTATCAAAATCACAGCAGGCTTTTGTGTAGAAATTGACCAGCTGATCCCAAAATTTGTAGAGAAATACAAAGGGTCTAGAATAGCCAAAACCATTTTGAAAAACGAAGAACTATCTGGTTTCAAAACTTAGTATAATGCCACAATAATCAATTAAGTTTAGTATTGGGACAAGGGTAGGCCAAAAAAAAAATCAGTAGGAGAGAATTGAGAGTCCATTTATGGTTGATTAATTTTTGACAAACATGGCAATGCAAGTCGATTGGAAATGGATAATCTTTTCAACAAATGGTCTGGGACAATTGGATACCTACATGCAAAAAGAGGAATTCAGATTCTTAGTGTACATAATATACAGCAGTTAACTATTATAGACCTAAATGTATGAGCCAACACTCTAAAACTTCTAGAAGAAAACTTGCTATGATGCTGAGAGGCAACCAAAGATTCTCCATTCATCAAACAGCTATTTGATGCCACTCTGTGCTAGGCACAGACCTTCAGAAGGGAATCAGACACGATCCCTGCCTTTGAGGAGCTCCCCACCCAGTGAGTCAATGATTTCAGGCAAGTGGGATTAAGAGAAGGCTGGGGTGCTGATGTTCCCTCCCCTTTCTATCCATTTTTTTCAACCCCAGTGACCCCCTCCCCCCGACAACATCCTCTCTTCTGGCCACATGCCTTTGTTGCCCTTCTGGTTGCCCAGGGTTCTGCACTACAGTGTTCTGGCCAGGCTTGCCTTCTCCATGCTCCCCAGATATGTCTACCCTCCTCTTCCATGTGTTCAGACCTTGTTGCCAGCTCCCGAGTCACTGGATATCACTCTGATAAAATGGAGTGACAAGAGGGTATGAGTAACTGATAGTCTACTTAAATTCATTCATTCAACCAACAAATAAGTACCTGGAGCCTACTGTGTATCAGGCCCTGTGCTAGGTGCTGGATGTAGAAAGCTAAATCCGACATGGTTCCTGCCCATGATGAACTCATCACCTAGTTAAGGAGACAAATAGGTAAACACAGACAACTGCCACACAATGTCAGAAGTGCAATGAGAGAGGTGTGTGCTGTGAACAGTTGAGGCAGAGAAGGGAAGAGTAACCCTTTTTGGCCTAAGAGAGTGGAGATCAGGGAGAAAGAAGAGGCTTGAGCTGCTTTCTGAAAAATAGGTAGCCATTCACCAAATACACAAGGCAGAGGAGACAACAGAGGGAACGATAGGAGCAAAGGCACAGTTGTGTAGTCATGCACAGCCTGTTGGGAGAGTGGAGATAAAGCAATCTAGTGTGGCTAGATGTGGCACAATGCACGCCAGGGATTGGACATGTATGTAGGAGTGAAGGCTCTAATGTTCCAGGCAGTGAACCTTGGGACTTAATGCTAAGAGCAACAGAGAACTATGGACATTTTTGTTCTTTGGTAACAGTTTTATTGAGATATCATTCACATACCATACATTCACATTTACATCCTTTAACTATACAATTCATGGTTTTTAGTATATTCACAAAGTTAGGCAACCATCACCACTATCTAATTCCAGAGTATTTTCATCACCCCAAAAGAAACCCCATACTAATGAGGAGTCACTCCCCATTCCCCCCACTCTCCAGCCACTGGCAACCATTAATCTACTTTTTGCATCTAAAAGTTTGCCTATTCTGGATATTTTCATATAAATGGAATTATACAGTATGTGGTCTTTTGTAACTGGCTTCTTTCACTTAGCATAATGCTTTCAAGGGTCATCCATGTTGTAGCTTGTATACATATTTCATTCCTTTTCATGGCCAAATAACATTTCACTGTATGAATGTACCACATTTTATTTATCCATTCATCGATTGATGGATATTTGGGCTGTCTACACTTTTTGGCTCTTATGAATAATGCTGCTGTGAACTTTTAAAAAAATCTTTTGGCCACACCGTGAGGCATGTGGGATCCTAGTCCCCAGGCCAGGGATTGAACCCGCACCTCCTGCATTGGAACCACGGTATCTTAACCACTGGACTGCCAGGGAAGTCCCTGCTGTGAACTTTTTTGTGGAAGTTTTTTTTTTTTTTTTTTTTTTTTTTTTTTTGCGGTATGCGGGCCTCTCACTGTTGTGGCCTCTCCCGTTGCAGGGCACAGGGTCTGGACGCGCAGGCACAGCGGCCATGGCTCACGGGCCCAGCCGCTTCATGGCATGCGGTACGCGGGCCTCTCACTGGCGTGGCCTCTCCCGTTGTGGAGCACAGGCTCCGGACGCGCAGGCTCAGCGGCCATGGCTCATGGGCCCAGCCGCTCCGCGGCATGTGGGATCTTCCTGGACCAGGGCACGAACCCTTGTCCCCTGCATCGGCAGGCGGTCTCTCAACCACTGCGCCACCAGGGAAGCCCTTTTGTGTAAATTTTTGTATGGATATATGTTTTCATTTCTTTTAGGTATATACCCATGTGTGGGATTTCTGAGTGATGTGGCAACTCTATGCTCAACATTTAAGGAGTTCCCAGACTGTTTTCCTAAGTGACTACATCATTTTACATCCCCACCAGCAATGTAGGAGGGCCCCAATTTCTCCACTTCCTTGCCAATGCACACTATCTCTTTTTGATTATAGCTATCCTAGTGAGTGTGACATGGTATCTTGTCATGTTGATTTGCATTTCCCTGATGACTAATGATGTTGAGCATCTTTTCATGTACTTAATAGCCATTTTATATCTTTTTTGGGAGAATTTTCTATTCATATCCTTGTCTAAATTTTCACTGGGTTGTATTTTTATAATTGAATTGTAAGACTTCTTTATTTGGGTTATAAACCCTTATCAGATATATGATTTCCAAAAGTTATCTCCCACTCTGTGTGTAATCTTTTCACATTCTTGGTGGCATCCTTTTCTTGAAGCATAAACATTTTTTTTGGATGAAGACCAATTTATCACTTCAATTTTATAGATGGTGCTTTGGGTATTATATCTAAGAACTCTACCGAACCCGAGATCACAACAATTTTCTCCTGGGAACAGGCAGGCACAGTCAGATCAACTCTCCGGCTCCCTAGAGTGCTGAGAGCTGGAAGAGACTAGCGAGTACTCTTTCAATTCAGAAAAGCTGGCCAGCTTAGCAGGGCCGGGCAGTACAGAACAAGGAGGGCCAAACTATTGTGACTTAAAAGGCAAAAGATGGCCTTCGAATAGCTCTTGAGTCACTGCCAACCATGGGCGTCTCCTGACAGACGTGACAACCTGTGAGTTTGGCTCTCTT
>NW_006789838.1:558667-559100 GCF_000442215.2 Lipotes vexillifer | reverse complement strand
TCCTGCTGTGCATGCTGGGGGCATCAGACAAATATCCCTGTCTACCTTTCCTGGCTTCCTGGTTCTACAGGGAACCCCACGATATTTCCTCTGTGGACCAGTCCAACAACACTGAATAATCAGAAAGGAGAGCTGGCGCTAGCCCAGTCTAACAGTTTGTTTATGTAAAACATGGACCAAAAGATGGCCTTTACTAAATGAAGTTGAAATGCCAGAACTGCCTTAGTGTACTGGAGAAGGGGGAAATCTGTCTCAAGTCTGTACCAGAGAAATCCTGCCTGAGTTTCCAGCAAGCTGGCCTGCCAAGAGGATTTTGAACTTGCCAGCCCCAAAAAGCTTATGAGCCAACTCCTTAAAATCTCAATTTGTTCTCTCTCTCCCCCCTTTCTCTTTCTCTCTCAACAAAGATATATACATACCAATAGGAATATAT
>NW_006789838.1:541622-558657 GCF_000442215.2 Lipotes vexillifer | reverse complement strand
AGAAATATATATATATATATATATATATATATATATATATATATATATATATTCCTGATCAACCTAGCAAAGGGAAATAGGTGAAGAGAAAATGTGCAATGTGCCTATTTCCCTATTTTGTCCAGGGGCAGCTTTCTTAGAAGACCAGCTTCCATCAGTGGCCTGTTTGTCATCTTCCACTTTCTCATTTAAACCAGTTGTTTCTTTGCCTGGCAAAGCCCTATGTGACAATAGACACTGCTGATTAAATGCACAGTCAGGGGCCTGTGACAGCATGGTTGCTAACAAGCCTTGCTTTTTCTGTCATCTCCGTGGCAGGGGACATTTTTGTCTTTCTTCCCCAATGACAGACAGAAGCTAGTCTGAAGCCACTCCCGCCTCTGTCTGGGTGTGGTTCTGATTAGAAGCCAAGCAGCTCAAAGAGAGCTGGAGGAGGTTTCTGGGGCAGGAATTCATCAGCAAATACACGCCTGAGGCAAAAACGGCAGGTTTTGCCACTTTTCCCAATTTGAGCTTCTTTGCCTGGACTTGAGGGCCCTTCCAGTGATCAGGCTGCTCTGCAGGGAAGTGAGACAATATTGCTCCACATGACCCGTCAGCATCCGTAGACACCATGGGCGCTGAGTACAGCACTGGAGCTATGCTGATAATTAAGTAAGGACTAGGGAAGAAGACAGGGTGTTCTTCCTCAAACCATCTGCAGAGAAAGAAAGTTCAGGAAAGAAAGTTCTTTTGATGGAGTCTTGACCTTTCTTCTAAACCCTAGGAAGCTCAAGTATTGCTTAGTTGTTTGCCTCTTTAGATCAAAACCCAAATACGTTTTGTACAAGACACAGAAAACTATGATTAACTCAAATGGTTCAATCGTTCCCCTCATCTGTATTCATAGTCACGATCTGCTGCCAGCTCCAGATGTTTCTAGGAGTGGTTAGCCCCAAAGCTCACTTGACATCACTCCGTGGTGTTCCCTTCACTGATGATTAACAGAGGACACCAGGCCTGATGCACAGCTTGGCCAGAGACTGTACTGATTAAGGCAAGCTGTGAAGAATCATAGCTTCCCTCCCTGATTGGGACCAGCTCTGTGCATCCACAGCCCTCTAATAGAAGGAAAGGTTTCCCTTGCCTAAAATAGGCTTCCTCCAGTCGTGGGAGAAGGGGAGGGTCCCAAACTAAGAGCTTGATGAAATTGGCTCCTCTGGTAATGGAAACAGCAACACACACTGTGCAGCTGATCTGTAAATTGGTCCCAGGTCTGAGAGCAACGAATTACAAGATGTGATGTTTGTCTTTTCTGGACGAGGCACGTTCCCTTATGTAATAAAACAGTGCATGACTTCTTAAACTTTAATGTAAATGCAGATCACCTGAGGATATTGTTAAAATGCAGATTCTGATTTGGGAAGCCTGAGAGGCCTAAGACTGAATGACTAACGAGCCCCCAGATGATATTGAGGCAGCTCGTCTCTGGACCACTCTTAAGAGTACAAGGCTATGAAGCAAGCAGTAGGCCTGCAAATAGACCCCGCACTTCTCCTGGTGCCTGAGTCCTGTCAGCCACACAGAAATGGCCAGGACCTTCTCTCCTGTAGTTCGCAGCCTAGTGGAGAATGCATCTTGTGTGCATGTAATGGGATCAGTGCCACGAGGGAGGTAAAAAAGGCTGGGGATGTTCGGGGGAAGAAATGGTCATTTCCAGCTGGGAGGCGGAACTGCCAAAACTTTAGAGAAGGCTTTTAAGCTGGCTCATGAAGGAGAGATGGGACTTAGTAGGCAGGACGCGGTATGGGCTTTGCCAGGAGGATGTATCACCAAAAGCAAAGGCACGGAGATTACAAAGAGCAAGGTGAGGGCAGGGAAAAGTGCACAGTTCCTTTTGACTGGAGTGTAGGCTATTCTTCTAAGCAGAAACTAAGACAAATAAGGTTGGCCAGGTTGTTTAGAACCAGATCACAGAAGATCTTGATGTCACATCATACAAAAGCATTTGGACTTCATTCAGTAGGAGAGGGGGAGAATTGATTTTTTTTTTATCTCAAATGTGACTTGAATGGAGATCCTAGGCTTAGGAGATCACCCTGGGGGCAGTGGAAAGGACAGGTTGGAAGGCTAGACTCTGGAGGAAGGGAGACCAGTTAAGGGGCTATTGCTTAGTCAGCCATTCAGAGTATATTTACTGAGCTCCTGTGCTATTCCAACCACTGTGCTAATGACTTGAGCAGGGAACACAGACATACATGTCCTATCTTCTTGTGGCCATCACAGTCTGAGCAGAGCTACAAAGGCAACGTCCAGGGTGCTATGAGAGCATAAACCAAGAAGACCTAAAAGTCTAGAGCATCAGAGAAAATTGTTCTGAGTCAGTGACATTTGGATCCAGATCTGAAGAAGCAGGAAGACTTAGCCAGATGAGGGGGAAAGTGAAAGGGTACCTCAGACATAGAGAAAGACCCTGAAAAAGGCCCAGAGATGAGAGAGCCTGGTATATTCTGAGATTGAGAAAAATAAAGCATGGCTGAAGTGGAGAGACAGAAGGGAAAAGAGACATAACATAAAGCTAGAAAGGTTGGCAGGGGTCACATTTGTGCAGGGCCTTTGTAGGCAAGGCAAGGATTTTGAACTTTGTCCTGATGGCCATGGGAAGCCACAGAGTGACTTGATGAGATATGTGTATTAGAACAGTGCTTCTGTGTCTTTCCTATGTGGCAGATGGATGAGGGTGGGGAGTAAGGCTCGATGCAAGGAAGCCAGTTATGGGAATGTTTGTGCAGAACAGACAAGAGGTAATAGAGGCTTGGTCTGAGGGGAAAAGAGTGTGGAGAGTGGTAGACAGACAGAAGTGATAATCAGGGAGTAAATCAGCAAGAACTGGAGCAGGTGGGTAAGGACAGAAAAGGAAAAGACAAGGAGGATTCCTAAGTTCTTAGTTTGAGGACTAGATGGATAGTGGTATCAGCCACTGATGTAAAGAACATAAGAGCAGGTTTGGAAGGGAGTGAGGGAGAGAAGTTCAGGTGAAGGTCCTGTGGGACATTTGGTGGAGAAAAATAGGCATATCCACACACCACTAGATTTCAGGAGAGAGGTCTGAGCCAGGTATAGGAATTTGGGAGTAATCAGGATAAAAAGGGTGGCTGAAGCCATGCAGGCTCATGGCTGATGCCAGTGAGGCCTTCCTTGCCTGCCTATCACGCCTCGCAACTGGTCCCCAAAGTCCATCAGGGACAGACATTACAATTGATGAGTAGATACAGCAGCCCAGATTCTCTTGTGACTGCAGGGGAAAACAAGGAGGGCAGATTTTGGAGGTAAATCATGAAGAGAGATTTTGAGAATGTGAGAAATGATAGCATCTTTGGAATAGGTATGCAGCCTGTCAAAATGAGGACCAGCTCTCAGTTCATATGGGAAATCTGATAGATCCATTAAAAGAGGATTCAAG
Source organism: Lipotes vexillifer (assembly GCF_000442215.2). Taxonomy (NCBI): domain Eukaryota; kingdom Metazoa; phylum Chordata; class Mammalia; order Artiodactyla; family Lipotidae; genus Lipotes; species Lipotes vexillifer. The sequence continues at coordinate 555,215 of NW_006789838.1, read as the reverse complement.
ATTCTGTAGGCAAATTGTACAACAAACACCTTCTTAAGAGTCTTGTCATACAGAGTGAAGTAAGTCAGAAAGAGAAAAATACCGTATGCTAACACATATATATGGAATTTAAGGAAAAAAATGTCATGAAGAACCTAGGGGTAAGACAGGAATAAAGACACAGACCTACTAGAGAATGGACTTGAGGATATGGGGTGGGGGAAGGGTAAGCTGGGACCAAGTGAGAGAGTGGCATGGACATATATACACTACCAAACGTAAAATAGATAGCTAGTGGGAAGCAGCCGCATAGCACAGGGAGATCAGCTCGGTGCTTTGTGATCGCCTAGAGGGGTGGGATAGGGAGGGTGGAAGGGAGGGAGATGCAAGAGGGAAGAGATATGGGAACATATGTATATGTATAACTGATTCACTTTGTTATAAAGCAGAAACTAATACACCATTGTAAAGCAATTATACTCCAATAAGGATGTAAAAAAAAAAAAAAAAGAATCTTGGGTCAGCTCTCCCTGCTCAGTTACCAACATGCTTTTGGTACATATATGCTCAGAGTGTGCGAGTTCATTCTAGTATTAGCCTAAGCAAAATCATAATTGGGAACACCTGCTGCTGCTGGAAAAAAAATTGATACTACAGTCCCAAAACAGATATAAATGACCTTTTCTCCAATGTTTTAGATTATTTACACCACTATCCCTTTAATAGCCTAGATAACCGAGTTGGCTATATTTATAAAATAAAGATGTGCATTCCACATAAAACAATTCAAGGAAGGTTTCCTTATACAAGTGGTCTTCTTGGATGATATGCCTATCAGCTGCCTCCAAAAGGTACTTTGAAATTATTACAGCAGCAAATTGTTTTCACAGGACCTGCTGAAGTGGAATTCTTAGGGAAATGAAAATTAGTAAATAAAGCCTGCAGCGATATGTCTTCTAAATAAGCAGCAGAATTATGCCTCTGAACTCAATCTGATGCAAACCTCAAGATGACATCATGTATTCATATGGGAGAATTTTTGAGTGAAACCAGGACCTGTAAGGGTATGCAGTGGTAGTGGGTGAATATGGTTCCCTAGAAAGGTAATACCATTGAGCAATTATCAGCCTCTGGACAGGCAAACAAGTAGAGGGAAGAGACCACCTATTTGGGCGACTGATCATTCAGAGATCTTCCTCACCTGCTTATTGATGCTAGAAATGCCAACACCTGGGACTGAAGTCTTTCTTGCAGAACTCAAGAGGAGATTTGGAATACTGCCTTCTGGGAAGATATTGTACTGAGGCTTGGCTCACACAGAAGTGTGGATGATCCAGGAGCAAAGCCTTTTTCTTGTAGAGTTGAACAGGTTTCCAGCAAGGAAAACTGGCCTTGTGCATTGAGGAAGGGTCAGATATCAGATCTCCATTATCCTACCTCATAGTGTGGGGTATGGAGCAGTTATGAAAGACAGTGTTTCTATTACCCATTGTCACCTTACAAACTACCCCAAAATATAATGGCTAAAACATCAATCTGTTTTCTCCCACTGTTCTGTGGGTTGACTGGGTTCCACTGGGCAGTTCTGCTGGTCTTACTCAGGGTCTAACATGCAGTTGCAGTCAGATGCAGCTGGAGTCATCCAGAGGCTCAACTGGGTCTCTGAGATGTCTGGCCCTCTCTTCCTGTACATAAAAGTTCAAGGACTCTCTTCTCCACATGGCACCTTCAGCAGGGGAGCCAGACCTCTTACAACGTTCCCCCAAAGAGAGTGTTCTAAGAGACAGGGAGTGGAAACTGCCAGTCCTCTTAAAGAATATGCCCAGAACTGGTACAACTTCACTTCTGCTGCATTCTATTTGTTATTGCCAGTCACAGGCCAAATTTCCATTTGATTCTTTACAGATTCCAATGATTGGATTAAATTCTTTTTTCATATATTTTCTCCACCTTTTCCCCTATTCTTTGAATATGTAGCTATTAGAAATTCCTTATCTGTTAACTTAAATATCTGGATCACTTGTGGGTTTGTGTCTACTGTCTGTTTTTCTTCCTAGGTTTTCAGTCATATGACCTTGTCTCTTGTAATTCCTAGAAAGTGTTGAATGAGTGTTAACCAATTGTGTATAAATAATTATCTAAGCTCCAGATGATGTTATCTTCTCTCAGAGAGGATGCACTCCTTTCTCTGTTAAGCAGATCAAGTAAGGGCAGATCACCTTTACTGAATCACTGACTAAGCTGAATCAAAACCAGGTTCAGTGTTGGTAAAGCCTGTCTACTTTACTTTTGCCCCTGCTTCTAAGGCATTACTGTCCAGAACTTTCTGCTGATAATCTGGCGTGTTCAACGAAGCCCTTACCCTTGGCAGATCTTGAACACTAATCCTTATCTACTTAGCACAGTGAGACTGCCGAACACACTGCTTTGGTTTTTTTGAGACTTCCTACTTACCTTCTTGATCTCCAGTTGCAAGGATGGCTCAAAATATGCAAGCAATAAATGTGGTACACTACATTAACAGTGTATGAATGAAGGATAAAAATCATATGATCCTCTCAATAGATGCAAAAAAAGCATTTTGCAAAATTCAACACCCTTTCATGATGAAAACTCTCAACAAGCTACAAATAGAAGGAATTTACCTCAACATAATAAAGGCCATATATAATAAGCCCATGGCTAACATTATACTCAATGGTGAAAAACTGAAAGCTTTTACTGTAAAATCAGGAAAAAGGAAAAGATGTCCACTCTTGCCACTTCTATTCAACATGTTATTGGAAGTCCTAGCCAAGGCAATTATGCAATAAAAAGAAATAAATGGCATCCAAATGAAAAAGGAAGGAATAAAAATGTCTCTGTTTTTAGATGGCATGTTCTTATACATAGAAAAACCTAAAGACTTCACACACCAGACCAAAGAAACAAACAAACAAAAAACAACAATAAAAAAATTGTTTCAGTAAAGATACAGGATACAAAATCAACATACGAAAATAAGTTGCATTCTCTATGTACTAACAGCAAACAAGTCAAAAAAGAAATTAAGAAAACAATTCCAAGGGACTTCCCTGGCAGTCCAGTGGTTAAGAAGCCACACTTCCACTGTAAGGGGCATAGGTTTGATACCTGGTCGGGGAGCTGAGATCCTGCATGCCACACAGCACGGCCAAAAAAAAAAAAATCCATTACAATACCATTAAAAGGAATGCAATACTTAGGAAACTTAACTAAGGAAGTGAAAGACTTGTACGCTGAAAACTACGAAACATTAATGAAAGAAACTAAAGAAGACAAAAATAAATGGAAAGACACCCCATGTTCATGGATTACATGACTTAATATTGTTAAAATGTCCATACTACCCAAAGTGATTTACAAATTCAATGCAATGCCTATCAAAATCCTAATGGCGTTCTTTTTTTTACAGAAATAGAGAAAAGAATCCTAAAATTCATCACGCAAAAGACCCCAAATAGCCAAAGCAAACTTGAACAAGAAGAACACAGCTAGAGATATCATATTTCCTGATTTCAAAACATATTACAAAGCTACAGTAATTAAAACAGTACGGTACTGGCATAAAAACTGATGTATAGACCAAGGGAGCAGAATAAACAGCCCAGAAATAAACTCACACATATACAGTCAAAACTGAACTTCTACAAAGGTGCCAAGAATACACAATGGGAAAAGGATAATCTCTTTAATGGTCTGGAAAAACTGGATATTCACATTCAAAGGAATGAAATTGGACCGTTATCTTACATTATACACAACAATCAACTCAAAATGGATTAAAGACTAAATATAAGACCTGAAAATGTAAAACTCCTAGAAGATAATACAGGGGTAAAACTTCTTGACATAGGTGTTGACAATGATTTTTTTTGGATATGACACCAAAAGCATGAGCACAAGAGCAAAAATAGACAAACAGGATTGCATCAAAACAAAAAGCTTCTGCAAAGAAAATAATCAACAGTGTGAGAAGGAAACCTACAGAATAGGAGAAAATATATGCAAACCATATATCTTATGAGGGGTTAATATCACAAATATATGATGAACTCTTACAGCTCAATAGCAATAAATAAATAAATAAATAAACCCACAATTAACCTTACCAAAAACATGGACAAATGATCCAAATAGACATTTCTCCAAAGAAGACATGCAGAGGAGACCTTCAAGATGGCAGAGGAGCAAGATGTGGAGATCAACTTCCATCCCACAAAAACATCAGAAATACGTCTACATGTGGAAAAACTGCTACAGAACACCTACTGAACGTTGGCAGAAGACCTCGGACTTCCCAAAAGGCAAGAAACTCTCCACGTATCTGGGTAGGGTAAAAGAAAAAACAGAGACAAAAGAATAGGGAGGGGACCTGCACCTCTGGGAGGGAGCTGTGAAGGAGGAAGAGTTTCCACACAGTAGGAAGCCCCTTTGCAGGTGGAGACGGGGTGTAGCAGGGGGAAGCTTCAGAGCCACAGAGGAGAGTGCAGCAACAGGGGTGCAGAGGATCAGTGCCAACCAGCACTCACCAGCCGGAGAGGCTTGCCTGCTCACGGACTGTGGTGAGTGGGGGCTGGGAGCTGAGGCTTTGGCTTCGGAAGTCAGATCCCAGGGAGAGGACTGGGGTAAGCTGCTTGAACACAGCCTGAAAGGGGCTAGTGTGCCACAGCTGGCCAGCTCCAGGAAAGAGTCTGGAACTGCCTCAGAGGCAAGAGACCATTGTTTTGGGATGCAGAGAAAGGGGATTCAGAGCACTGCCTAAACGAGCTCCAGAGATGGGCGTGAGGTGCGGCTATCAGCGTGGGCACCAGAGATGGGCATGAAATGCTAAGGCTGCTGCTGTAGCCACCAAGAAGCTTGTGTGCAAGCACAGGGCACTATCCACACCTCCCCGCCTGGGAGCCTGTGCAGCGCACCACTGCCAGGGTCCCATGATCCAGAGACAACTTCCCCATGAGAACACACAGCACGCATCAGGCTATTGCAACGTCATGCTGGCCCCTGTCGCTGCAGGCTCACCCCGCATCACATACCCCCGCTCTATGGCCTGAGTGAGCCAGAGCCCCCTAATCACCTGCTGATTTAACCCTGTCCCGTCTGAGCAAAGAACAGACACCCTCAAGTGACCTACATGCAGAGGTGGGGCCAATCCAAAACTGAAGCCCAGGAGCTGTGCAAACAAATAAGAGAAAGGAAAATCTCTCCCAGCAGCCTCAGGAGCAGCGGATTAAATCTCCACAATCAACTTGATGTACCCTGCATCTCTGAATAGGCAATGAATCATCCCAAAATGAGGCAGTGGACATTGGGAGCAACTGTAGACTTGGAGTCTGCTTTCTGCATCTAATTTGTTTCTAGTTTTATGTTTATCTCAGTTTAGTATGTAGAGTTTATTATCATTGGTAGATTTGTTCATTGATTTGGTTGCTCTCTTCCTTTACATATATATATATTTTTTCCCTCTTTCTCTTTTTGTGAGTGTGTATATGTATGCTTCTTTGTGTGATACTGTCTGTATAGCTTTGCTTTTACTATTTATCCTAGGGTTCTGTCAGTCTGTTTTTTGTTTGTTTTTAGTATGGTTTTTAACACTTGTTATCATTGGTGGATTTGTTTTTTGGTTTGGATGCTCTCTTCTTTCTTTCATTTTTTATTACTTTTTAATTTTTTATTTCTAATAATTATTAAAATTTTAATAACTTTATTTTATTTTATTTATTTTATATTATTTCTTTCATTCTTTTCTTCTACCTTTTCTTCTGAGCTGTGTGGCTGACAGGGTCTTGGTGCTCTGGCTGGTTGTCAGGCCTGTGCCTCTGAGGTGGGAGGCCCGGGTTCAGGACATAGGTCCACCAGAGACCTCCCAGCTCCCTCTAGTATCAAATGGCGAAAGCTGTCCCAGAGATCACCATCTCAACACTAAGACCCAGCTAGACTCAACGACCAGCAAGCTACAGTGCTGGACACCCTATGCCACACAACTGAAAACACAGGAACACAAACACACCCATTAGCACAGAGTCTGCCTAAAATCATACTAAGATCACAGACACCCCAAAACACACCACCAGACACAGTCCTGCCCACCACAAAGACAGGATCCAGCCTCATCCAGGGGAACACAGGCATCACTCCCCTCCACCAGGAAGCCTACACAACCCACTGAACTAACCTTACCCACTGGGGGCAGACACCAAAAACAACGGGAACTATGAACGTGCAGCCTCCAAAAAGGAGACCCCAAACACAGTAACTTAAGCAAAATGAGAAGACAGAGAAACACACAGCAGATGAAGGTGCAAGGCAAAAACCCACCAGACCAAACAAATGAAGAGGAAATAGGCAGTCTATCTGAAAAAGAATTCAGAGTAATGATAGTAAAGATGATCCAAAATCTTGGAAATAGAAGGGAGAAAATACAAGAAACGTTTAACAAGGACCTAGAAGAACTAAAGAGAAAACAAACAATCATGAACAACACAATAAATGAAATATAAAATTCTCTAGAAGGAATCAATAGCAGAATAACTGAGGCAGAAGAACAGATAAGTGACCTGGAAGATAAAATAGTGGAAATAACTACCTCAAAGCATGATAAAGAAAAACCAGTGAAAAGAATTGAGGACAGTCTCAGAGACCTCTGGGATAACATTAAATGCACCAACATTCGAATTTTAGGGATCCCAGAAGAAGAGAAAAAGTAAGGGACTGAGAAAATATCTGAAGAGATTATAGTTGAAATCTTCCCTAACATGGGAAAGGAAATAGTTAATCAAGTCCAGGAAGCACAGAGAGTCCCATACAGGATAAATCCAAGGAGAAGCACGACAAGACACATATTAATCAAACTATCAAAAATTAAATGCAAAGAACAAATACTAAAAGCAGCAAGGGAAAAACAACAAAAAACATAAAAGGGAATCCCCATAAGGTTAACAGCTGATCTTTCAGCAGAAACTGCAAGCCAGAAGGGAGTGGCAGGACATATTTAAAGTAATGAAGGGAAAAACCTAAAACCAAGATTACACTACCCACCAAGGATCTCATTCAGATTTGATGGAGAAATCAAAATCTTTAGAGACAAGCAAAAGCTAACAGAATTCAGCACCACCAAACCAGCTTGACAACAAATGCTAAAGGAACTTCTCAAGGCAGGAAACACAAATGAAGGAAAAGACCTACAATAACAAACCCAAAACAATTTAGAAAATGGTAATAGGAACATACATATTGATATAACTACCTTAAATGTAAATGGATTAAAGGCTCCAACCAAAAGACATAGACTGGCTGAATGGATACAAAAACAAGACCTGTGTATATGCTGTCTACAAGAGACCCACTTCAGACCTAGGGGCACATACAGATTGAAAGTGAGAGGATGGAAAAAGATATTCCATGCAAATGGAAATCAAAAGAAAGTTGGAGTAGCAATTCTCATATCAGACAAAATAGACTTTAAAATAAAGACTATTACAAGAAACAAAGAAGGACACTACATAATGATCAAGGGATCAATCCAAGAAGAAGATAAAACAATTGTAAATATTTAGGCACCCAACACAGGAGCACCTCAATATATAAGGCAAATGTTAACAGCCATAAAAGTAGAAATCGACAGTAACACAATCATGAAAGGGGATTTTAACAGCCCACTTTCACCAATAGACAGATCATCCAAAATGAAAATAAATAAGGAAACACAAGCTTTAAGTGACACATTAAACAAGATGGACTTAATTAATACTTATAGGACATTCCATCCAAAAACAACAGAATACACTTTCTTCTCAAGTGCTCATGGAACATTCTCCAGGATAGATCATATCTTGGGTCACAAATCAGGCCTTGGTAAATTTAAGAAAACTGAAGTCATATCAAGTATATTTTCCAACCACAATGCCCAGAGACTAGATATAAATTACAGGAAAAAATCTGTAAAAAATACAAACACATGGAGGCTAAATAATACATTACTAAATAAGCAAGAGATCACTGAAGAAATCAAAGAGGAAATCAAAAACTACCTAGAAACAAATGACAATGAAAACATGATGACCCAAAACCTATGGGATGCAGCAAAAGGAGTTCCAAGAGGGAAGTTTATAGCAATACAATCCTACCTCAAGAAACAAGAAATATCGCAAATAAAAAACCTAAACTTACACCTAAAGCAATTAGAGAAAGAACAACCCCCCCCCCACCCAAAGTTAGCAGAAGGAAAGAAGTCATAAAGACCAGGTCAGAAATAAATGGAAAAGAAATGAAGGAAACAATAGCAAAGATCAATAAAACTAAAAGCTGGTTCTTTGAGAAGATAAATAGATAAACCATTAGCCAGACTCATCAAGAAAAAAAGGGAGAGGACTCAAATCAATAGAATTAGAAATGAAAAAGGAGAAGCAACAACTGAAACTGCAGAAATACAAAGGACCATGCAAGATTACAAGTAACTATATGCCAATAAAATGGACAACCTGGAAGAAATGGACAAATTCTCAGAGAAGCACACTTTCCAAGACTGAACCAGGAAGAAATAGAAAATATAAACAGACCAATCACAAGCACTGAAATAGAAACTGTGATTAAAAATCTTCCAACAAACAAAAGCCCAGGACGAGACGGCTTTACAGGCGAATTCTATCAAATATTTAGAGAAGAGCTAACACCTATCCTTCTCAAACTCTTCCACAATATAGCAGAGGGAGGAACACTCCCAAACTCATTCTATGAGGCCACCATCACCCTGATACCAAAACCAGACAAAGATGTCATAAAAAAAGAAAACTACAGGCCAATATCACTGATGAACACAGATGCAATAATCCTCAACAAAATACTAGCAAAGAGAATCCAACAGCACATTCATAGGATCATACACCATGACCAAGAGTGGTTTATCCTAGGAATGCTAGAATTCTTCACTATATGCAAATCAATCAATGTGTTAACTAACAGAAGAATAGAAACACGTGCTCATCTCAATAGAGGCAGAAAAGGCTTTCGACAAAATTCAACACCCATTTATAATAAAAACCCACCAGAAAGTAGGCATAGAGGGAACTTACCTCAACATAATAAATGCCATATACGACAAACCCACAGCCAACATTGTTCTCAATGGTGAAAAACTGAAACCATTTCCTCTTAGGTCAGGAACAAGACAAGGTTGTCCACTCTCACCACTATTACTCAACATAGTTTTGGAAATTTTAGCCACAGCAATCAGAGAAGAAAAAGAAATAAAAGGAATCCAAATCAGAAAAGAAGAAGTAAAGCTGTCACTGTTTGCAGATGACATGATACTATACATAGAGAATCCTAAAGACGCTATCAGAAAACTACTAGAGCTAATCAATGAATTTGGTAAAGTAGCAGGATACATAATTAATGCACAGAAATCTCTTGCATTCCTATACACTATTGTTGAAAAATCTGAAAGAGAAATTAAGGAAACACTGCCATTTACCATTGCAAAAAAAAAGAATAAAATACCTAGGAATAAGCCTACCTAAGGAGACAAAACACCTGTATGCAGAAAACTATAAGACACTGATGAAAGAAATTAAAGATGATACAAACAGATGGAGAGATATACCATGTTCTTGGATTGGAAGAATCTATATCTTGAAAATGACTATACTACCCAAATCAATCTACAGATTCAATGCAAACCCTATCAAACTACCAATGGCATTTTTCACAGAACTAGAACAAAAAATTTCACAATTTGTATGGGAACACAGAAGAGCCCAAAAAGCCAATGTAATCTTGAGAATGAAAAATGGAGCTGGAGGAATCAGGCTCCCTGACATCAGACTATACTACAAAGCTACAGTAATCAAGACAGTATGGTACTGGCACTAAACCAGAAATATAGATCAATGGCACAGGATAGAAATCCCAGAGATAAACCCATGCACATATGGTCACCTTACTTTTGACAAAGGAGACAAGAATATACAGTGGAGAACATACAGCCTCTTCAATAACTGTTGCTGGGAAAACTGGACAGCTACATGTAAAAGAATGAAATTAGAACACTCTCTAACACCATACACAAAAATAAACTCAAAATGGATTAAAGACCTAAATGTAAGGCCAGACACTATCAAACTCTTAGAGGAAAACATAGGCAGAACACTCTATGACATAAATCACAGCAAGATCCTTTTTGACCCACCACCTAGAGAAATGGAAATAAAAACAAAAATAAACAAATGGGACCTAATGAAACTTCAAAGCTTTTGCAGAGCAAAGGAAACCATAAACAAGATGAAAAAACAACCCTCAGAATGGGAGAAAATGTTTGCAAGGGAAGCAACTGAGAAAGGATTAATCTCCAAAATTTACAACCAGCTTGTGCAGCTCTATATCAAAAACATGAACAACCCAATTCAGAAATGGGCAGAAGACCTAAACAGACATTTCTCCAAAGAAGATATACAGAGTGCCAACAAACACATGAAAGGATGCTCAATATCACTAATCATTAGAGAAATGCAAATCAAAACTACAATGAGATATCATCTCACACCGATCAGAATGGCCATCATCAAAATATCTAGAAACAATAAATGCTGGAGAGGGTGTGGAGAAAAGGGAACCCTCTTGCACTGTTGGTGGGAATGTGAATTGATACAGCCACTACGGAGAACAATATGGAGGTTCCTTAAATAACTAAAAATAGGACTACCATACCACCCAGCAATCCCATTTCTGGGCATATACCCTGAGAAAACCATAATCAAAAAGAGTCATGTACCACAATGTTCATTGCAGCTCTATTTACAATAGACAGAACATAGAAGCAACCTAAATGTCCACTGACAGATGAATGGATAAAGAAGATATGGCACATATATACAATGGGATATTACTCAGCCATAAAAAGAAACGAAATTGAGTTATTTGTAGTGAAGTGGATGGACTCAGAGACTGTCGTACAGAGTAAAGTAAGTCAGAAATAGAAAAACAAATACCATATGCTAACACATATATATGGAATCTAAAAAGAACTGATTCTGAAAAACCTAGGGGCAGGACAGGAATAAAGACACAGATGTACAGATTGGACTTGAGGACACGGGGAGGGGGAAGGGTAAGCTGGGACGAAGTGAGAGAGTGGCATGGACATATATACACTACCAAATGTAAAATAGATAGCTAGTCGGAAGCAGCCGCATGGCACAGGGAGCTCAGCTCAGTGCTTTGTGACCACCTAGAGGGATGGGATAGGGAGGGTGGGAGGGAGACCCAAGAGGGAGTAGATATGGGGATATATGTATATGCATAGCTAATTCACTTTGTTATGAAACAGAAACTAACACAGCATTGTAAAGCAATTATACTCCAATAAAGATGTTAAAAAATATTTAGTTTAATTTCTAGTTGTTCTTGGTGAAACTGAAAGCAGGAGCCCATTGAGGGATTTAAACAGAGAACCAACATGACCAACTTTGCATTAAGTCCCTCTGGAGGTAGTATAGAGGATTGTGTACTAGTTTGTTAGGACTGCCGTAAGAAAGTGTCACTGACTGAGTGGCTTAAACAGCAGAATTATTTTTCTCACAGTTCTGGAAGCTAGAAATCCAAGATAAAGGTGTTGGCAGGGATGCTTTCTTCTGTGTCCTCTCTCCTCAGTTTGTAGGTAGCCATCTTCTCACTGTGCCTTCACATGGACTTCCTTCTGTACCTATTTCTTATATTTCCTTTTCTTATAAGGACCCAGTCACATTGGATTAGGGCCCACCCGAATGGCCTTATTTGAACTTTATTACCGGGACTGACATATATACACTAACTAATATGTATAAAATAGACAACTAATGAGAACCTGCTGTATAGCACAGGGAACTCTATTTCATTTTGCTGTACAGTAGAAACGAACACGACATTGTAAAACAACTATACCCCAATAAAAAAGTAAAGAAAATAAAATGGGTTGGTGTTTTAGAAAAATTGAAGTATGTTTTAAAGGATCTTTTTGTTAGTTATTTGGTACTTTATACATTTGGTAGTTTAGTAGACCATTTGTAATTATACAACTATTAAAAATTAGCTATCAAAAAAATAAAGTTAATTACATCTTTAAGGACCCTACCTCCAAATATAGTCACATCCTGAGTTACTGGGGGTTAGGACATCTACATACAAATTTGGCTGGGTGACACAATTCAGCATATAACAGATAGATTGTAGGGCAGCAAAAGTGGAGTCAGGGAGCCCAGTGAGAAAGCTGTTGCATTAATTCAGGAGAGAGATTTTATTTGGTTGAACTAAGTAATGGCAGAGGGGCTGGAAATATTTGGATTGCTTCAAGAGAACATCAGAAGATAGAATACATAGGATTTGCTAATCATAAATAGGATAGGTTAAGATGATGAGGGAAGAGTCAAAGATGATACCCAGTTTTCTAATTGGAACGTAGAGTAGAGGATAATAGATATAACAGGGACTGGGAGGAATTGTCTTCTGAGATGCAAGCATAATAAACTCCTTTCTCTCCTGCAGTCTGTGATAAAGCTTAAGCCCTGGGATACTTGCTTCTTGAGTCACTGTCCCTCCTTCCTTACCTGAACACCATAGCTCATAATACTCTGCATCTGCTCTGGTCCCTATCCTGGCTCCTTATTTCCTGCAATCCTGAAGTGCTCAGACCTGCCCCACTGCTTGGGGGCTAGAGCCCTATCTCTGAGCCCTGGTCAGTGGCTGAGACTCTGCTCCCTGTGGACAGACGGCTGCCAGTTTCTTGAACTCCTGTATTCCATGGCACCAGTCCACTAATCGGACTCCTCTGTCCCAAGGACTCCTCTGTTGAGCCAGGTTTCGCCTTCATCGTAGACCTTTTGGCACTGATTGCTTGCCTGAACATGTGCCTGTCCCTGCTTTAAACCTCATCTCAGTGGATTGATCCAGCTCGCATCTCTGCTTCTGTCTAGCTGTGAGTCTACAGCAATGCCATGTTACTGATTCCCAGCACTTGACATGCTAACCTAAAAGAATGACAGCAGCGATCTGGACCCGACTAGAAATATTCAGATCCCCCTTCTCAGACTTCTCTGTCCAGCTGGAGAAGATGCCCTTCTCAAGGAATATGAACAGACAGCGAGACTGACCTGACATTTTCAAGTCAGGCAAAGTGGAGCTGAGTAAGGAGATCTGAGTGATGCAGCTTAAAGATAGCAGTGACTCTACTGGGGACATTCTTATCAGGTTTGTATCACCTTATCCTGTCCTGCTAAATTTTGGGGGGTAGCCAATCCAGAATGTGTAAACATATTTTTCTGGCCCATTACCCAAACCAGCAATCTTGAAGCACTATTAACTCTTTAATTGGCTTTGGCTCAGACCCTCCCTAGCCTACCATCAGACAACTTCCCCTCTAAAATTGCCTTTTCCCATACCAGAGAAGCAAATCAGCATGTGTTAGAGACTGTGATGTTCCTACCATTGCCCATTCTCTTGCTCTATTTCTTTTAGTAACATAAATCTCTGAGATTTAGCAATGAACCTGGCTCCTCAGAATAAAGACTACATTTCCCAACCTCCCTTGAAGCTATGTGTGGTCATATGATTAAGTATGTGTAGGGA
>NW_006789838.1:522747-541582 GCF_000442215.2 Lipotes vexillifer | reverse complement strand
TGTAGGGAAGTGATGCCTGCAACCTCTGAGTTACGTCCTTAAAAGGAAATGTCTCACAACATTGTAAATCAACTACACTTCAATTAAAAAAAAATTCATCCCAGAACTAAGAAAAAAGGAAGTGGCTTACCTTGTACTTCCTTTTTCTTCCTTCCTTCCCAGTGGTGATGAAACAGTTTTAACTATGCAGAGAAGGAAAACATTTCAGGGGACGATGGAACCACAAATAGAAGAACTTGGGTTCTCTGCCACTAACTCCTTAAACACTATGAACAAGTCCTTTCCTCTATCTGGGCTTCAGTTTCCCCTTCTGTAAAGGGACGGTGTGGACAGGTGATTTCCAGGGGTTCTGCGAGCTCTAAACTTCCATGTGTCTTTGAATGCTGGCAGCCACAGGCTATGTGTTAGTGCTTTAAGTTCTATGTAAAGATTCTCTCTCTCTCTCATGTCTCCTCTGTTAAAATGCAAAGCATCTGGGTGAAGTCTCATTAAATCTCAAATACCTGTATGTGAATGTGATCTCACTGCTTTTCCTAGATGGACGGAGGGGGTAAACTAGGATCTACAGCCTCCTACACTGGTCTCAAAGACAGAAGGAGGAGCTATCAGAAAATAGAAGAAATGTGGCAGAGGCATCCTTACTGCTCAGGCACCATCCGTCTCCATTCTAGCTTCACAGGTAGGTCTGCCTGAGGAGATGCAACCACTACTGGGCCAATAGTTAACGGATCCAGATTCTCAAAACTGGGCCAAACAGTAGATGCCAGGGCACTCCCAGAGGCCACCCCTTGAAGAACTTCGGAACAAAGTTCTCATCACTCCTCTCTTTCCCCTCCCAAGCTCGGCCCCTCCCGATATTCCCACAGTGGGGAACCTTCCCAGGCTCCTGGCTGAGGTTGGCAGGTTTTCTCAAGGTGCTGATTGGGACAGTGCCTCCAGCTTGCCAGGTGTCTGGGTGGAGACAATCAGAGAAGCCCTGACAGGGCAGACCCTGCATGTAGTTTTTGGTTCCTTGCTGGGAAGGCTGATAAGCTTTCTGTGAAGACTGCCGCATTTGTACTTCGGGTGGTTTGCTGATCAAAGGGCACCGATTATGCCTTTGTTCACATTTTTCTGTTAGTACACAGGGCCCTAAAGGCCCATCTTCTGCCTTGAGTGTTAGGCACTGGAAAGGGCTCAAGTCTGGAAATCTGATGAGATGAGCACTGAGAGCACATAGGTGCCATGTTTATAATTCCAGTCGCCAAACAGAAAGGACACTGAGTCCCTGCTTCTCCCCCACTGCTTCTCCACCCAACCTCACCTGCCTGACTGTCCTTTGCTGATACTTGCCTTTCCTTTGCTTGCCTTGGAAAGGAAAGAATCAGGGGGCAGGGCAGATTGGTGGAGAGATTCTGGAAGAGCTGAGGCATGTGCAGCATTAGTTCAGTGGCCAAGTGAGTCTTTTAAGGGCAGTAGGGAGGGGGCCACATAAAATTCTCACGAAAGCACCTTGGTGGAGTGATACAGAGAATCACTGGTGGCCAGTCCTGGATCTTAGCGCTGCTCCATCTTTATTCCTGGATGATCTTGACCTTATGGGACTCAGATAAAATGACCTAGGTGAAAGTGCTTTATAAATGCAATACAAATGTTTGGTTTCATTACATGACTCTATTTGAGAACACAGTGAAATCTCCCACAGTACAAAGTATATCACCCGCCCACCCATGTAACCAAATCCCATTCTGGTCAGGACTTGTGCTCATGCCCATGTATACATATTTAGAAATTATTCCTTGCTTAGCGTTGCCCTGCTCCAAACTCCTCTTTAAAAATATATATCCCACTCCCCAGGACACTCCTCCTCAAGGATAGCCCCTTAAGCATCTAGGATCTCGGTGTGAAAGAGTTTATCAGAACTTTCCTTTCTGATTATGGCCGGGACAAAACCACAGGATAACTGTGGGCAGACGATTTAGAAACTGGAGGTATGCTAACACATATATATGGAATTTAAGAAAAAAAATGTCATGAAGAGCCTAGGGGTAAGACAGGAATAAAGACACAGACCTACTAGAGAATGGACTTGAGGATATGGGGAGGGGGAAGGGTGAGCTGTGACAAAGTGAGAGAGTGGCATGGACATATATACACTACCAAACGTAAAATAGATAGCTAGTGGGAAGCAGCCGCATAGCACAGGGAGATCAGCTCGGTGCTTTGTGATCGCCTAGAGGGGTGGGATAGGGAGGGTGGGAGGGAGGGAGACGCAAGAGGGAAGAGATATGGGAACATATGTATATGTATAACTGATTCACTTTGTTATAAAGCAGAAACTAACACACCATTGTAAAGCAATTATACTCCAATAAAGATGTAAAAAGAAAAAACACCTGTTGTCCTTATGTTAACCCCCATTGATTCTTTTTCAAATTAATCATTATTGTATCTAATATATACTGATTTACAATGGTATACTACTGTGTCTAAAGGCTTATACTACTAAAGAAAAAAAAAGAAGCAAGACCCCATCTCCTTGTCTTCCCTTTCTCCCAACTTGCCCTACCTCACTTTCAATTTTTTAACTGTCTCTTCTGACACTTACTTCTATATTGCTAAATAACATGCATTCATTGCTGTCTTTTGATTCATTACAATTAATATATTGGAGTCATATTACAGTAGATGGGGATTCAATTTTCTTACAATTCCCCTCCCCTCCTCTATTTTCCCAATAGTTATATCACAATTTAAAGTTTGCATCATTATGAGTACACAGATGTTATTCACTGGTGAGCCAGGAAGTAAACTAGGAAAGCAAAGTTTTCAGATTATCTCAAAGTTTTGTTATGTTGTTTTGTTTTGTTTGGGTTTTGAGGGCTTTTTCTCCCTAGAAATATCCCTCCTGGGGCCCTCCGGCCTGCTCCAATCTGAACGATTTGCTTTCTGAACTTGCTGTACAGCTGTTATCTTGTAAATTCCTTTCATCTCTCCCCTGGATGGGATCCCTGTTTTGTGAATCTCTTTCTTGGTTTACATCCTTGTTTGGGTTGAGCATCACCTCCTGAGTAAGGGTGCATGATAGGTAACATTTCTGAGACCTTGCGTATCTGAAAATGTTTTTTATTCTGCCCTCTGATTTACTGACAACTTAACTGAGGATAACATTCTTGTCTGAAAATCATCATTTGCTCAGAATTTTGAAGGCATTACCCTTGTTGTCTTCTAGCTTTCAATTTTGCTATTGAGAAGCCCAATACTTTGTGTGTGACTTATTTTATTTTTCTCTCAGGAAGTTTTCAGGTTCTTTTTTTTATCTCTAGTATTCTGGAATCTCACAATGCTCTTGTGCTAGATGGGCCCTTTAAATCTGGAAACTCATGTCTTTTGGAGATGGGAAAACAATCTTCCATTATTTCATTCATAGTATGCTCCCACTATTTTCTGTTTTCTTTCTGGAAATTCTTATTAGTTTGATGATGGAAAGCTTGGATTGTTCAACTTTTCTTTATTCTCATACTGTCCACCAAAATGTAAGCTACATAAGGTCAGGGGATTTTATCTGTTTGTTGTTGTTGTTGATGATAATGTAATGATATAGCCCAAGAGTGTAGAACAGTATCTGACACATAATAAGCACTCAAGCCCTTTTGATGAATGAAATCTCTTTATCTTTTTGCTCTACTTTCTATGTGATTTCCTCAACTTTATCTTCAAACCTATTAACTGATTTTTTTTTTGCTATTATATTTTTAATTTTCAGGAACTCTTTTGTTCTTTAATTTTTCTTTCATATAATCATGTTCTTGTTTTAGTGATACAATATCTTGCCTTATTTCTTAAAGATATTAATTATTGTTTCATAGACATTTTCTTCTTCTCTCTACATTGTTTCAATTCCTTCTTTTCTCTTTGTGTTGGCCTAACTCTTTCAAGTTAGAGTTTTCTTTCAAGTGACTGGTGACCTTTAGTTATCCATTCTTGTTTAAGAGTGAAGAACTAGGGCTTCCCTGGTGGTGCAGTGGTTAAAGTCCGCCTGCCGATGCAGGGGACACGGGTTCGTGTCCCAGTCCGGGAAGATCCCACATGCCGCGGAGCGGCTGGGCCCGTCAAGTGAAGAACTAAAAAACACACTGGAAGTTGTGCTGCATAATTGGTGGGTGGAACTTAATGTCTGTGATTTTAGAGCCTTTCTAGAGTCCTCTAAGCTTGTTTGTTGTTGGTATTCCCTTCTAACTCTTTTGTAAATTGAAGTATAGCTGATTTACAGTATTGTGTTAGTTTCAGGTATATGGCACAGTGATTCAGTATTTTTGCAGATTGTATTCTATTATAGGTTATTACAAGATAATGGGTATACAGTATATCCTTGTTGCTTATCTATTTTATACATAGTAGTTTGTATATTAATCCCATACCCCTAATTTGTCCCTCCCCACTTCTTGTTTTCTATCTCTGTGAGTCTGTTTCTGTTTTGTATATATATTCAATTGTATTATATTGTATTTTAGATTCCATGTATAAGTGATATCATATAGAATTTGTCTTTCTCTGTCTGACTTATTCCACTAAGCATAATATTCTCTAGGTCCATTCACATTACTGCAAATGGCTAAATTTCATTCCTTTTTTTATGGCTGTGTAATATGCCACATCTTCTTAATCCAGTGGTCTATGGATAGACACTTATGTTGCTTCCATGTCTTGGCTATTGTAAATAGTGCTGCTATGAACACTTGGGTGCACGTATCTTCCTAAATTAGTGGTTTTGTTTTTCTGGGTATGTATTCAGGAGTGGAATTGCTAGATCATGTGGTAGTTCTATTTTTAGTTTTTAAAGGAAACTCCATACATGTACCAATGGAATACATGTACCAACACATGTACTCCACTGGTACATGTAAATTCACCAATTTACATTCCCACCAACAATGTAGGAGGGTTCCCTTTTCTCCACATCCTTTTCAGCATTTATTATTTGTAGACATTTTCATGATAGCTATTCTGACAGGTGTGAGGTGATGTCTCACTGTTGTTTTGACTTGCATTTCTCTTAATAATTAGCAATGTTGAGCATCTTTCCATGTGCCTGTTAGCCATCTGTATGTCTTCTTTGGGAAAATGTCAATTCAAGTCTGCCCATTTTTTGATTGGATCCCTTCTAACTCCTAGGTCTCCTTTTTGCATTTATTTACATCTCCAGCCACTATCACTACCACACTGCTCCTAAGCTCTTCTGACTCAGCAATTATTGGCAGCCATTCCATTTTCTTTTACCCTTTCCCTCTCAGCCTCTTAGCCACATATTCCTCCTCCCATTTTCATTTTCTTTCCTCTGCAATATTTACCTGCTAACTGTCAGGCACTGTGCTAAGTGCTACAGATATAAATTCAAAATGAATAAGACACCGTCCCTTCCTTCAAGGTACTCACTACTTAGGGAGGGAAGCAGCTGTGCACCCAGATGACATCCATATAATGTCATCCTTGCCATTGTAAAGAAACATACAGAGGGCTATGGGAACCCAGAAGAGGGCCTCAGAGAAGCCTTCCCAGAAGTATGATGTTTGAGCTCAGAGTTAAAGGGTGCTATATTCAGTTTCTAAGGCTACTGTAACAAATTACCAAAGAAATCATTGCCTGGGATAGGGAGGGTGGGAGGGAGATACAAGAGGGAGGGGATATAGGGATATATGTATATATATATGTATAGCTGATTCACTTTGTTATACAGCAGAAACTAACACACCATTGTAAAGCAATTATACTCTTAATAAAGATGTTAAAAAAAACCCATCCATTTATTATCCCCTAGTTCGGCAGGTTAGAAGTCTAGGTACAGTTTGACTTGGCTAGTTTCTATGATTTGAGTCTCATAGGTCAATACCAAGGTGTCATCAGCTACATTCCATTCTGGGGCTCTGGAATTGAATTCACTTCCAAGCTCATTGAGGTTGATTGCCAAATTCAGTTCCTTGCAGTTGTAGGATTGAGGTCCCCATTTCCTTGCTTGCTGTCAGCCAGAGGCCAGTCTTTGCTCCTAGAAGCCACCTTCATTCTTTCCCATGGTTTCCATGTGGCTTCCCTACAGCAACAGCAAGTTGAGTTCCTCTCACACTTTAGATCTCTCTGACTCCTCCTTCTACCAAATATCTCTGACTCCAGCTCAAGAAAATTCTGCTTTCAAGGGCTCGTGCTTAGATTGGGCACACCTGGAATCCAGGGTTATCTTCCCTATCTTGGGTTCCATAACCTTAATTACATCTGCATAGCTCCTTTTACTATGTAATGTAGCATATTCACAGGTTTCAGGGATTAGGAACTGGGTATCTTTGGGTTCCATTCTACCTACAACAATTGCATTCAGAAAAAATGGGAGAGAGTGTTCTGGGCAAAGGCCTGGAGAGAAGAGAAAACATTGATTTCTGGAAACTATAGGCAGTTCAATATGACTGGCACATGCATCAAAATTAGTTTGAAGGGCTTCCCTGGTGGCGCACTGGTTAAGAGTCTGCCTGCCGATGCAGCGGACACGGTTTCGTGCCCCGGTATCCACGTGCGGCGGAGCATCCCACGTGCGGCGGAGCAGCTGGGCCCGTGAGCCATGGCCGCTGAGCCTGCGCGTCCGGAGCCTGTGCTCCGCAACGGGAGAGGCCACAGCAGTGAGAGGCCCGCATACCGAAAAGAAAAAAATTAGTTTGAAGAGAGAGGCAGGGGTCACATAATAATGGGACCTCACTATTCCAGCTCTCTTATTCTCCTTAGTGTCTTTCTTAACTTGGTTTCTTTTGAGTATGCTATATAGGAATGATCAGAATGTTTCATCTCAACTCTCCCATATTGCCACTTGAAACTATCTGTTCTTCCCATCTGAACTCATCCAGGTTGATCCTAGCCTCCATCATGGCCTGATTTTATGCCAGCCTTCAACCTCTTTCCTTTCACAGTCATCTCACTGCTCACTGTACTGGCAAGTAAGTATCCTTGCAATTGGTGCATTTGCCATCTGGATGGCCATATGTAATTGCATAAATCCTGGTCTAATTTTCCCACAACACTACTTTCATCATGTCACTACACTGCTCAGTGGATCCTGATGGCTCTTCTTTGCCTGTGGAACCCAACCCAAATTCTTAAGCCTGCATTGCTAAGTCTGAGTCTACCCTGCCACACCAACATTCTCACATACTCCATCCTAATCAGCCTGGCCTCTTCTTTGCCTTCTGCCCATCATATTCACTCTCTCATGCTTTTGCTCTTTTTTCCCCCTTTTTCAATCAGAATTTCAGTCAGAATGTCTCATTCAAACTTTGCCTAACCTTCGAGATCACATTCTTCATGAAACTCTAAGACTTGAGCTACCATTAATCCCTTGTTCTTCATCCTAACTTCCCAGAGCTCCGGATGCGTGTCTGTACTGTGAAGTTTTACACTGTTATGTGCATTTCACTCCTCATAACAAACTTTCTTTGACTTTAATGATGCTATGTGTGGAAGTCTTATCTTTTCAACTGTACTGTAAGCTACTTGAGGACAGGTCCCATGTCCCTTTAGATTTTGGATGGGATTTTTTTTTTGGAGCTTTTATTCAAATATCAGACATTTTGGATACAAATTAGAGAAATGTGAACATGCATATGTATTTCTGTTCCATCTATAAATTAAATAGTCATCTAAACTCAGTGGGAGAAGCTTTCCTATAATACCATTTTTTGGACAGCATTATGAAATCATTCTCTTTGCCATCAGAAATTTTTACCAAGTTTCTCTTTATCTTTATATATTTTCATGGCAATTAATGTATATCCTTATCTTTGCTTTCTCTGGCTTTCCCCACAGGCCAGTGTTTTGTCACTTGGCCAAACGTGTAGATGATTTATTGGTGGTGGTGGTGTTTCATCTAATTCTTGCAGTTTTCACCAGGCAATGGTGGGAGGAAAGAGCTACCCTTTGGAGAACTTGCCAGAGTTTGCCCTAAGACATTTTGCAAACAAGATACTGGATTTATTGCAAAACTCATTCCAATAAACAAAAGTGTACAGTCAATTCAGTTCCAAATCACGAAGTCCATAAGGTCCTAACTAGAGGGCTTTGGGGGACTCAAAAACTCAAATCTTTCTTTGATTCTAAGCAGAAAGCTATTACTGGAAGTGCCGACAGTTGACAAGTTTGAGACATATGGTCCTATCCTCTTTCTCCAAAATGAGAATGGTGGGTTTAGTGGTAAATTGATAGTGTAAGTAAATCTAGCACTTGAAAGAATTTAATTAAATTTCCTCCATCTTCAGCGTAAACACCAGACAGAATCTATCTTGCTGGTAAGGGGAGGTAATGGAATTCCCCTACGGCAAATGGCTATTGCACTATACTAGCTCCTTATTGAACAGGCAGGAACGATGCTCCTGTAAGATAGCTTGGAGCCAATTGCAGATAAAGACTCTGCCATTTTGAGGGGGAAATAGATCACAAAAGAGCACTAACATGTCAACATCTTAGGAGCACCAAGCACTCATTTCTGTGAGCTCTAACACAGTAGCCAATAGATTTGCCAGCTAAAGGACCCATTCTCACCAGACTGGTAAACTGTATTGCAAATGCAGCCACAGGGTGGGGTAGGGGGCGGGGAGGGGGAGCAATGGAACCATGGATAGTGCAGACTTCAGTTGACAAATACTCCAGAATAATACTAACATTTAAGGAGCTAACAACTGCTTTGGAATTCTAGAAACCTGAATGGCTAATTGAAGTTTTCATGACTGTTTTTTTTTTCCCCAACAAGAAAAGGAATTCACAGAGAAAGACTTTAACCAACGGGGATGACTATGCAATAGACAGTAATACACCACCCCAAAAAAGTCATCTCACCTTTTTTTCAGTAGTGCCACTTAGAACCATTTAGTTGCCCTCACTCCGCAGGCTCTTTGCACCTCTGCCTTTGTGTTCATGTCCTTTCCTTTGCCAGAGATGTCCTTGCTTCCTTACCTCCTTACCCTTACCTCTTCCTTACCTCTTCCTCCTTCTTTAATACTCAAGGGGCACCTCCTCTATGAAGTTTCCCAGATCTGCCCCCACTGCCAAGAGGTAATCACTGCTTCCTTTGTGCTACCCCCTACCAGAACCTGTCCAAGTGTCCTCCATTACACCTGATACTTTGTGTCATGTCTTTGCACGTTTTCTTCTCCTCTCTAAAGTATAAGTTCATTGAAAGCAGGAACATTCATTTTTAACTCCCAGTATATTTGTAGCCTTTAGCATAGGAACCAGCACATAGTAGTTGCTCAGTAAATGTTCGTTAATTGAAAAATACATTAAGTACAAGGAATAAAGGAAATGTAATGCTAAAGCCCTGTGCCTAAGAATGATCATTTCACCATTTTAATCGTCTTACTGATCAATCCAATCACCACCTAGTTTATTTGTAGACATGTAAGAATAATGCCTTCCTCTATTTTGGCACTGACAATTGTCTACCTCACATTTCTTACTTTTATACATTTTATTCTCTCTTTAATAGACTGCCAGTTTCTTGAGGGTACGTGAATGCTTCATTTGTGTGCACTGTATACAATAGGCACTCAATAAACATTTGTTAATTCCTCAGTTGTGCATAGCTCTTTACGGTTGACAAATCTCCTCACAGTAACCCAATGAGATAAGCAAAGCATTATTCTTTGTCCCTCCTCTTGTTTTAGTTAAAGAAACTGATGATCAGAATGCACCAGAGCCTTGCCTGCCTTCAAATAGTGGGCAAGGTTCAGGGCTGAGAGCCCTGGGAGGCCCCCTGCTTCTTACACTGAGATCTTTTGCTCCTTCCCCACCCCCCCACCCCGTGTATTCCCTGTTTAGACCAACCAGCTTCCCTCTGCAGGGGGTGCCTTTTGGAAGAATTGTCCTTATTCAGTTCACTGATGTAAAATATCTAATTGAATGGGGTTTGGGGATTTGTGCGTGTGTGTTACTAATTTCAACTTTTATTAGCTTGTAATACAACTTAAAGCAAGTCTTATACAACATTCTGTATCTTTTTGGTGAAGCAGCAACAATCTAGATTTTAAGAAAGCTTCTCAACTCAAAACTGTATTTTGCATTTTTTAAACTTTTAAAAAATTGAGATACAATTCACATAACAGTATATTAGTTTCAGGTGTACAACATAATGATTCAATATTTGTATATATTGTGAAATATAATCGAATGTTTTTGACAATGCGTAGTAACAGCTGCCATGGTTAATTGTCAAAAGGACATCTGACATGGGCTGATCTTTAGTAATGTATGACTGCTTTCTGCTTTCTGGAGCTGAGACAAAGAAGGTAATCTTTCTCTGGAGCCAGCCCAGAACCTAGATCAAATTACATGAAAATCCACACTGGTTTAGTGGTTAGTCAATCACATAGTCAACGTGAAAAAACAATACTGGGCATTTTATACCATGCATTATACTTCAACATCCATTCAAATACATTACTGTATTCAGGCCATCCATCAATCCTGAGATGGGAGGTAAACATTTTTATCTCTAGGTGAAAGATAAGAAAACAGTTCAGAATGATTACCTAGGTAATCAGTAAATTACCTAGGGTTGGAAAGTTACTATTTTCTTGGCTATAAAAAATTTTAGAAGTCTGGAGACTAGTTAAAAGAACTATTATCAGGAACCAAGGTGAATATGCCCTATGGGTCAAGAGACTTGAAGCACAATAAAACAAAGCAACCGAACAATGAAAGAGGGGAAAACTCTTTTGTACCTAACTGGCAAATTTGAAAGGGTTAGTGTTGAGAAACAAGTAGCAAATAAATAAAAAATCATGTTTATTACATTAGTCTCTGGCAGGCAAGTATGGAAGCAATGGTATACTCTGGTTGGTTGAAATGGTGTTACAACACCCAGAAAAAAGAAAGTGGATTGTACTAATGCTACAAACATTGCTAACTGTGTAAGAACTCCTCGAATACACTATGGAGGAGGGTTCTTTTATGATCCTTGGCAAACTCCAAGATCTTGATTTCTACTGATATGCCACTTAACTTTTTTGAACCTCAGTTTTTTCATCTATAAAATGGGGGAAATGATGCCTACTTCATACAGGGTTGCTGCGGGAGTTATATAGCTCAGCATCTAGCACCTAATGGATTCGTGAGAGGAGGGAGAGATTCAGTAAGTGTTACTTTAAGATGTTTTCCTTCAGATGAAAGATGTTACTTTTCCCAAAACTGTAACAACAAGGATCAGTCAGGTATAATATATAACTGTTTATAATATAGCTGGTATTTGTAACTAAACAAACCCTGAAATCGCAAGCATGCCAGAGAAGTAGTGTTGCCTTTCAAACTGTTTCCCTCGGGAGAACATCTACTTATTCCTGTGATACTCAAAACATCTCTAGGAACAAGAATTGCCTTCAGACCCAATTACAAGGCTGTCAAGGAAACCAGTCTCATTTGTTAATTGTCACACTTCATTTTCAACTCAAAATGTATGGCCTAGCTCTATCACTGCTCTTATTCATTTGACTTCACTCTAAGTGACACATGGCTATTCCCAAACACCTTGTCTATTCTCCAATGACCAAGATCTATTCCAACCGAGTAAATCTGAACATGTGCCACAGGCCATGAAGGGACTTATCAAGCATCTGAATAATCTTTCAAGGATATTTTTTCAAAGAGACTGTACACATGCTTCAGTTCTGGCATATTTGTTTTTAAATCAATATTATCACTTCATATTAGCCGTGTATAAGTAGATATTTGGAGCAGAATAAATGAAATTGAAGCTAAGACAAATGTCATAGCTTTGTTTTGTTGTTGGAATTGTGTCACTGTCACTTATACGTTCTATCTCTACCTCAGTACTTGAAGCCTTCTTGAGTCCCAGTAGCAAATGTTTGCTAAATATTCATGGAATCGTTCAAATCTTTATTTTGATTTTTAAGAACATGGACAGTGTCTTGTACAACTTTGGCTCCCACAAAGCACCTAGCATAGTGCCTCACACTGAGTAGAATCATAGATTCATAGATGACTAGAGCTAGAAAGAGCCTTAGGAGATTGAAACTCAGAGAGAAGCAGTGTTACATAAGGAGCTGGCACGCTGCTTTAGGAGCAGGCTTTCAAACGCGGACCTTCACACTTCTCAGTGCCCTGCTGCAGCCAGCATGCCACATTTCAGTGGTTGATAAGATCGCCCGGTTGCTTATTATTTGAATGAACTTTGTATATCCAACATGGGTTGGCGGTCTTATTCCTGTAACTCCTCTGACGTCTGATTTACTGCTGGAAATATACTACACTTTGGTATAATGGTCCCAGTTCAAGCCCCAGCCACTCATTTCCTAACATGATACTGCATATGTGCTTTTCTTGATGTGTAGGCAAAAATCAGCAGAACCCCTTTTATAGTACCCAGCAGTCAGTCTCAAATATTTAACAAAAATCCCTATTATTCATAATAATACACGGTTAATTTTACTTCATTCAAATAATGACATTAGCAGATATTAATGACATATGTATTTGGATCAGTATAAGCAGATCTAAAAATAAACAATAATGCAGTTTGTTTACCTTTGCCCCTTTTGGAGTCATGAGAAAATATTGTCCAATTGCCAGTAACACCCAAAATATGAAGCTGTGTTCAATCAAAATGTTGCTTTAAATGATGTAATTATATGATATGATTATATTATGATTACATTAGGCAAAAGTCCAACCAGAAGAACCAAATTTTAACATTTAATAAAATATTACACCAAAGCACAAATTAGCTAGTTGTTTGGGGTCACTTTTCAAACCATAAAAATATCATTTCTGGACTTCCCTGGTGGCACAGTGGTTAAGAATCTGCCTGCCAACGCAGGGGACACGGGTTCAATCCCTGGTCTGGGAAGATCCCTCATGCTGCAGAGCAACTAAGCCCGTGCGCCACAACTACTGAGCCTGCGCTCCACAACAAGGGAAGCCACTGCAAATGAGAAGCCCGCACACCACAATGAAGAGTAGCCCCCGCTCGCTGCAACTAGAGAAAGCCCGCGCTCAGCAACAAAGACCCAACACAGCCAAAAAAAAATATATATATATATATATATACATATATATATATATATATAATTTTAAAATAACACAACCATCTACTGCCACATATCTTCTATATATTCTGTCTTTTAACTCATGGAAATATGCTGTGGTTTAGCAAAACCAGAGCCTTTGGAGACTCTCAATTCTGAGACTGTCCCACGTAGTGACTCTGAATTGGATTCTCCCCCTTCAGGTGAAAGTCTAAAAATCTCTTGTTTTTCTTTGTTTGTGTTTTTGTTTTTGTTTTAAATAGCAAGTTTTAATAACAATTATGAAACACGACATACCTTGAAGACTCAGGCTGCTCTGAGTAAAATTTACTTTGGAAGGACCAATTATTTATTTGAAAGGTTTGTCTGCATAATGTGAAAGCGAATCTAACCTTAGTCATCTTTTTGACCAAAACGCACAGAAACTTTAAAAATTAAAGAGGATAGGTATAATTGTGTTGATTTTTTTTCACACACGCACACTGTATTTTATTTTTACAAGAGATAAACTGACACCAAGCATTGTAAATGGATGACCACAACAAAAGCAACAATGATTGCAATTACCAAACATGAAACACACTCATACTATGTCATAATAGTGACATTCAGCCCAGTAATCCTCCACTGTAACAGCTCCTTTACTTTGCAGTGAAAATTGATTTGTATATTTTTTGCCTCTGAGTCCTTGTGGGATTTTTTTTTTATTCAAACAGAAAGTCACAAAAATTATAATCATCCTCATCAGTTCACTCAGTCCCATGTAATTAATTTCTTTTATCTTGATCTTTTGTTAGCACTTTTAGTAATTCATCAGTTTTCCATTAGAGTTCCGAAAATGCTTATTCATTCAGTTCAGCAGTACAGTCAGTTACCAGAAACCTGTACTTGTCAGAGTCTTTTCCATGAATTCCTTGAAGATGGAATTTTTTAGGAACATTTTTGCAAAAGCATCAGAGTATACCCAGAACTGTCTGTGAATGACAAAAGACTTAAAAATGACCACAGTTAAAGATTTGATGAAAGTTCATAATAATGCAATTGACAAGGAGAAAAATCTCTTGTTTTTCTTAATTCTCTACCTAACCCATCCTCTATACTTTTCTCTCACCTGCTCACATCTCACTGACCTCAAGGAAACTTCAACAAGTACATGAAAATAGCTCACAAAGTCCAACTCAACCAAGAGCCCTCAGTGTGCAATGCCAGGGTATAGGAACCAAATTCCTTAATTAGAACCCCTTTTATAATGTAAACAAATTACACCGTCTTGCACAGGATAGGAATTGGATCTGGGGAATCCATCTTTTGAAGAAAGATACGGAGACAAAATGTACCTCTAAAGCCATTAAAATTTAAAAATGAACTTTTAGATATTCATATACTGCTATTAATAACATGGAAAAGGGTTTCACAATAGGCATTTAAATGAAAACAGCAGGGTACAAGACAGTAAGTACAATATAGTAATATATATATTATTAAGATATATGTGTGTGTGTATGTGTGTGTGTGTGTATATATATATCTTACATTTAGTACCCTTGATATGGGTTGATAAGAATGCCCTGATACTTCTGTGGGTCTTCTTCCGCAAATCTCATAACCCCAGTGTAATTATGAGAAAATCAGGCAAATCCCATTGAGGGACATTCTACAAATACCTGACTGGTACTCCTCAAGACTGTCAATGTCATCAAAAACTAAGAAAGTCTGAGAAACTGTCACACCTAAGAGGAGCCTAAAGAAATATGACAACTAACTATAATGTGATAACTAAATGTAACAGATGGGATCTTGGAACAGAAAAAGGACATTAGGTAAAAACTAAGGAAATTTGACTAAAATATGGATGTCCATTAATAATAATGAACCAATACTGATTCATTAATTATAACAAATGTAGCATACTAATGTAAGATGTTAATAATAGGGGAAACAGTGTGGGTTGTATGAAAATTCTCTGTACTATCTTCACAATTTTTCTATAAATCTAAATCTCTTCTAAAATAAAAGTTTATTTAAAAATATGTAACTGTGGCTACCTCTGAGTAGTAGTAGTATTTTAGATGAAGTTCATGTTCTTCTGTTTTACAGTCCATAGTTTCACATATATGTACCAGATCTATTTATTGTGTATAGACAATGTTTGTTTTTTATATAACCCTTAAGGAATCCACAGCCCCTAGTTTGGAAACTTTGACCTTAACCTTAGATGAATCTGGAATCCTGTTCACAGTCCAGTCTTTCCTGAATACTGAAAGGAGGCTGAACTTTCCAGGCTGTCTGAAAACATTTTGGAATCCCCACTTTTATTTTCTGCTACCTTTTCCCAAGTCAGATGCATTCTCAATTGATGTCATTAATCAATGATGGTTAGAGAGGAAAGTAGGGTAAGAGGTGGGAAGAAATATTTATAATCTACCTATAAATTATGAATAGTGGAACACAATTCACACCCAAATGACTCTTTCCTAATCTTAATATGAAATGCTCATCTTTTCTGACACACAAATATGTGCCAAAAAAGATTTACTTTCTCACGAAAAATTCTCTTTATTTGCACATATTTAACTTTAGTTACAAATTCACATGAAAGAGAGGAAGAAAATAAAGGGCTTTATTTCCTATAAGGTACCTAACACATTGTAGTTGATGAGTTTGGACAAGTTTCCATCCTTCCCTTCTTCTTTGCTATTAGGTCCATAGCTCTTATGTTTTTGACACCACTTACTTTGGATGTCATCTTAAGTGTCCAAAAACTCATCCTCCATAAATCATGGTTTACAGAGCAATATGTGGCTGGAGGGGCAAGCATAAAAAGGGATACCCCTCATTTTAATCCATTAAAAGTTTTATTGAATACCTCCTAGGTGTGGGGGGATACAGGGCCTGGCACACAGTACTGTTCAATAAATATTTGTTGAGTTAATGAACAAGATTCCTGCCATCATGAAATTTACACACTCATAGAGGAGACAAACAGACAATTAAAATACAGTGGGTAAGTACAGTGTTCTATGGGAGCACAGAGGAGGGGAAGGGGTACCTCACCTTTTCTAAAGCACCCAAGAATGGCATCCTAAAATTTAAGACATCAAAGCTAAAATCTAGGGGAGAAGTGGGAGTTAAACGGGAGAGATGGTGAGTACGGGGTGGGAGGAGTTGGAAAAGGGAAAGGTACAGAGGCAAAAATTCTCATGGTATGTATAAGGAATAATTTAGATATACAGCAGTTCCTGTTGAGGATTCATAAATGAAAAAAAATTTTAAAGTCACTTTAGAACCAAATGAAGGAGATCCTTGATTGCCCAAGTGAAGAATGTGTGCTTCATCTTGGAGGTGGTAAGGCATTATCACTTATTTTTCAGTAAGGCACTGACTGACATGTACAATTTTCTAGGAATCTTGGGTCAACCTGGAAAGGACAATGTAAGAGGTGGAGTATTAGGAGGCTCTTGTAATGTGAGGTGATGAGGAACTGAACTAAGATAGTGAGGCTCAGAATGGGTAAAGGTGGTGGTAAATGAATGCAGGAAATATTAATAAGAAAGGATCGATAGGATTTGGTGGCCTGACCAAGTGTAAGGGGGAAAGGGAGATGATCCATACAAGAGATGCTCATTAAGTACAAGTGCTTCATCAGTTGGTTTGACTTGCCATGGTTCTCAAACTTGATTTTGCATCAGAATCCCCTGGGGGACTTATTAAAACCTAGATTGTTGGACCTAACCCCTGAGCTTCTGATTCAGTAGGTTGGCAATGGGACCTGAAACTTTGTGCTTCTAACAAGTTCCCAGGTGATACCCATGCTACTGCTCTGGGGACCACACTTTGAGAACCACTGGACTATGGAATACGTCCCATCTTCTGCAACAAACAGGCCATTAAAATCTTGTTTTAGTCTTTTTGGCATGCATGGTGCTAGAACATCTAGTTAGCTACATGCAAAAGAATGAAATTAGACTGTCACCTCACACCATACACAACATAAACTCAAAATGGGTAAAAGACCTAAATGTAAGAGCTAAAACTATAAAACTCTTAGAAGAAAACATAGGTTAAATTTTCATGACCTTGGATTTGGCCAAGCATTCTTAGACATGACACCAAAAGCACAAGCAAAGAAAAAATGGATATATTGAACTTAATCAAAATTTAAAACTTTTGTGCTTCAAAAGACACTATCAAGAAAGTGAAAGGACAGCCTATAGAATGAGAGATCACATTTACAAATCATGTCTGTTAAGAAACTTGTATCTGAAATATATAAAGAACACTTACAACTCAATAATAAAAAGACCAATAACCCAATTCTAAACTGGGAAAGGGATCTAAATCGACATTTTTTCCAAAGAAGATATACAAATGATGAAAAAGCATGTGGAAAGATGCTGAGAGAACAGAGTAGTAGTTACCAGAGGGGAAAAGCTTGGGGGGTGGAGGGCAAAATCAGTAAAGGGGGTCAACTGTATGGTGACAGATGGAAATAAATGTTTGGTGGTAAGCACACTGTAGTGTATAGATGTAGAAATATAATGTACACATGAAACTTATATAGTGTTTTAGACCAATGTTACCTCAATAAAAAATAAATTAGAATGAAAGAAAGAAAAGGGAGGGAGGGACGAAGGAAGGAAGGAAGGAAGTCAACATCATTAATTATCAAGGAAAGGCAAATCAAAATGATAAAAGATACCATGGCATACCTACTAGTATAGTATGGCTCGAATCAAAAAGTTAGACAATGACAAATGTTGGGGACGATGAGGAGAAACTGGAACTCTTATACACTGTTGGTGGAAATGTAAAATGGTGCAGCCATTTTGGAAAACAGTCTGTCAGTTTCTTAGTTACCTAGAATGACCATATGGCACAGCAATTCTACTCCTATGTATATACCCAAGAGAAATGAAAACATATATGTCCACACAAAAACTTGTATGTTTATAGTAGCATTATTCATAATAGTGAAAAGGTGGAAACAATCCAAATATCCATTAACTGATGAATGGATAAACAAAATGTGGTATATCAATACCATAGAATATTATTCGGCCATGAAAAGAAAAGAAATACTGATCCATGCTAGTACATGGATGAGCCTCTCCATGATGCTAAGGGAGAGAAGCCAGTTACAAAAGACCACATATTATATGATTCTATTTATACAGAATGCCCAGAACAGGCAAACCTATAGAGATGTAGATTAGTGGTTGCTTAGGGGTGGAGGGATTAGGGGTACAGGGTGGGCAGTAGCTAAAAAGTTTCTTTTTGAGGGGATGAAAATGTTCTAAAAACTGTGATGATGGTTGCATAACTCTGTGAATATAGTAAATACCATTGAATTGTACAATTTAAATGGATGAACTATATAGTATGCAAATTATATCTCAATAAATATATTTTTTAAAAAGAATGCTGATAAGAAATCCATAGGGGAAAAAATGAAGAGAGGGAAAAGACTTCTAGGCAGAAGTAATATAAACAGAGGTACATGGGAAAGAAATATCATATATGCATAATAGTATAAGCAGTTTAATCAATTCATCACTGTTTAACACTATGTTGCAGGCACTGTTCTAGGCACTGGAATATGCAGTGAACAAAACTGAGTAAAATCCCTGTCCTTGTTGAACTTACATTCTAACAGGGGAAATATATTAAACAAAATGCCTAGTTAGAAGAGAATAAGTGTTATTGAAAACAAAATAATGGGGCTTCCCTGGTGGCACAGTGGTTGAGAGTCCACCTGCCGATGCAGGGGACACGGGTTCGTGCCCCGG
>NW_006789838.1:515893-522711 GCF_000442215.2 Lipotes vexillifer | reverse complement strand
CCAAAAAAAAAAAAAAAAAAAAGGAAAACAAAAAAATGAAGCAGATAAGAGGGATTGAAGGCATTGTATTGAGGGGGTTTACAATTTTATATAGAGTAGCCTCATTGCAGAAGCAGCTTTTGAGTAAAAGACCCAAGGAGAGGAAGGGAGCTGTGTGTCTCTGGGGAAAGAATTCCAGACAGATGGCATAGCAAGTACAGAGGCTGGTGTCAGAGTGTGCCTAACATTTTGGAGCAGCCAGATTATGCAGGGCCTTCTAGACAATTCTAAGGATGTTAACTTCACTCTGAGTGAAGTGGGAAACCACTGGAGGGTTTTATGCCTGTAACAGGATCACTCTGGTTCCTGTGTTGAAAAGACACTGAGTGGGGGGTAAGTATGGCAGCAGCAAGAGCAGTTAGGAGACTAGAGCAATAACCCAGGAAAGTGGAAATGGTAGTTTGGACCAGATTCATTGCAGTAGAGCTGGTAAGAAGTATCACCAAGCAGGACCCTGTGGGGTCTTCCCGGGACAGACCCCTTCCCCAAATCCACTGCTTTAGCACCTCTCTATAGTACCTAGGTAAGAGTATCTGATGCACATTTCCTGAGTTGTTTTGCACATGCTAAACCCCCACCAAATGGAAGAAATTAACTACATGATGACCCTGACCGCATAGCCCCCAGACCTACTGAAGCCTAAGGATTGATAATGTTAACCCTTGTGACACTGCCCTGTCACCTCACCATCAACCAATCAGAGAATTGTGCACGAGCTGGTCACAAACACTGGGACTCCCTTCCCTCACCTGGCCTTTAAAAATGCTTTGCTGGGGCTTCCCTGGGGGCCCAGTGGTTGAGAGTCTGCCTGCCAATGCAGGGAACGCGGGTTCGAGCCCTGGTCTGGGAGGATCCCACATGCCGCGGAGCAGCTAAGCCTGTGCACCACAACTACTGAGAAACTGCTGAGCCTGCACTCTGGAGCCTGTGCTCCGCAATAGGAGGAGCCACCACAGTGAGAAGCCTGCGCACCGCAACGAAGAGTGGCCCCCGCTCGTCGCAACTAGAGAAAGCCCACGCGCAGCAACGAAGACCCAAGGAACCCAGAAATAAATGAATAAAATAAATACATTTATTACAAAAAATGCTTTGCTGAAACCTATCAGGGAGTTTGGGTCTTTTAAGCCCTAACTGCCTGGACTCCTTGCTTGGTGCCCTGCAATAAATGCTGTACTTCCCTTCACCACAACCTGGTGTCAGTAGATTGGCTTTACTGCACTCAGATGAGTGGACTCAAGTTTGGTTTGGTAACAGAAGTGGTCAAATTTTGGATATATTATGAAGGTAATTCCTTCAGTATCTCCACATGGGTTGGATATGGCAGGAGAGAAACAGAAAACTCAGGGACCATCACAAGGGTTTGGCCTGAACAGCTGCAAGCTGAAATTGCCATTTACTGAGGGGTTTTTTTTTTTTTTTTGAGGAGAGGTGGTTGTCAATGTTCAGTGTTGGACATGTTAAATCTGAGATGTCTGAATACATACAAGTACAGCTATAGAGTAAGAGTGAATCTAGAGCTGAGGGGAATGGTCTGGACTGCATATGGAAATTTAGGAGTCTGCAGTATAAAAGATGATATTTAAAGCCCTGAGACTGGGTGCAAATTTACTAAAACTGTGATGAGTTTAGTTGCACTAGAACATAAAGGATGTGAAGGTGGGGGATGTACTTGGAAGGTAAGCAGGTATGAGCAACTCTATGCCAATAAAACTGACAACCTAGAAGAAATGGACAATTCTTAGAAAGATACAATCTCCCAAGACTGAGCCAGGAAGAAATAGAAAATATGAACAGACAAATTACTAGTACTGAAGTTGAATCAGTGATTTAAAAACTCCCAACGAACAAAAGTCCAGGACCAGATGGCTTCACAGGTGAATTCTACCAAACATTTAGAGAAGAGTTAATGCCTATCCTTCTGAAACTATTCCAGAAAATTGCAAAGGAAGGAATACTTTCGAACCTGATACCAAAACCAAAGATGCCACACACACAAAAAGAAAATTTCAGGCCAATATCACTGATGAGCATAGATGCAAAAATCTTCAACAAAATACTAGCAAACTGAATCCAACAACACATTAAAAGAATCATACACCATGATCCAATGGGATTTATCCCAGGGATGCAAGGACTTTTCAACATCTGCAAATCAGTCAGTGTGATACACCATATTAACAAATTGAAGAATAAAAACTATATGATCATCTCAGTAGATGCAGAAAGTAAGCAGGGACAAAATTATAGGTGACCTTATATTCTATGCATATGAATTTGCAGTTTATCTTGATAGGGAGTTGCTGAAATCAGCAGAAAGATGTAGTCAGACTTGCTTCAAACACACTTGCTTCATGACACTGTGGAAGTGTGAAGGAAGGATTAAAGACATACACTACCTAGGTTATTACAGACTTTAGGAAAGAACTGTCACACTAATGTTTCTCAAATCTCTCTATATACCAGACCAGACATAGGATGGGACAACTCCCAAGGCTCATCAAAGTGAACCATTGTATTAATTTTATTCATCTTGTTCACATGGGAAAAGCATTCAATGAGTTAATTGGCACCAGTGCTGTGGTCAGCTTGAAAATTAGATTTCTCTGTGTGAAAGAATTCATTATTTAGAATTTTAGGAACTAGTTCACCCTCACCTCAAAACTTTAATCCCTCAGCTTTCCAGGTGAAAACTCAGGGACCATCACAAGGGTTTCCAGGTGACACAAAATTGAGTACCAGGCTATTCAAAGTTGAAAGTCAAACTAAGACTTACAATTTCTTGAGCCATGGTGATTCCCTCTGGTGCCTCTCTTCCACTGATGTCACAGCGGCAAGGAAGTGTGTTGTGTCGTCTTTTCTAAAATCCAGGAAATGTATTTTATTTTTATTGTTATGAAAACTTTGAAAAATAAAGAAAAAAAGTGGGAGTTTCTATTTAATGTTTTGCTGACACCTAGTGCTGGAACTCTGCATATTCAACTAGCTGCTCTTTAGAAAGAAAAAAAATTAACAGGATTTATACAGTGCCATAAGTTCAGCAATAACAACAATCTCTTTTGGCAAATAATATCTATCTAAACATCATTTCTCATATTTATATATCAGCCTTTTAAAGCATTCAGACACCAGTCCTTTTAAATGACTAAGAATTCAATGTGAAGGCAATTCCTTTCTATTCTCAATTTTGGTTACCTGCTGGGGGAATTCCTGAGAGCACATGAAGGCCCAAGGAGGTCAGAATTTCACTTTCTGGAAGTTGTGAACACTTAGGATAAATTCCCTTTAGAAGTTGAATCAGGTGGGACTGGAATTCACAATGTTTTCATAAGCATACTTTTCAACTATTTAAGAATCCTCAATTTCACATTGAGGGTTTATACTAAACAGCCAAAATTTAGCCCTGTATGTAACTATTATAAACTACCATTTGCAAAAAAGAATGAATTAGTAAATGGGGGAGGGGAAAATGACTTCTTTTTTTCCCCAGCTTTATTGAGACATAATTAACATAGAACACTGTGTAAATTTAAAGTGCGCAATGGGAGATTCCATGTATGTATATGTTGTGAAATGATGACTATGATAAGGTTAGTTAACACATCCTTCACCTCAGTTACGTCATTTGTGTGTGGTGAGAACTTTTAAGACTTACTCTCTTAGCAACTTTCAAATACACAATACAATATTGTTAACTACAGTCACCAGGCTGTGCATTCCATCCCCAGAACTTACTCATCTTATAACTGGAAGTTTGAACCCTCTGACCACCTTCACCCATTTCCCTCACACCCTTGGCCCTGGCAACCACCAATTTACTCAGTTTCTGTGAGTTTGGGTTTTTTTTTAGATTTCACATATAGGTGAGATCATACCATATTTGTCTTTCTCTGTTTGACTTTTCTCACCTAGCATAATGCTGCCACAAATGTCAGGATTTCCTTCATTTTTATGGCTGAGAAGCATTTTACTTTATACATACATATATATAATATACATACTATATAATATATATAATACATAGTATATTTAGTATGATAATATAGTATATTATATAATATATATTATATATAATAGTATATATATTTTATATTATACAATATATACTTATATATATTTTATAAAATAAAATAAATGTGTGTTTGTGTGTGTGTATATATATATATATATATCACATTTTGTTTATCCATTCATCTGCCAACAACAGACACTTAGATTGTTTCCATGTCTTGGCTATTGTAAATAATGCTGCAGCGAACATGGGGGTATAGATATCTCTTTCAGATATGATTCCATTTCCTTTGAATATATACCCAGAAGTGGGATTGCTGGATCAGATGGTAATTCTGTTTTTAATTTCTTGAGGAACCTCCATATTGTTTCCCATATAGGCGTACCAATTTATATTCACACAAAAAGTGTACCAGGGGTTCCTTTTCTCTGCACCCTCATTAACACTTGTTACTTCTTGTTTTTTTTTCTTTTTGATAATAGCCAAAAAATGACTTCTTTTGGTATGCAATAATTTTGAGGCAACAGGCATTATTTGCATACACATCATTAAAAACAGGGTTTGAACTATTGTCTGGTAACTAAGTCATGTAGGCAGTAGAAGCATTCAAGAGGATTACATTTGTGTTTGGAAGTGTTTTAGCTACAGAGGCAAGGCAAGAAATGAAAAATGTGAGCTTTGTAAAAATGAAGGTACCAGTTCTCTGCTTGAATCTGCATCTGCTAGTTGTGTAATCTTAGATCTCAACCTCCCTGAGCCTCAGTTGCCTCCTCTTTAAACTAGGGATAGTAGTACTTGCTGTGGGTTGTGGTGAGGATTGAAGTTTTCTACAAAGTTCCTGATGCATAGCAAGTGCCCAATAAACAAGAACTGCTATTTGTAACAACAGTATGAAAAATAATTAAGCTTATTCCCTGCCTCCTCGCATGGAATTAAATATGGTCCCAGGGGCAAGAGAAGGAGGTTCCCTGTTGCAAAGTCTCCAGGGCATTGTGGAATGTAATTGTGACAACCTCGGCATCAACAGGAAGTGCCACAGACCCAAGCTAAGTGGCCCCTGGCAGGTCATGGCGGCATGTTCTCAGAGGGGATAGGAAATCAGTAGGAACAGTCAGCCTTGCTCACGTTTAGAGAAACAGAAAGATAACTCCGAAATTTTTAACACTGTTTTACCACTCATTCACTACTCTATATGCCAAAGAAACAGAACTGCTTGCTCTGAAACAAGGTGGTTAATACAGTGTAGTCTCTGGGGTCAGACTGACCTGAGTTTGAATTCAAGCTCTGCCACTGACAAACTGTGTGACTCTGTACAAATTACTTAACTTCTCTGAGCTTTATTCCATTCACTGTAAAATTGGGAATAATAATAATAATTAACTCTTAAAGCTATTACAAGAATTAAATGAAATGTGTGTGAATCACTTTGCACAATGCCTGGAATATAGTCTGTAATCAATAGATCACTATTATTATACCATTAAATCATACAACTTGCCACGATGACAAATATGGCCTTGATGTTTGAACTAGCCTGGTAGTCTCAAATGAATTGTAGTTATCTGAGAGGCATGTCTTCCATGTCTTTAGCTTTCTAAAGGTTAAACCTGATCATAATCACCATTCATTAAATCATCATTCATTAGTACATGCCAGGCATTTAGGTACTTTTTCTTCCTTAATCTTCACAACACCTAAATAAGGTAAATACTATTTTTCCCTTTCCACATGAGGAAAGGGAGACCCAAAGAAGATTAGGTAACTTGCCCCAGGTCATACTAGTAGCAAAGCCAATTTTTGAACTTAGGCCTGGGTTCTGAATCCTCTACTTTTGCTCAGTGCAGCACTGCTCGACCTTTCAAAAACCACCTTCCATGACTTCCTACGGCCTCTAGGGCAAAAGTCAAACCCCTCAGCTTACTACATAAGGCTTTTCTTTAGCTGGGTCTGGCCCCTACTAACCCCTCTGGCATCCATGCCTACAGCCCAATCACTGCATCCAAAAATCCTCCCCTGATGCCCTTCAGGAGCACACTGGCCATATCTCTATCGTGGCACTTGCCACACTATAATATAAATATTGATTACATTGTCTGTGTTCCTCAAAGGGCCATGAACTCTTTAGGGCACTGTGTCTTATCCATCTTTCTATTCCCACTGTTTAGCAAAGTGCTTGGTATAAAGTAGGAATTCAACCAATGTGTGTTGAGTGAGTGAATGAATGAATGAATGAATGAGTGGATAGATTAATGAATATTGAGCAGGGAAGGTCTAAGTACAAAGTCCTACCACTTTTTAGAACAGTGGTGCTTAAAGTGTGGTCCCTGGACCAGCAGCAGCAGTGCAAATTATTTTCCCCACCCCAGAATCAGAAACTCTGGGGCTGAGACGGAGCCATCTGTAATTTAACAACACCCCCAGGTGATTCAGATGCACAGAAATGAAGGGTATGGTTATACAACAGATAAAAATTTTCAATAAACATGCAGATATAAACAATAAAAAGATTATGGTTATTTTTTAAACTAATTCCTTACATTTATTTGGTACTTAATAAATTAACAAAAGGCTTTCCTAACTACTACCTTTGAAATTAAAAGTGAAATGGAGGGCTTCCCTGGTGGCGCAGTGGTTGGGAGTCCACCTCCCGATGCAGGGGACGCAGGGGATGCGGGTTCGTGCCCTGGTGGACGCGGGTTTGTGCCCCGGTCCGCGAGGATCCCACATGCCGCGGAGCGGCGAGGCCCGTGAGCCACGGCCGCTGAGCCTG
>NW_006789838.1:510711-515742 GCF_000442215.2 Lipotes vexillifer | reverse complement strand
AAAAAAAAAAAAAAAAAAAAAAAAATGAAATGGAGAGGAAAAATTATTAAGGAGTTCAGATCTGTTTTAGGTACATACCTATTTAGTAGGCCCCTGAGTTCCAAGGAACTAACTCTCTCTGCCGTCATATCTGGAAAATAGAGTTTTGTGTCTCCACAGGAGTGTTTGCCTGGCTGGGCTCAGGTAGTGGCCTCTGTGGTAAGCAGCCCTTCTGGTGAAATCCCATTGGGTGGATGAAGGATTCCAGGTGGGCAAGGTTAAATGTGATTAAATACTAATTGGGGTCATACAAAAGCCAAAACTATGGGGGAAAAGATGTACTCAGGCTACGAGGGCTACATGAGTAATTTTAATACTTTACACAAACATGAAGTTTCAGTAAGTAAAAGAAGCAGCTTTTGCAAAATTATACGACCTCATTCTTAGTTTAAAAAATATTCTTTTGTTCTCAGAGAAAGAAATTTGTGAATGGCATTAAAATATAATGGTGATTTTTTTCTTTGGGTAGTGGGATGACACTTAAAAAAATTTTTTCAAAATGTTTTTTGAAAGTTTTTTTCAAAAAACATTTTTTATAATGAGAAAAAGATAATAAAGGTATAAAATTGCTTCTGTGGACCTGGAGGGGACTGACATGCAGAACTAACAGCTGGTGTAGCTGGAGGCACGATTTGAAAAAGATTGGAAACTTAGAGGCTGGAAAAAACCCAGGACGATCTGATATCAAGGGGCCTCCCGAAAACACTGAAATAAGAAGAGGCGATGCTCTGCTGGAGATTTCCGTAGGCAAAGACCGAGGACACTACAGACTTAGCTTTCTGCTAACTCAAAGGCAACTTTAAGCAAAGAGAAGGCAGGCGCCTGGGACGTGGATAGAACATGGCCTGGGTGTTTGTGTTTTTTTTTTTTCCAGGACCTGGAAGGTGAGAGGGCTCACTTGGAAGGTGGAATTATCCAGAACAGTTCATGGCTCCAGGGATCATAACGGAAGTAGGTATAAACTAGAAGGGAGGAATAAGAGAAGTGAACAACTAGTGCCTGAAGCAAACTGTTTAGCACTTTAAACTTGTGCCAAGCTAAGTGCATAAAATGAGATTATGTACCTGTAACTTACAGATACTGCATATAGTTTATACCCTAAGATTTCTTCACATTATGGTAAAAATCAGCTGTGTTCTTGAAAATGATTGCCCCAGCAATAGTTACTTTGGAGTGGAGGTTGATACAGAATTAAAGCAAAAATTCTAAATCTCAAGGGCACACTCTTGGGAGAAGTGACCCCTCCCCCCCATCTTTGAGCCTTGGAAGTGGAAAGTTATTACTTGCGCAGTTACATTTATTGAGCAGTTAGTGTTTGGAAGGCTAAATGCATTGAATGGATTGACTCATTTATTCTTCAAAGGAGCCTTATGAGTTAGACACTGCTATTATGCCCAACTTTACAAGTAAGGGAATCGAGATCTAACTGGCAAAGGGCAATGTTAGGACTGTCTGACTTTGACGCCCAAATTCCTTCCATAACGCTAGCCTGCATTCGTTAGTCCTGAAAATACCCTAAAGCAAGTAACAATAGTTATAAAATACTACACTTAGTAATGTCTAGGGTGACGTTATAAAGAAACAGATATGTTTCTGTGGTGGTCATACTATGTTCATAGGAAATGTGAATTACTGTGATCTTTTTGAAGGACAATTTGGTAATATTTACAAG
The DNA here is from genome assembly GCF_000442215.2 of Lipotes vexillifer. Taxonomy (NCBI): domain Eukaryota; kingdom Metazoa; phylum Chordata; class Mammalia; order Artiodactyla; family Lipotidae; genus Lipotes; species Lipotes vexillifer. The sequence continues at coordinate 514,031 of NW_006789838.1, read as the reverse complement.
AAGAATTTTAATGTAAGTACCCCTTGTTTCAATTATTGAGCTACTGGAAATTCACCCTAAGGTTTAACTGGCAAAGAACATGTGCAAGATGTTCAGTGCAAAGAACTAGAATCAACCAGTGTCCTTTAGTAGAAAACTGGTTAACTAATTCATGGTTCAGCCATTTTAAAACATGACGTAGATCTATATGTTCTGAAGTGGAAAAATCACCAAGATATAGTAAGTGAAAAGGCAAGGTGCTGAATGGTGTGTATAGTAAGATTACTTTTGTAGTAATTTAAAAAACACATATAGAAGATGGATTGATAGATGTACTAGCAAATAAACATTTTTTCCCCGAAAGGAAACAAAAAAGCCTTTAACAATAAATACCTTTGGAAAGAGTAACTGAGTTACTGTATTTGTGCCATTTGGAGATACTTGGGCTTTAAAAGTTTTGTTTTCTTCTCCATGTTCACTGATTTTTTTTTTAGAAAAACACTTTATTAAATCTTTAAAATAAAACCCCAATAGCTAGCATTTATTGAAGGTTCATAATGAGTAAGGGACTGTGCTAAGCATTTTACATATAATTCATTATAGTCTGACATTAAATGATTAGCTCCATTTTCTAGGTGAGACGTTCAAGGCTCAGGTGAAATCACTTGCTTGAGGTCCCACAGCTAGGAAGTGGGGAAGCTGCCGTTTGAAATGCCTGTCCCCCTCAATTCAGGGCCCTTGGCTCTCAACTACCAGGCTGTGCTCTTCTAACTGGTCTTTATATTCTCATTGCCTAATAAGAGTAAACTGGCAAACAACTGGAGTCTAATGAGGTAATGTATGTGAAAATACTTTTCTAAGTATAGAGATGTTTGGGGAGGACAGGCTGAGCAGCAGGAGGGAATTTAAATTGGGAGACCTGTCCACTGACCCCTAGACAATCAGGATATTGGTGTTTTCCTTTTTCCCTGAAGAGGGGAGGATCACCGAATTTTTTTCTCCTTTAAAATATTATAAAATTATATTTATTCCCTTTTTCCTCAATAATACCTGATCACTGTTTTAAAATTAAAATGATATGGAGAAATGAAAGTCCTTTCATAATACCCCTCACTGATAATTAATGACTGTGTTTTGGATTATAATGGCTATATAACTATATATTGCACACACTCCCACATATTTTACATAAATGGGAGCAACTATATATTTGTTCAGTATATTGCTTTTTATTATCCGTACAATGTATCTTGGCCATCTTTTCATATCAGCACTTAAAAATCTACTTTTCTCTTTTTAATAGCTGCACGGTATCTTACTTTGTGAATGTGTGTGTGTGTGTACACATTATTTTTTAAAGCATCTATTGAAGGACGTTTAAGTTACTTCCAATTGTTTACTCTCCTAGACGCTGCTGTAATGAACACCCTTCCTAAGAAAGTTTAGAAGGATCTTCAGACTGTGTGATATTTGTCTACCCTGTAGTCGATGAGAGTGACCCAATCAGACTCTGTACCGAGGGTAGGAGTATGTTTCCCTGCGGGGAGAAACGAAGAATTCTCTCCAAAATACTCTGGCCAACACATTCGTATTAGAGTTGCCAACAGGTGGGACCACCTCAACAAGAAGGGCACCCTGTCTTGCCAGTTTAGTAACAGCAGAGACTTGCTACAATTGCTCAGCACTGATTGCTGGATCAGAAGAGGAATTTCCAGACTCAGTTACAAGCAGGGCTGGTGCAGGGCTGTGGATTCCCCCAGACAGTCTGGAGACAGCTAGCCAGGGAGGTGGGCAGCGGAGCTCCAAATCAGGCGACAGCACGTGTGGAAGGAGCAGTGACCTACAAGGAGACTCATAATTCATAGACCAAACCTCTTCCAGCAGAGGGCAGTGCCTCAGATTATCAGGTGGGACTCAGGCCAGCTGGAGCCAGAGCCGGGGACTTCGCGGGACAGATGACACCAACCCTAGGCTGAGGAGAAATTGAGCTAAACTCTCCTTTGGATACTGTAAGTGACATTGGGGAGTACTCAGGGAGAGACACAGTGGGACTTCACACTACTGTAATTTGCCTGTTGTCTAATGTCTAACAATTTGGGTTTGGTAATAAATCCCTATTTATACAGTTCAGCCATTAGGGCTTACAAGTGAGGGGATTTGGGGTCAATTTAACTCAACTGGCCACTGACTCAGGTTTCTGGGTGCATGCCTGAATCAAAAAGGGAGTGATATGCCTAAAACATAACCTAGGCTTCTGGGACCCTGGGGCTCTGTGGATCTGACACAAAGTTTACAAATAGAAAGTCGGCAGAGGGAAAGATATGTAAGAAGTACCAATTTTATCTAAAAATAGAAACTTAGTGTGTTTAACCGAGTCCTTTGCTTCTGAATTCAAAGACTATGAAGGATGGCCGTTAAAACAAACTTTAACTTGGAAGAGCCAGCCATGCAAATTGCTGTGCCTGCAGATAATGAAAAGATTAAAAGAAGTTAGTCTGCTGGCCTAAACAATTTCCAATCAAGGCTTCCCTGCTGCGTAGCGGTTGGAATAAAAAATGGGGCAAAGCTGAGTTACAGTACCATAAAGTCTACTTCTAATCCTGTTGTTTTTCGACCCTGGTGATAAGAAAAAAAGGAATGACTTTGGCATTTGCTGATGGAGACAAGGCAGATTTGCCAGATGATAAAAGTACCGTGTGTGTGCTTAATTATTTTGTCAGACACGGCTAAATAAAACACACCACAGAGGAAATCAGAACCATTAGCGAAGTCGAAGGCTAGTTTGCACGCGTTTCTTCGAAAAATGTCAAGTGGAAGAAATACCAGCAAAGAGAATCAACTTTCTTGGCTGTTTTATTTTCCCTTCTGCCTCTAGTCCGGGGATGTTTGGCGTTTTCCGGGTCGTTAGATCCGCCCAGAGTGAATCGAGTCCTCAGGCCGGGCTGGGGGCAGCTGAGACGCGGAGAGGCTTCCGCGAGGTCGGGGGGTGGGACTGTCTGCAGCATCAGCAGCAGGAACAGCAGTTGCGGGCAGCCGGGCGGAAAAGGGGAGGATGCCGGAGGTTCTAGGAGCGGCCCTTTGCCAAGGCCGTAGCCCCAACCCGAAACCGTCCCCTGGCCGTCTCGCCCAGGAAGGCGCGGCCCCAGAGCCACCAGGCTCGCCCCGGAGAGGTGGGACTTTCCCCACCGGAAGTGATCCCGTCCAGTCTCGGGGAACTGGGGCACCTCAACCAGTGTGTCAGGGAAACCCTTCCGGGTGTGTGCGGTGTGGGGGGGGGGGGGGGGGGAGGAAAAAAAGAGGTGGGTTCGCCTGGAGTCCCAGCGGCCGCCGCCGCCGGACGG
>NW_006789838.1:485857-510419 GCF_000442215.2 Lipotes vexillifer | reverse complement strand
GGGGGCGCGCCTCGCCTCCCCCCGCACTCCGGGCTGCTTCAGGCTCGCCCTCTCCCCACGCCCCCTGCCTGGGCTTCAGTTCCTATAGGAAGGGCATTACCATCCCATCCCCACCCACCCCGACACTTCGCTCTTTCCCCTCCCCCTCCTTTAACTTCCTCTTCCCTCGTTGGGCCCTCGGCTGCTCTGCACTCTCCGCCCGGGTTCGCAGATTTCCGCCCACCTTCCGCCTCCCAGAGCCGCGCCGCAGCGAGCGGGGTGTAATTTTTCCCTCCCTCTGGTAGGAGTTGGGGAAGGTGAGACTCATGAGGGAATACAAGGTAGTGGTGTTAGGGAGCGGAGGGGTTGGCAAATCTGCCCTGACTGTGCAGTTTGTCACTGGGACTTTCATTGAGAAATATGACCCCACCATTGAAGATTTCTACCGCAAAGAGATCGAAGTGGACTCTTCCCCCTCTGTGCTGGAAATTCTGGACACCGCAGGAACTGAGCAGTTTGCCTCCATGAGAGATCTCTACATCAAAAACGGCCAAGGTTTCATCCTGGTTTATAGTCTGGTTAATCAACAGTCTTTTCAGGTAACCAAACCAAGTCTTGTAATTTGTTAGAAGGGGGTGTGGTAATCCTACATTTACTTCTGGTTTGCTTGCACCGCGCGTAAATGACTGTGTTTTGCTTTTGAAAGTTAGACATGGCGCATTTTTGAGGTTACTCCTGGCACGGAAAAGTATCGAGTTGTTTCTGTAGAGAAGACTAAAGTCTCAACCGTCAACAAATGTTTTAACGTTATTTTTAAGTGAAAGAGAAGTGAAAAAGAAATGTCAGCTTGTGTATATTTAGCCTGGACTCTATAGCCTTCTGAAGTTGCTTGTTCAAGTCAACAAGTCCTGGTTAATGTACTCAACAAAACAACATTTAAAAGATAATCTCGGGCAAATAGAGCACTTCAGAAGGAAAATTATTTGGAGCCGATTATCTGTTGCACAGATAACTCCTCTGCGTCTGCTTCCCCCCTCCCCCTCTCTGTTCTCAGCCAAGTCTCTCAGCCAGATTTATAAATCTTAGGGCTGCAAGATGAAGAACTCAAGACCTGCCTTCTAGGCATTTTACTTACTTGGGGCGTGTGAAGGGAAGTTACTAATTGAAAAGACTAGTACTAGAATTAATAACGAACAAAAATCTAGAATGACTCTCGTTTTTTGCAGTTCATCCAAATCGTTTCTGATAACATTGACAATATTTATAGAAAATATGTGGAACTGGGAACACTGAACAAGTGCAGATTTCTAACCCCCAGTCGGTGGCTGAACTGGAGGTGGTCCAATTTCTTCAGAAAATCTGTCGTGTCCTTCACTGGAAGACAGACTGGAGGTTTAACATTATTTTAAGAGATGCAATAAATGTTGCTATTTATTCCTTGAAAATAAATAACCTCATATTGACCCGTTATATTGACCTCCATTGATTTAGGAAATGGATGTTTTTTTCTGCATTTAAAGGTATGCACTAATGTTGCTTACATAAGAGACATTAAGTGCTTTAGCCAAGCCAATGTGCTAATTCCACTTTTCTTAGTATTTTAACTTAAAGTACTATAGTGAGCTTTTCCAGTAACCAGATATAGCAACTTCAGGATTTTTTTTCTTTTAAAAATAATAAGTTGTGGGTAAATGAAACAACGTTACTGTGACCAAACTAAAGTTCATTTTATGTAGGCTTAAATTCCAAAGCATTACTATTATAAAAGCATTTTTCACCAGAAAGTACCAATGTGCTAAAGGTGCTATTTGACAGGCGTTTTCTTTCTAAAGGATCCTTGGGACATTTGTTATTCTATTAGCTGACTCTCTTGAGGCTGGCAGTCTTTTGAAGGGTTTTTCATAAGATATCCATTATAGCTACTTTTATACACATAAATAGAGAGTGGAAAACTGCCATTATTTCAATGGAGACTTAAACTCTTTTAAGCCCAAATGCCGTAAATTTGGATTCTCAGCTGAACTTGTGTTTCCCTAAGGACACAGAGAAAAGAAGCTTAACCTAGAAGACTGAATTGATATGTGATCAAACAAAATTGTTACAAATGTCAGATAACCGTATGTTTTTGTAAATTTTCAGTCCCTTGTTTTTCCTTCATCCTGCTAGTGAATACTGTGCACTGTAACTATTCAAATTAAACACGTGTTATATTTAAGTCAAATCTTTTAAGTTACAAAAAAATCCAAAAAACTAAGGTTAGTATTAAGTCTATAACATGTCTTAAATCAGTGCTACCCGCCCCCCCCCCAAAGTTCACCCTCCTAGAGAATTGTTAAGGCTCTTACCTTTTGTAATTAATTGTAATTACTTAGAAAAAGTAATACACGTGGGAGAAAATTCAAGTTGTAAACCCGAACATAGGCAAAGGAAAGTTTGACTTCTTTCCGCCCAGACTCCCCCCTGCGTTGTCCTTCCCAGGAGCTGCTCACTAGTGTACAGTAATTTCTAACATTGAAGTGTATTTTGAGGATAAAGGCAAACCGTTACATTTAAAATGAAACATTGAAGTGTGTGAATCTGTTGTTAACTTTGGTCTTCTAGACACAAAGCAGTGTTTTTGTTCCCACCTAAAACACTTTCTCTCAAGCGCTCTTGCTAAATGGCTAGGAATGCATAGATGCTGCCATCCTGTGCTAGGATAACAGGTGTTATCAGGAGTGATGACAAGCCGGCAGGTTTAAGGACATGGCCAGACACCCTTTTGTACAAATGGATTCATCATATTTGGGAATTTGCTTTTCAGATCAGTATCGACTGAGGGAAAGAAGTGATTAAATGAGTCCTAAAGTTAGTGTGCAACCTACCTTTTATATTCTTGACAGAAATCCAGCAGGTAGGGTCTGTGGAAATTATCTAGTTCCTACTTCAATGGAGAAAATGACATTTTCTCTATTTGGGTGTGTGGTTTTATTTTGGATTCAGCGTTCTCTACTTACTGAAGGATGACTTCTTGCAATATTGCAATATTTCTTTTATGGTTATGCAAATAGCATAATTTTTTTCCTTTCTCTTTGTGACTGTTTACATAGGATATCAAGCCAATGAGAGATCAGATTGTCAGAGTGAAGAGATATGAAAAAGTCCCACTGATCCTAGTAGGAAATAAAGTGGATCTGGAACCAGAAAGAGAGGTTATGTCTTCAGAAGGCAGAGCTCTGGCTCAAGAATGGGGCTGTCCTTTCATGGAGACATCGGCAAAGAGTAAATCAATGGTGGATGAACTTTTTGCCGAGATCGTCAGGCAAATGAACTATTCTTCCCTGCCCGAGAAGCAAGATCAGTGTTGTACAACTTGCGTTGTCCAGTAAAAAAAAGATAACCTCAATCATGGCCATACCGAGCAGGTTAGTTGTTGATGGAACCTTATGTTTTTGGTCAAATGGAAGAAAAAGCTGGGTAATACTAATAATACACATTGTGCTACCTTAAATTTCTTTATTTTGAAAATAATATTCCCCTTAGTGCAAAATAGTCAACATTCAATGTAGAAAATCGAAAAAAATACAGATTAGTAAAATGAAGGTAAGAAATTGCCTGTATTCCCATCACCAAGATTTGTTTTTTAAAGCGACTTACTGTGCTTCTCTCTCTGGTAACATTCCTTTGGGGTGGGGTAAGTTAAAGGATGATACACCTTTTCCCTGTTTTGGTGATGTAGCATCCAAAATGCATGGGAGAGCATCCAGTCATAATTTGAGAAGATGATTAGTTTTGTGTTTTCTATGCTTTTCTTTTCTGGGCTGGAGAGCTGCTGTAATTGAAATCATCAATTTACTAATCACCCAAGTGCTAGATTTACAGGATGATTATTTAATCAAGTTAATCTGTACCTTGCACAGGGACTTAAGTGACCTCTGATAATAATAAATTATAGTGCCACAAGGTACCTTGACTTCATTATGAATATATGGTCCAGATGAGAATCTGGTGAAATCATCTGTGATGTGTTTAGAACAGACAGTCCCAAGCCTAGGAAAATAATGTATTCAGTTTAATAAATAATGGAGTTAATAAGAACAATAGTAAAATCTTCAAACCTTTCATTGGGCTAAATAACTTAATAAAGGTTTTTTTAATGAATGTGTTTTTGGAAAAGTAAGGTTATATAAAATTTACTGAGCATTTAAAATGAGATTATTTTATTCATGTCATGATCTTTTAATCTAGATTGTAATTGGGCAGATAGTCTCACTTAGACGATAATACTTAGATTATAAGATAAGACAACAAATATCCTGGATGACTGAGAAACCACAGAAAATGCCAGACTAGCCTGACAATATCAGGAATGGAATTGATTGTTTTGAGCCAAGACTGACCTCAAGTCTAAGAGGCAGCGTTGCAAATGGCAACAGTCATTTCAGATCGCAGAGATGATTCCTAATCAGAGGTCTGGCTTTATATGTGCTCCCTGGAGAAAAGACTAACAGTCCCTAATTTATCTTTTCAGACAAGATCTTCTGTCAGCTGGTGTCATCTTTGAAAATGAAGGATGACAACAGTGCTTTATTCAAAATGCTTTCACTCATCAGTTTTTGAGCATACCAGAATGAGATGAAAACACATTTATTGTCTTATACCTAGCTCCATCTGTTATCATATAGTGTCACTGTGCAGACTGTAGCCCAGCATATGTTTCGTTGATAGCATCACACTTGCAATATGGTTTTTTGAGGCAGGAACAGGCCTATGTAGGTGATTGAGTCCAGGGTTCTTGATACCACAATGTCTCTTCTTAAATTGTAAGCCAGATTCAAGTTTGAGCAAGTTCTGTGTGGTGTCGCATCTTTACCATTATGCTGTACTTCTCTATCTGACACTTTTAACCAGGCAAATGACGTAAGTGTGTGCATTTTAGTTTTATCATCTTTATAAAAAATTAACCAGCTCCTGCAAAATGTTCCCAGTTTTTTTTCCGTCATTAATGTAGACAGCTATAGGAAGGAAACTGAATAAAATTGGTCTCACATGTAGAGGACCACTGTCTTATTCAAATTGGCAAATGAGTAATGTCTAAAGCTATTTTTAAAGATTTCTTATTCTGAGTTATTTCTGAGTTTATTTCATTTTGCAGCTTTTGTGATCTAAATTACTTTCAATCTGTTTGGTTACCTACACAAATGATCAAGTAGACTTTTTAATATCTCAAGGAAACTATGTTTATATTTTTTGTTAACTAAGGTACTGAAATCAGAAAATATTAATAACAATAACTGCTCATTTTTATAATAATGGGTTAAGTTGCCTGTGTAGTTTTTGTTTGTTTTTTATAAGCAGAATACACAATTGAAGGTGTGAGTCTTGAAATAAAATATCTAATCAGCTGGATTTCTGAAAATGTTATAGGGAGTCCCCTGACCAAGATCTTTTAGAACAAAGCACACTATATGCAGTGGGTTTTTTTGCTATCAAATAAAATTGAACTGATGTGCACAGGTATCTGTAATTGGAGGTCCATAAAGTTTGTGGTTGTGCTTGCTTACTATTTATTTGAAAAAATAGGTGATGGATTCTGAGTCCTGTAGCTTGAGTCATAGAGCTCTGAAGTCTACCAGTCCCAGATTTGGATTGAAGATCAAACTTTGACAAATAAAGGTGATTTTGGAAATGTTTCTCCTTAATATTTATAAGAGTACCTTGTCCAAATTAGAGATAGTAAGACTCAAGTGAGTCAGAAGAACTGTGATTGTTGTAAGTTGGTTTCTCTTAATTGAAAGGGAAAATATATTAATGTTCTAAGCATTACTGCTGATAATTCCTCACATTTATTTCTTACCACCCTTCAATTTGAGTCACCAGTCTGTTGCCCAACACCTGTTTATCTGCATGGCTCCCAGGATTGTTTCCTCACCTTTCACCCTCCCACTGGCAGTAATCTTACTGTAAGTCTGGAAGCAATGCCAGATTCCTTATGCACTGCTTTCGTGGCTGGTTTCCTTACTGACCTGAGGAGCCTGCCACCAACTGCTTTGAAGGACTTCATTTACTGTGCAGCAGAAGTATAATAGAAACCCAGGTCAGTGTTGCAGCCCTTTCTTGGTTTTATTAACTGTATCATCGTTCCCCTGTATTGGTGTAAATAGTTGACATTTGGCTGTTGTGAGATACTGTCGTTGAGAATGATGAGTGTTTTGTTTATAATCTCATAATACTATAAAAGAAGTAAATCACAGTGTTGTGGGGTTTCAGGGAAAGGAGAGACCACGTTCAGTTAGAGCAGGTTCTCAACATTCAGGACTCTTTGCTGTAGCGACCATCCTGTGCATTGTAGAATGTTTAGCAGCATCCCTAGCCTCTACCTACTAGATGCCAAGAGCATTCCCCCCGCCCCTCTGTTGTGGTGAACAGTAATATTTTCAGACATCGCCAGGTGTCTCCTGGGGGGCAAAATTGCCCCTGGTTAAGAACCACTGATTTAGAGGAACTAGGGAGCAGTAGCGTTTCAGTCAGGCCTTGAAGAATGGGTAGGATTTGAGTGGGTGGGGGGAGGAGTAGAGGTGGTTTCCAAACAGGGAATGCCAGAAAGAAAGAAAATAATATCCTAAAAATATTCTGTTAGGGAAGTACAGTAAAGTTATTCCTTAAATGTGATCATTTGGTAAATACTCTTTTGGCAAATAGAATTTTCTTAAAGATTATTTTTTCAAGGATTCCTGTATCTCAGTCCAGTATTGACAGAAATTAATATAATTATTTTTAAAAAAAAACAGGAATAAAAGAAGGTGTTCTTTACTACAGCTTGAAGGTCTCCTGCAGGATTTTATCCTATTTTTCTCCGTGTATTATGGACGGGTTCTCTCGACGAGAGTAAGTGGTGCATAAGAGTACCAAACACCGGGAATCAAACTGAAAGAACAAAGATCATTATTTATGTCAGCCTCAGTTCATTATATATGTCAGCCCGAAGAAAAAGGGAGATTCTTGATTCAAGACTAGTACATCATTTCACGTGGCGGCAGAATGCCCGGGATGTTAACAAAGGCTCCTGAAAGGCTGAACCATCTATGAATGTCATTTTAGTCTAGCTGGCCTTACTATTTCTAAACACAGTGGAATTGATTAGCATTTTCAGGTTTTTTAAAAATAAATAAATATGTGGGATCAGAATTGTTTCTTTTTTCCAGCTTTTAATTAGATATGATATGCCAGGGATTTAGCAGATGTGAGGGGGAAATCATGAAAATTAAATCACATTTTGTACTTTAAAATGCTGCCATTTTCATATCCAAGTTAAATATTAATCATATCAGTAAAACACTGGGGTGGAATTCTATTGTTGAAGTTACAGTTTAGATAGATACTTCCTTTTTTCCCCCCTGCCCTATCTTGCTTATCACTTTGGAGAAAATAGCTTACTTTAAATGCTCGTTTGTCATCCAGTTCACATAGTGAGCCAGAATGGAGCCTGTGACACAGCGGCCCTGAGTGGAGGAGAAAGCATTCCTTGGGGTAGTGTGTACCATATAGATCTGCAATGGACCTGGGGGAAAAGGGAAGAACAGAGTTGCCTTGTCCTTTCTGCCCACTAATTCTCCCAGACCTTCACTGACCCCCACAAGGTTCATGGTTTGGGACTGTTCAGGATGGATAAGGTGCCTAGTTAGACCTGCTCTGGGTGTGGAGGTGTCTGTGATTAGAATGACTCTTTGTATATCTATTCCCACTTTAACTGCTTCCTTTTAACCTCAAGATTAGGCTTTTATTGCAGAATAAAATGCATTTGAGCCATTCACTTTTACTCTGTTACCTCTCTAGCTTAGAATGAGCCATCAGTAGAATTAACAAAAATTGCATCATGGAGTTGGAGAATTGCCACTGAGGAAGTATTCTAGCCATACTTCAGGAAAGATTCTCCTCGTGGGAGTACTTCTCAGTGGAATTCTAAAATCCAGAAGATAATATCACCAAGAAAAACTTAAATCCTGTCAGCTGTTGGAAAAACTTATCCTACTAAAAACATACTCCCAAATTCCTTTGATTAGCCACAGTCTTAGGAGTATGGGATTCAGAAAAAGCAATTTAGAGTTGAGGGAAGCAGTGCCCTACCTGGTTTAATTCAAAGCTAGCAGCTAGGATCAGATCATTGGGCTTACACTGCTGCTTATTATCAGTGGGCATGACCATACTGTTTGAGATCTCAGAATTGAATTCCTCATATTAATTTAGGTCTAGGACGTAAGAAAAATAGCTTTTCCTTTTTACCCTGGGTTTACTGTAAACTTTTAGTGTGCATGTTCTCCTTAAAGCACGGTTCACCTTCCATTTGAGGATTCTATGCCATAGGTTCAGCTTCTGCTCTCTAATGGGTGACAGATGAGCACTTTTAATGATCCTATAGCTCTCTTACTCCACCCCCTAATAAGCTTCCTGAGTGTTATGCAAATTACAGTGGAGAAACAAGATATTTGACAAAAAACATAAACTCTTATCAACAGAATTCTAGCCTAGTGCTTTGCTAATATAATTAATATTTAACTTGGATATAAAAATGCCAAGTAAAAACTGGGAAACGAAATTTATTTTTTAAAAAGTTCCTTTGGTTAAGTCCCCAGAATATCATATGTATAAAACTGGAAAAAGTTAAAATTGATTATGGTTGCACATTTATATTTGCTAAAAAGAATGCTAGTAAATACCATTGTATTTAGAAATGCTAAATCCAGCTAAGCTAGAAAGGCATTCATAAACTGCTAAGCCTTTTAGGAGCCTTTGTTAATATCCCAGGCATTCTGCTGCCACGTGAAATGATGTGCTAGTCTTGAATCAAGAGTCTCCCTTTTTCTTCACGCTGACATAAATAATGATCTTTGTTCTTTCAGTTCTGTGTTTGGTACTCTCGTGTACCAATTTACCCCACTTGGGAGACCCTATTTCATAATTTCCTGAGCAAAAGGTTTGGACTGTTGTTTGGGAATTTTTTTTATTCTTTCCTAACAAAATCTAATTAGAGAAAAGTGGAAAAGTGAAACCAGTTAAGCAAGAATTTGAGCAGAAGCTTCCAGCATTCAGATTTGTTGGGTGTCTTGCTGGAAACTTGAGAGTAAGGACGAGCATCACTTGTGTTCTATCTCACAAGTAGCATGTTGTACTTTTGCAGTGTGTCTGGATGTGATATCCTGCGAGTTAAAAAGTATGACTTTGACCAGCTGCCTTTAAAACTTCTGGAATGTTTTTTAAATGAATAAGAATTGTTAGTACACTGAAAATTTTGCTTTCACAGCGTGGAGCAGTAACATTTACATTTTGCATTCAGTGAACTTCTAATCTGAGAGAGACTGTACTTTTGGCTTAATGCAAGCTTTTGCCTCAGAATTTATTACTGCAGAGAATTAAAATTTATTACTCTCTTGAAAAGTAGTTGGTATTAATACTTTGTTTAATGGTATGCCTCATATTAATACTGTTGAATCTGACCCGGGATTTATCTATGTCTCTTGATTTCACTGGAGTATTGTCATCCTGTGGAATGTGGATAGACCAAGTATTAACCAGGTTTTTAGAGGGTGGGAAATAATGCATTTATCACATTTTATTTAATGTAGATTATGGTTAATAAGCTGGTATGTATTCTTAATGTTTATTTTGGCTAGAAATAATTACTACTTCCTCAATTTGATTTCAGAGAATGCCTGAACTATTAAATCATCCAAGTCTTCCCTATTTAAGAGACATATTCATATTTGGAAATCTTAAACTCTTTATAATTGTTTATTTTGAAAAATGTGGGTTAAAATTTATAGTCAAGGGTTTCCCTGGTGGTGCAGTGGTTGAGAGTCCGCCTGCTGATGCAGGGGACACGGGTTCGTGCCCCGGTCCGGGAGGATCCCACGTGCCGCGGAGCGGCTGGGCCTGCGCGTCCAGAGCCTGTGCTCCGCAGCGGGAGAGGCCGCAGCGGTGAGAGGCCCGCGTACCAGGGGAAAAAAAAAATTTGTAGTCAACTTACTAATTCATGTTAATTGACGAAAGTCTGATCTGAAAGAGAGTCCTCACAATGAACTGAGTATATAATGAAATACTGTTGTGTTCAAATAGGTATAAAAAATGAAATGAGGCTAAAAAATAAAAATATAAAGGTCTTTAATTTGGATATCAAAGGCATAATCGTGGTCTTCTAGAAATTTATAACATAGTTGAGAAATGAAAAAGTTACCTGACATTTGACATGTAAGGTGCTTTCACATAGTACCTTATGTGATGTTTACCACAACCCTGTCAGGAAAGAATTTTTATCCTTATTTTAATGATGAGGAAACTGGACTTGCCCAAGCTTAAATAACCAGTGTCCTAATTAACAACTTGCGTTAATGCAAAGAAAGTCTTAATTTTAATTGGAAGAAAAATTTTTCTTTAATAATTTCTGAAGAGGCAAACTTTTGTTCTGTTTTTCCTAATGTGTTTAGGTGGCAGAATTTCAATAATGAGAGACGTTCTTTAAAACTAATCATTTTTATGATATAGCTGCTAATAAAGAGTTCTCTCGGGCTCTTTGAACACTAATAGATGTGTAGCTGTCAAATGAAATTAAAATTTTGCATGTATAAACATTGGCAGAGCCCTAAGATGATCTTAAGTTGGTTTCGCTTGGCATTGTTTCATAGTTGCTATTCTACTCTTTGTTTCTGGCTTTATTTAACAATTTTAATCTTTTACACTAAAAAATGTAATTCCATTCCCCTAGAAGCACTTTGGTGATCCAGCATATTTAAAAGACATTGTGTCTGAATGATAGATTTTTTCCCCCTGGTATTAATTTAGGAGGGCGGAAGTCTACCAATTCTAAGAGCAGAGACTGAGAAATCTCAATCATAGGAGAAGCTTTTATGGTTGGGAGGATGCACTGAAGAGGGCAGACCAGAGTGGGGAATTTGAACTACTGCTGTCACCTAGCATCTAACTCAAGTCGGGGTACCTAGAAGATGCTTGATAGCTAGACTTTGATTGAATTACATTCTCTTATTTTAAAATCTCAAAAAAACCCTAACTTTTGAAGTTTTGCATATTGTCAGGTTAGTTCATAATCAGTATACATTTAATTCTAATACTATTTCCCATTAAAAACATGAAGAGATCAAATTCAAAGTAGAAGTGACATTTGCCACTTTTACACTGTAAGATCTTTTAAACATGTAATAACATTTTTAATATTGTATACTTTATAAAATATAATATTTTTAAAAATAAAAGTTACAGTATATTGCATCCAGTGCATCATTATAGTGTTGCTAAAATTTAATGATTCTTTTGGACCACAGAAAATTATTTTTGCTTAAATTTATGGGGAACACAGTGAAATTCCACTTTACAATTCTGGTACCACTTGCATGTGTATAGAGATCTGTTGTCAGTGTTTTCATTTTAAACTGTAATCTATATTTCTACATTTTAATGACATTTTAATCTTAATTGCAGATAAAACTCAGAGGAAATTTGCACAGATGCTGCTTTGGAGAACTTTACAACCTGGGTTGCAGAACTGAGCCTTGGTAAACCTGTCTCTATTACAGCATGTTGCCATACATCTAATTAAGTGCATAAGGTCTTTGGCCTTCAAGATCCATTGACCTTAAACAGGAATGCTTAGCACGTTTACCATATGTTTAAAATCTGTTCTTTATCAATCAGTCCTTTTGTAGCTTTCTAAGTTCTTATTGATGGCTAATATGCAAGAATTAATTTTTAATATTTTAATTGATTTCTTTAATCAGTTTCTCAACTTGTATTTATTAAATACTCAAACTCAGTATTACCTACTCAATGCCTTTTAAAAGAAAGTTATAATGGAGAAAAAATTGAGCCTTAAACAAATGGTTACTTCTGTATATTACCTCGCACCAGTGCTTCATTCTATTTGTAAAATCTTTCTCCTTTAAATGGTTGGTTAATACTTTGAGCCTTTGTTTACGTGTGGCAGTGTTGTAAAAAGAAACTAAAGATCACATTTTACCTGTATGGATGGAATATCCCTTTTCTTCAAGTGCAGTTTGTGATGTGTTTTTGTAATTAAAATGTTCTGAAAGTTACAATTGATATTTGAAATTGACTGTAGAGCATTTAGCTGAAGAGTTAAGCGGTTTGATTCCATTAGGTTTTCACATGTGTTAATCTCATTTACAGCATCAAATTGCAGCAGTAACATTTTCCTTTCTGTGAAGTTCTAAATTTAGTTATGACCTACTTAGCAATGCCTTTGAAGAGGGATATTGTATCCATGGTAAATTAATTGTATACCTAAACAGAGATAGCTCAGCTTTGCCTGTCAGGCTTGTAATTGACATCTAGTAGACTTCTGCACATGTAAAATTAAATTCAAATAAAATCATATACAGTTTCTAGTTCTTAATATTTGTCTTTCTGAGTAATAGTTTAAAGCAATATTTGTTAAAGTTTTCTTGCACTATCACAATTGCTTTTTAGTTATTTCTCAAGAAGCATGTTTGTAGTAGAGACAAAAATCTGTGTAACAGGGGGGAGGATAGCGCCAAGTCTCTGGGCGTTTTGTTTTTGTTTTTGTTGTTTTTTGCAAATGTGCTTCTAATAGCCATTGCCTTCCATGTTGTTTACCTAATCAGCACATTTTGTCTGAATACTTGAACATTTTAACAGTAACACAGGTATAGAAGCAGAAGGAAAACTTATAAAGAGTAATCTTGTGGTTCAGTTTTAACATCATGACGAGCGCTTTTTCTAGCAATGATTTAAAAATTTTGTAAGTTTGACAGTATTTTGTTGTTGGGTTTTTATTTGGTTTTAGTTGTGTGCTTTTAATTTGCAGAAGTTAATAACTGCAGCTCACCTACTGCACCAAAGTTCTCGATTTTAGGAGCCCAGCTTTAGTCATTTGAACATGCTTCTAAATAAAACAAAACAAAAAAAACCAAAACTATACTTTTGATCTATAATAATAGCTCAATAACTTTGTCAAGGGAAGCTCTAATATATGCAGTGATGATTTTTGGAAGGGTGTGGCAATTTTAAATTTATATTGTGTGTGATGTTCAAATAAAGTGTTATCTACATTCATGGGATTTATTGGTCAGCATGACCATTAATTATTGCATAGAAATTAATTAAACTTTGATTTCCTTTTTTAAAATCGTGTTACATTTGATTCCTGATCAAATTCCCTCAAAGTGAACTCTTGATTTTAGATTTTGAATTTTATGGTGAGATTGTAAGGGTGGAGGCAATTGAAACTTTGTTTCTTATTTATAAACTGTTTGAAATGAATACCTAATTTAAGTTTGCACTTTAACACCAAACTTAAAACCAAACACTCAGTTCAAAGTAGGTTAGGTGATTGTGGTTCATCTTTATTAGCTTTGTGAAATTCTAAAGGAATCAAATAATTCATAATTTAAGTTTTCTGCAGATGGATTTTTTTTAATGCAGTGTTTCTTTCCTGTGGATAGTTCTCATTCTCTTGCTCTCTCTCGCTCTCTCTGTCACTGACCTCAGCAGCAAGTTTAACTTGAATTCACTTAGGATCACAGGAATCAGGGGAAAGTGATTTAAAGGTGGTTTCTCCAGCACATTTTAAGAAAAGGGACCAAAAGTTATTTTAGCTTCCTCAATAGATTGCATGTCAAGTTGCTTATTAGGATAATAAATTAATATTAAATGCAATATATGTCTCGTCTTTATTATGGCATCTGTTTAGGAGTTGTTCAAATCACTGCAGTAGGGCTCTGCAAATAAAATCTTTTAACCTATTATCATGGATCTAATGTACTGTAACTTTATCAATGAAAGGTAAAAAATCTCGAATAACAAGTACAAACATTGAACAATGACCTATAAAGATTTGTAAAAGTAAAATTTTTCCAATAGATTTCATTCTTGTCATTTTGTAAGACGACCCTGCAGTCCACCTGTTTGTAACTTTTTTAATAAAATAGACATCTGTATTACTGAGGTTGTTTTCTTGAATTATTTGGTGTATTACTACTTGTTATTTGCTAGCTTGTAAATCTCATAACTCAAAGTCATTACTTTTTATCAAAATGATAATGTGTATTGCAGTACATGTTTAAACAAGTTAAACGTTCACTTGTGTCCTTAGTCACCATTCTGGCATATATGGGGAAAAACTGAGATAAATCCTAAAATGTAATATTTAATCAATTGAATAACTTATAAATAAATTAGAAATTAGAAATAATGGGTAAAAAAGTATAATGTATATGACTTGTCCCAAATGGAGAAAGTGGCCCAGCTACAAATCTGGCTGGGAATTGTCCATGTGTAGGACTTTCCAGATGATATTAAGCAATATAATTAAATTCTGAAATAATGAATTAAGAAAATTCAACACAATTATCACTTTGTTTTATCCAGTGAAAGGTTTTGCCAATCACTTTAACTCACTGCTTAACCTAGTGTTTTTAAATTGTTGAACTGAATAGATGTTTTAATCTCAATGTTCTTTAAAGCCACATGTTTTCTTTGAAGTTGGACAGTTTGTCCAAATATATTATGAACTGGATTTTTTAATTGTAAAAATGGGCAGATTTATATACCTGTGTCATAACATACAGAAGATATTTTGTTGTTTATTACCATTGATTATCAGTCTTTAGTTGGGCTCTAAATACCCCATATATGCCGTACTAGATGCTGTCCTTCAATTCCAAAAGCCCTTTTCTACAAGGAAGGCTCCGTGACTTCAGAGCCCTCCGCCTTTTTTTCTACTGAAGGAATAGCATCCCTCATCCAGCAAGGTCAACATTTTTAACCAAGTGAATAACAGAGAGGATGGAGTAGGGCAAATGCCTAATGAGCCATATCAGTAGGGTACTCTGTCACAGCCAGGTCACCTTTATATCTTCACCTTTTCTGCCCTTTTCATGTTCTCATCTGGGGAGAAGATTCATCCTCCAGGACGTAGCCGCTTGTGTGGGTCAATATCCAAAGCTGTAAGACTTCTCGTTCAGATTTAAAACAGGGACAGTTTTTCAGATAGGCTCCTGCTTTCACATATATTTATCTCATTTGAACCTTACAGCTATCTGGTGTTTTGGACTTTATTGTCCCCAATTTGTTGTTGATGAAACCAAAGCTCAGGAAAGTTGTGACTTAAGATCATAAAGGCAAAGTCAAATGATTAAAATGTTGAGGAGGGTACTTTGGGACAAGTCTTAAAATTAATTCATCATTGGGTAGTGTCAAATATGTGCTGTTAAAATTATAAGTTCATGGAAACAACACAAAAGACACACAGCAAGAAATAACTGTTTTGAGTCGGTGTGACAGTTCATATGTAACAAAATACTACGGGTCCTATTTAAAGGTAATGTGTTTGTTATATTGCTAAGAGTTTATGTAAGACATAAGCTATTTTCATTATAGCTATTTTTCTTTGGAAAGTCAATGTCTTAAATCAGAATTTGGCAGTCTTTGGCCGCCAGGCAGAATCCACCCCAGTTAGCAGTGCCAAAAGAACTATAGTTAGATTTAGCAGCTGTATCCTGAATCCATTGCAGAGCTCAGCTGCACCCTTTTTCTACCTAAACTTAGCGTTTGAATGGAGGACCAGAAGTGCAGTTGATCCCAGACACATCCTTTGTCAGCAAACAAACCTACTTCAGTGCTTAGGCGTTGCTCTCTATGGCCCAGGCTGCCCCATTCACAAACTCAATGGTCCTGTCATTGTACAGGACCCATTCATAAATTTTCTCCCATAGACTGTGAGCTCCTTGAAGGTAGGGCCTTGCCTAAGTCACTTCTTACCTCTAGTGTGTTATAGGTGCTCAATACATATTTTATGAAATTATAATCACAGAACCAGTATGGCAGATGGGTGTTCACTCTTCAGAAAACTCTAACCCTGCCATTTCCTACTGGTCATTTTCATTTATAGCAGGTAGTATGGGAAATGCATTTTCTTCCTCCACCTTCCTGCATCCTCTGCAGCACTAAGTTGATTTTTTTGTTTTGCTCCTTTGTTTTGCTTTCTGTTTTTGTTTATGAGAGAAGTAATTGTTTACAAACTCATTTTCAAGAGAAATGTATACCATAAAGAGATGGTCCATACAGGCATACCGTAAATATGGACGGAAGGGCCTTGAGTCTAAGATTAAATTCCCCCAGAATCTAGGGAGGAGACTACAGTCAAGAAAGAGTATTTGCTGCTCATGCCTGGATTTCCTCTCCAGTAGATTTCGAAGCTGACCCAGACCTGTCCCAGCCTCATTCTTAGACAAGTCAGAGAAATGTTCATATTGGGTCTCCCAACCTCTCAAATATTTCCCCTTAATGAGGCAATGATTCCCATTCTCTCTGCAAAATCGCAGGCAATTCCCCACCTACACCCCTACAGTCATGTCCTTGGCCTTTCCTTTAATCCTTGTCCCCATTCCTTCATGGTACCTACCAATTAACTTGTACCCCATGTAACCAAACTCCTACCCTGCCCCCTCCCTTCTTTCCATAAGACAGTTTTATGAGTAATAAAACTAATGGAAGTAAAGATTTTTTACTCTGGTTCCCCCAACACCAAGATTCAGTCTCCAAATCCTTTGACACCAGTAGTTGGAGACATTTTCAGGTTGGCCTTAAACCAGTGTCAGGTTATCCCCCAGATGTTAGTCCCATGTATGTGCTTTAATATCAATGATCTGTGCAGTCTGCCGTGTAACCAGAGACTCCCAGATGCCCCAGAAAGCCCTCCAGGAATTGGCTCCTGAGGCTCTAGATACTTTTACTCATGCTGTAAGCCTCAGAGAATGCCCTGGACTTAGTAGTTTGAAGCTCCTACCAGCTGCTGTAAGCTTTAAAGTTTGGAAGGGGGATGTGAGGGAGCGAGGGGCTTAAGCCCATCTGAACTTTCTCTTGGACCTTGAAAGTGGACAGGTGTGAAGTCTATAATTAAGAAATGTAAGGATCTCTGGGGGTTCTGACCCTTCAGTAAATCCCAGTTTGGGGGTTCATTGTTTAGGAGGGAGCCTCAGGAATCCGTTATACAAGTGGGCATCGTTTTCTCTGGTTTCCTGCAGTCCCTCTTTGGAACACTTGCATGGTTACCCTTAGAAAAATCCCAACCAAAGCATAGACATTATGCCATGCCCCCAGGATATCTCTACAAGTGTTTTGGCCCTTTGCTCAGGCCCCAAAATATATAGAAGTAGATGGGGGGGTGTGGACATTTAAATGGAAAATGCAAGGCTTTATCATGCTGCTTGGTTACAAGCTGAGTCTGGTGGATGCTTGAGTCTTCTGACCACTGTGGCATGGCAATCGAAGCCCTTGTTCTCTAACCCAAGAGAAGTCTGAGCTGCAGGCCTTTGGCTCTCCAGCTGGCTAAAAAGAATATTTTCAGTGACCGAGGTATGGAAATCTGACCCAGAAAAGAGTGATATCCATTTGACAGTAAATAGTTGCTCGGTGGGGAAGATGACTATTCCAGACAAAAAAGGGACAAGAAAATCAACACCTTTATTTAACTTCATTTAACTGAGCTCCTATGTATATGCCAGGCACTGTGCTATGAGCTGAGTTTACAAGAGGAATGTGATATGACCTTATCCTCTGGTGGAGCTTACATTCCAGCCTGGGAGACAGCCCTGCGAGCAATAATTATGAGGCAATATGCTGTATGCTCTAATATCATCATGTACCAGATGCCAGGGAGCCCAGAGAAGGGAAAGGATTTGTGTATCCAATATTTTCATCATAAGCATTTTTGCCACAAACATTTTTGCTGCATAACTGGCCGTAAGATAATTTTGCCATAAAAGATAAAAATAACGAAAAATAAAAGAGGGACATTGAGAAGGACATAATGAAACATGAAAAATAAATGACAGAATTAAAAGGACCACATTTTCACCACATAACTAATTGGCTGTAAGCAGTTTTGCCCTATAAGATAAAATAAGGAAAAATAAAAGAGGGACATTAAAGACAACATAATAAAGCATGAAAAATGAATAACAAAATTAAAAAGACTATTGCAAAATACAAAATACAAGAAAGCATTTTAAATGCGTGTAGATTCACGGCAATACTACAAAAGTAACTGATTTTATTTTGTGGGTTGTACGTTAAGTACTTGTCTTCCAAGTCTTCTGTTCATAGTATTTTTTCCTTGTTTTTAACTTGTTGATTCCTCTCCTCGTTTGGCATTGAACTTTTTCCTTTTTGCTAAAATGTCTTCCTTCATTAAGAGAGGTATCAATTTTCAAATGCTAGGATGCATATCCATAACAGAGCTCTGGGGACTTCCCTGGTGGTCCAGTGGCTAAGACTCCGCGCTCCCAATTCTGGGGGCCTGGGTTCGATCCTTGGTCGGGGAACTGGATCCCACGTGCTGCAACTAAGAGTTCGCATGCTGCAACTAAAGATACCGTGTGCTGCAACGAAGATCCTGCGTGCCACAGCTAAGACCTGGCGCAGCCAAATAAGTAAATAAATATTAAAAACAAAAACAAAACAAAACAGAGCTCCGTATTGTGTTGTGAAAGCCTCTACACTGGTGGGTGTTCTTGGCATGTTGTCATGTGTCCCTTGATAGACATTCCAAGGTTCTATGGGAAACTCAGGTTCAAGTCTGTGCCTTTGAGGCCCTTGGCCTCTTTCTCCTCCAATACAGTGTGTTTAAATAAGAAACTAACTCGGTGCAAATTATCATCCATCATCTGTCAGCTCCATAAAGCCATCAATAACATCACTAATTGGAGGAAATGCATTTCAACTAGTTGGAACCAAACTGTCAAACCAAAAACTGTCAACCAGTGTTTTTAATTTTTCAGGGCAAAATTGCCTTACAGCAAATTAGTTAAATGGCAAAAAATGCTTGTGGCAAAGATGCTTAGAGTGAACGTAACTGGAAGTGGGGTTTGTTCTCCCTGTAGGGGGTCAAGGGAAGGTCAAAAGAACTTGCCTTACGAGTTGGTTCTTGAAAGCTAAGGAGAAGTTTGAAGTAAGGGCATTTCAGATAGACTTTGTGGGAGGAGGATGAGAAGAGATGTGGAGCCCCAAATGTGCCTGGCGGTCTTGGGAGTCCTCTAGTTAACAAGGATAGCAAAAGGGGCAGGCTGGAAAAAGGATGGGAAGGAGGGATGACAGATGAGGCTGGAAAGCAGCACAGGCTGGATTACCAGGGTCTTGCGCGCCGTGCTGGGCATTTAAAGATTTTTCCTGGCAGCGATGGGGAGCCACTGGCAGGCTGCAGCAGGACAATGGCAGGAATGGATAAGTGTTTTAGAAAGATGCCAAAGTGCAGAGTAAATTGGAAGGGGATTCTGGGGCAGGGAGACCTGTTAGACCACTGCAATCATATAAACAAGAAAGAACAAGTGCCCTAATAGGGCAAAATCAGGATCTCTTCAAAAAATGAAGAGATGGTGATAAATTAATATGGCCTAAGATAGGGAGTCGAGTCACAAATCTGCTCATGTCACATTTTTCAGCTTAAAATTGTCTCATGACTCCAGGATCCACTGCCCTAAACAAGGGAGTTCACATTCCAACTTGGCCTACCTCTCCAGCCTCATCTTTTTCTATGCCTCCTTTCATAACCTAATCTCCAGTCCCCATGACCCCAAACTTTTGCTGGTTCCCAAACAAGCCCTGTTCATTCACATTTCCATGCCTTTGCAGGAGCTATTCCCATCATGGGCCCATCATGGGCAGTACACTCTCCCCATATCTCCTCCCTCTAGAGACTTCTACTCATCTTTCAGGACGTAACTCATACCTCATCTTCACGGATCCCTGATTTCTGTCTCATTGCCCTCAGGCAGAGACATTCATCTGTTTCTCTCTTCCTCTTCCTGCCTTGACAGCGCCCAGTGAGTACTTATCACATTATTTCACATTTATCCATTTACATATCTGTCTCCCCCCCAAAGACAATCAGCTTCTCTTAGGAGAGAAATGGATCCTTTGTCATCAAGCCCAGCATTTGATGCATAGAAGGATTCAATAAATGCTGAGTGATTAAGTCAATTTTGGCGGTAGAACTGACAGGACTTGATGTGATTATTGGTTATGATGAAGAGGGGGAATAGAAACTAAGTAGTTTCTAGCTTGGGTAATTGGACAGTCATAAATAATCTAGCTTCCATATAGCTTCCCCTGCCTCCAATCCTGACCCACTATAATCTTTCCTTTACAAAGCAGCCGGAGTGATCTTTTACAAATGCAAATATAATCCTGTATCTCCCCCTAGCCAAAAGCTCCCCAAGGGCTCCTTATCACTATCAGACTGAGTCCAAACTTCTTAGGGTAACATGGCCCCTGCCTATTTGTCCATCCTTATTTCCCCCACTCTGTCCTCACACCTTTCCCTTTAATATCCTGTGGCTTTGTAGTTTCTTGCATATACTCTCATGCCCTCGCTCACTCTCTTTCTTCCTTCTGAAACCCCTTGCCTCTTCTTGCCTAACTCCTACACATACATCGAAATTGCTTGTTTGCCTCCCTTTTCAAGAAAGTAAACTCTGATAGGGAAAGGACTGTGTCTTGTTTACTAGTTATTCTACAACCTATCACAAAGCAGACCATCAATAAAGATTTGTTGAACTGAACTCAACTGCATGGACGATGATACTATTAACAGAACTGTCATATAGCAGCAACTCTTGGAAGGCTTGAAGCCATTGAAAGTTCTTTAAATAAAAAATTCCATCACAATGGTGCTTCACCAAGATGGCTGGAATTGAGGTACGGAGAAGTAGGAGGGGAAAGGGTTAGAGATGGTTAAGGAGAATGTTGCAGTCATTAGGCGAGAGGTGTTAGAGGCCTAAGGTAATGACAGTGGAAATGGATATAAGTGAGGGGATCTGAGAGACATATTACAGTGGTAGATTTTTTTTTTTTTTTTGGCTGTGCCATGTGGCTTGCAGGATCTTAGTTTCCAGACCAGGGATCAAACCTGGGCCCCCTGCAGTGGAAGCGTGGAGTCCTAACCACTGGACAGCCAGGGAATTCCCTACAGTGGTAGATTTGACAGCAAATATATTATGAAAGTCAGTAGATCCCACTGTGGGCCTGTGTTGGTCTTCCATCAGCTCTTAAGGCAAAAAAGAAGCAACCCATCTCCTTCGTGAACAATGACACTGCAGTCTTACTCATCGGAAGAATGTGCGCTTTGTGATGGGGCCAAGAAAATTATTAGCAGCACAGAGGACATTTATTGAGTCTACATTCAGGTAATGTATTTGGCTTGGTCCCCTCCACTCTTCAGTTTGCCTTCCCCCAGCTTGTGCAGTGAGAACTGCTATTTCTAATGCTGTCCTTCTGAGCCTTCAGGCAGAAAAGAAAACCAATGATGGCAATAGCTTCCTTTAATAGAGTGCTGGCTTGCTAAGTGTCAGATGCTACACATACATACTTTCATTTGTTTTCCACATTAAATCCTCCTTCCAAGCCTATGAGACAGAAATTATTATCCTCATTCTCCAGATGAGGAAAATGAAGCTCAGAGAACCACAGCTGGGTCACCTAACGACACAGTCATTTTGTTCCAGTCTGTCTAACTTCAATTGCACGCTCCTTCAACTACACCAGTGGTTCTCAACCTCAGCAGCACATTAAAATCACCCGGGGAGTATTTTATTTTCTCTCTCTCTCTTTTAAACAACTTTACTGAGATATAATTCACACCGTACAATTCACTCATTTCAATGACTTTAATATATTCACATATACGTGCAAACCTGACCCAAGTCAATTTTAGAACATCTTCATTACCTCAAAAAGAAATCCCATACTCATTAGCTATCACCCTGCTATTCCTCCATCCTCCACCCCCAGCCCTAAGCAGCCACTAATATACCTGCTGTCTTTATAGGTTTCCCTGTGCTGGACTTTCATATGAATGGAATCATATAATATTTGGACCTTTGTGACTGGCTTCTGTCACTTAGCATAATGTTTTCAGGTTTCATCGAGGTTGTAGCATATATTCGTCCTCCATTCCTTTTCTGTGGCTGAATAATATTCCATTTTATGGATATACCACATTTTGTTTATCTCTTCATCCATTGATTGGCATTGGGTTGTTTCCACCTTTTGGCTTTTATGAATAGTGCTGCTATAAACCATTCATGTACAAGTGTTTGTGTGGATATATGTTTTCACTACTCTTGGGTATATGCCTGAGAGTGGAATCGCGGGTCATATGGCAACTCTATATTTAATCATTTAAGGAACTGCTAGACTGTTTCACCTGGAGAGTTTTTAGACTATACTAATGCCCTGCCCACCCCACCCATCACTTACCCTCTGAACAAATGAATCATACTCCCTGGAGTTGGGTCCTAGTTGGTTCCAATAATCCCCTCCCTCAACAGATTCCAGTGTACACCCTACATGGAGCACCACTGCACTATACCATGATCTCAAGTATATTTGCTATGTGACACTACTGAGGATTATCTATTTTTGAAGAATTATTAACTACAAGGATTCAACAAGAAGCCAGTGCTTCAATATTTATTTATTAGCTAAGCCAACCACCCTGGTGACTCATGATTCTGGGAAGAGAATGTTTGACTAGAACGTTCAAGGCTTGTAGCTCTCTTTTTTGTCACCAAGGCTGATCTTCAGATCAGGAAGACTGTAAAGCAAATATTGAGCTGGATTTTTAATGTGCTGAGGAGGCATTACTTCTACACACTGCTGGTCGCAGTGCCTAGAATGACACCATGAAAAATTCTTTCACTGGGGTCTGGAAAAATTATAGGTCTTCGAGAGTTCCTTAAGAAACTGCAAAGCTCTCTGGTAGAAAGGAAATTGACAGGAAGGGAGAGAGAGCCAGGTGGAGACATGACTTCTTTTTGGCAAGAGACCAAGGGCGGGGGAATTGCCAGAAAGGATTGCTTGCCTTCTTTCAGCCCCTCTCTGCCCTCAGGCTGTTCCATGCTCCCACATTGCTGCAGGGTGAGATACTTTCTGACTTTGCCAGCAGGAGACACTGGGTACAGGCGTGGAGTGTGGGGCTGGGGATGGGTGAGGCGGGCCAAAAAGACACATCCTGGATTTCATCATTCCACCCAAGGCCCCTCCCTGTTTGGCCCAGCTCAGTGCCTGGAGATTAACAGCTGAAGATTTTCAAAAATATTTCCAGGAGTATGTTTACAGCAAAACATGTTGAATCAATTGCTAATTATGAATTCTCTGTCCACTTCGTATTGCTTCCAGGACTTTGCCCTGTTGACCCTTTTTCTCAATTCGTCTCAGGAAAAGAAATGCCACACTTTTGAGAATTCAGCCATTTCTCCTTAGCAACATGGGGTCTGTAGTTTAGGTATGTACAAAACACTTTCACATATGTTTGTTACAATTTTTGACTCTTAAAAAACTTTGGGAGATACTATCATCTCTACTTACAAATGAGGAAACTGAGGCTTAGAAACAGTTAGGTGACTTACCTAAAGACACACTACTAGTTTTAGGCAGAGATGGAGCTAGACCTTGGGCCTCCTAATTCCATGTTCTTTCTGTTCTACTCTGCCTAGATGAATATCCACTATGCCTTAAGAAGCATCTGTAAGTGAAATAATCAACCCCAAATATAATTTTGTGAGTCTTTTTTCCCTCATATTTCCCTAATCCCTGAACTTTTAATAACAGTAAAAAGTATCACTAAGTGACTTTAAGGAACTAGCTGAGCTCCCATAACATGAATTTACAATGGGACTAATTATTGTTGCTTGTTTTTAATATTTGCCAGTATCATTTAATGTAAAAGTTCTCAAATTTTCTTAAGGTCCTGAATCCTTCTGGAAATGTAAGTACAATGCATGGTCTATTCAAATAAATGCATATATATATATATATATATATATATATATATATATAATTTCAAGTCAGAGGGTTCATGAAGCCCATCTTTGGATCCCAGGTTATGAACCCATAGAGGGACTAGGAACAGAAAGAAAAGAAACATGACTGTATTTGTCCAGGATTGAGGATTAGCAAGATGGATATGACAGAAGTTGCAAAATAGGGCAAATTCAACTGGAATGTTTGACAAAGCAGAGCACTGAGTTTGGGCCGGAGAGAAAAATAATGAAGCTAGAAGGTGGCTGCCAGACTTGGAGAATGAGGATGGAGGATGGGAATTGAGGTCTTGATGAAACCAAAAAGCATGTTGATTAGGAGACAGGTAAAGGGATGGAGGACTGTGATTAGGGATGGAGGGGTGTCTCAGATTGAGACATTTCTGAGATGGAGCTCTCTCTTCTGAGCTTCAGAAATGTATATCCAGTTGCCTACTTAGCATCTCCACTTGGATACCTAACAGAATTCTCGATTTCCCCCTCCCACATCAACCTATTTCTCTTCCAAGATTTCCCATCTCAGTTATTGGCACTACCCAGTTGTTGAAGCTGAAAACCTGGGTCATTCTTTTTTTTTTTTTTGCGGCACGCGGGCCCCTCGCTGTTGTGGCCCCTCCCGTCGCGGAGCACAGGCTCCGGACGCGCAGGCCCAGTGGCCACAGCCCACAGGCCCAGCCGCTCCGCGGCATGTGGGATCCTCCCGGATCGGGGCACGAACCCGTGTCCCCCGCACCGGCAGG
>NW_006789838.1:471806-485756 GCF_000442215.2 Lipotes vexillifer | reverse complement strand
TCCCTCTCACACCCAGCCCATCAGCTAGTCCTGTCAGTTTTACTTCCATCGTGTGTTCTATACCCATCAGCTTTTCTTCATCTCCCTTGCCACCAGTCCAGTCCAGAACAGGCTCATCTCTCACCTTGACTACTGGAATAGCCCCTTAACTGCCCTCTCTACATTCAAAATTGACCTACCCACCCCCCATTCCATCTTCCACCCAATGGCTAGAGGGATATTTTTAAAATGTAAAGCACATGGGCTTTACATGGGCCTCACCTATCTCTTCATCCTCATTTCTCCACTACCCCTTAATGACCTACAGATTATGCATTTCTCTCACTTGAGCATTTGGCACACAATTATAAAATAATTCTTTTTTAGAAAAGAAAATGCTTCATAAAGAGATGGCATTTAAATGCACCCTTTAAAAAGGTGGAGCTTTTTGAAATAATCCAGATAATCTTGATGAGAGTTGACCGTGGCTTTAGACTCTGGATGTAGCAGAGTGGGTAGAGCTCTACTTCTTCCCCTTTTGTTCCTTTTTTTTCTCTGTCTGAGCAGTTCAGTCCCCATGCCATTAAGAGGGATGGAGCAAGGTGCGTGGAAAGGCAGCTTGGAGTGAGAAGTCAGAGCCAGGTCACTGTCAGAAGGGCATCCCTGCAGAGCCCCAGCATTTGTGCGGAGTCAGACTCCAAGCAGGTGCAGTTTAAAATCTAAGCAGCATGGGCAGGTGTCCATGCAGGGGGAGGACCCAGAATGGGACATCTGAGCCCAAATGGAGGGTGTCCATCTGCGAGGTGAGCACCCACCATAGGATGTTGGAACCCAAGTGAATGACAGTGGCATCCATGAAGGGGGAAAACTCAGCGTCAGAACCAGAGCAGGGTAAGAGAGGGCATCCGTGTGGAGGAAAGGCTTGGCAAAGGGTGTCAGAGCCCCGAGAGGGTGAGGAGGGCATCCACACATGGGAGTGGCCAGGCATGGGTTGTCAGAGCCTGACGGGGTGAGAAGGTTGTCCATTCCTGGGTGATGAAGGCATGTATGGGTGAGCAGCCTGGTGTGGGGTGTTGGAGTCCATGCAGGGTGAGAAAGGAGTCCACAAAATAATAAAAACAAGGGGAAAAAGAGTAATTTCACAGTGGAAAACCTTAACCAAGTGATGGAAGTGAACACCATCAGTAATAGAATACATTGAAATCATGTGCCCCCGATAGGATGCAATGAAAAGTCGAAAGCATCACTTCTATGACAACTGTGCCAAAAATGCATAACCTGAACCTAGTCATGAGAAAACATGAGACAAACTCAAATAGGGGACACCAACATTTTGTAAAAAAATATTTGAGTATTTTGTAAAACGCAAATGTGTCAGAGTTTTTAGATTTAATTAGAATTTTTTTAATTAGAATTTTTTTAACATGGAAAATAATTGCAACAAATATAGTAGACAAGGGATTAATAGATTTAACGTATAAGAAACTCATACAAATAGAGAAGAAGAACTTAAAACTTCAAGATAAAAGCAATTGCTTTGTACTCACTTGAGGGATTTCATTTCTTCAACAGATCAGGCTGACAAAGACTCAGTTCTTTCATAGAACCCTGCACTTTTCCTTCATTGCACTGTTTCCTTCACAACGGTTATTAAGGAAATATTTACATGTCTTTGTATTTAATGTCGGTCTCCCACATTAGACTGTAAGCTCAAAAAAGGCACTGATTTTTTTGCCTGTTTTTTGTATAGTATTTAGTAGAGTGCTTGGTGTATAGTTCTTGGTCAATAAATATTGGTTGATTGAATAAATGCTGAGGAGAGAGAGAGAGAGAGATCATCCTATAAGTTATTTTGAGAAAGAGGCCTCTTG
Source organism: Lipotes vexillifer (assembly GCF_000442215.2). NCBI lineage: Eukaryota > Metazoa > Chordata > Mammalia > Artiodactyla > Lipotidae > Lipotes > Lipotes vexillifer. Next base: position 483,906 of record NW_006789838.1, on the reverse strand, counting down.
CATGATGGATACTGTGGGCCAGCCACAATGTACCTCAGGAGCCAGTGGGGATGGGAACAGTCCCATTCACCCATCTGTTTTGAGTCAGGCCAAAGACAAGGGTAGGTCTAGCTATCTGTGTAACTGTGGAAAACTGGAACCCCTCAGCAGAAACCTTCACAATGCTGGCACCTAGGACATGGAGAAGTTGTCTGCCTGCCAAGAGGAGATCCAGCCTGAGAACCTGGCAGCCTCAAAGCCTCACCCGGAACTGACAGACGTCCGGAAGAGTCCACCACAGAAGTTGTCTTTGCCCTGCAGCTCCTGGCAGGGATCCAGGGTCACCATGCCACAGCTGTCTCTCTCTCAGGGCCCAGATGAAAAAGGGGGCAATTGCCCAACAGAGTGTCTGCTGGGACGTCCGCAAGGATGAGCTTTTACAGAGGTCCGCCTTTCTTACCTCGTATTCAGAAAGGAGGTCTGGCCCTGAGTCTTTTCTAAGTAGTCGGGGGTGGAGAAGGGGAAGCCTTCCAGGCAGAGAGAAAAAGAAGTAAAGGCATAAAACAATAATACACATTGGGATCTAGAAGTAGTTTGATATGACTGAAGCTTTGGGGAGGAGGTGTAGCAAGCAAAAGATGAGGTTCAAAGTGCGAAAGGCCACCCCTTGAATGGCTTACTAAGGAAACCGAACTTTATCCTGTAGGCAATGGAAAGTGACTGAAGACTTTCATGCTGTGACATTTTCACTCTGAACGCCAGGTGGAGAACGGTATGAAATGAGAGACAAACTAGGCAAAAGGCTATTTAAATGGTCCAAAGTGTAGTAAAGCCTCCAACTAGGGTAAAGCTAGTGAGTACAAAGAGAAAGGGTCGTTTAAAAGAAAGAGAACATGTAGATTAGAGGTGAGGGGTGAAATGGGGTAACAAATCTAGGCCGATGGTAGACAATATAAGCAATGAGATTTGTTTGGACACGTTGAACTTGAGGTGCCCAGTCGTTGGATACACAGGTCTGGAGCTCAGAAAAGAAGTCGAGGCTGGAGATACAGATTTGGAAATCATTAACATATAACTGAAGCCTTGACAGGAAATGGGATCACCCACAGAAGGTATAGCATGACAGCAAAAAGCCAAGGAGAGAGCCTGGAGAATGACCAATGATTAAAGGATGGTCGGAGCCAGAGGAGAGAGCAAAGGAGATTGTGAAGTTGGAGAAAATAGCAGAAGTTCTACCTCTTAAGTCAAGAGAGAGCTGATTTTTGAGACATAGGGAGGGGTCAATAGTGTCAAATGGCATTATGAAGTCAAGCAGTGTGAGGGCTGAAAACAAGTGATTGGATGCAGTAATTAGGAGGTTATTGGGGACATTTCCTAGGGTTGTTCCTGGCAAGATATGAGGGCAGAAGACTGACACCATTAAGAACCTGAAGGAGAGTTCTATATCCTAAGACTTTCCATCATATCTGTGTAAAACCTTCATAATTCCACGAGAAAATACATCTTTATTTCAAAAATGTACTTTCAGTTTTGAAAATAAATGCAGCAATATGTTCCCAGTGGAAAAAGGATGGTTCTGTCTAGGTCAAAGAAGGTCCAATTTTTCATGGCAGCACAAGGGATGGCCTAGAACCTTAGAGGTCATGGCTTGATGTTTGGTTCTGATTCACATGGTTCAATGGGAGAACTAACTGCAGGTGACTGTGCTGCGTATGGGTGGACATTATAGGGTATTTGCCCACAATGCATGATTACAACACGGTCTTTGGTAAGTTCAAACTGGGGTCCAGGAAAAAAGATATTGGTCAGAGCCAGAGGAATGGTGCTAAACATCAAGTCCAAAGAACGAGTATAACCATCATCAGTAAGAGGAATCATGAGATCAGAAGCTGAAAGAATAAGATATAAGTGGGGAGGAAAGTCTAGGGCAGAAAGTTCAGAAATGAGGCTGTGAATAATTCAGATCGAGGCCTGGTTTTGGGTAATGCTACCTATGTGGTGTGAACTGTCAGGTTTGATGGCTTCAAAGAGCTACACAGTCCTGCCCAGTGAGGCTGATTTTTTTTTAAAGAAAAGCCTCTTTAGAGCTATTAGCCTATAGGTAAAGAGCCCCTGAATGAATGTTCTACCTGATGTCTGAGGAAGAATGGCTGTACATGGTAGTAAGAGTTGGACTTTTGGTCTATGTAGAATCCCAAGGCTGTTCTCAGTAGAAGATGTCATTTCTGAGAAGGCTTTGCTTCAGGTTAAAAGTCAAACCGTGCCGACAACTTGACCTCATTATTCTGTTAGTATTGAGGGTTGATTTGTGTCCCGCAAAGATATGTTGAAGTCCTAACGCCCAGGACCTCAGAATGGGACCTTATTTGGAAATAGAGTTGTAGTAGTAGTTGTTGTAGATGAAATCAAGTTAAGATGAGGTCATAGTGGGGTAGGGTGAGCCCTTAATCCAATATGACTGGTGTCCTCATAAGAGGAGGAGACCCAGAGAGATACATAGGGACACGCCATGTGATGACAGAGGCAGGGATTGTGTGATGCAGATTTAAGCCAAGGAACACCCAGGGTTGGTGGCTACCACCAGAAGCTAGGAAGAGTCAAGGAAGGATTCTACCCAGAGTCTCAGAGGGAGTATGGCCCTGCTGACACTTTGATTGTAGACTTCTAGCCTCTGGAACTAAGAAATAATCGATTTCTATTGTTTTAAGCCCCCCAGTTTGTGATAATTTGTTAGAGCAGCCCTTGAAAACAAATACAGTTAGCAAGTATAAAAGAATACCACTGCTCCAGGGACAAGCTTCCAGTCGAGAATAAACCCTCACAAGAGGGGTTATTCCACTCAGGCCAAAACCTCTGGCTACGTGACAGAAGAACTGACAAGCTACAAAGAGTGGTGAAAATCTTGGTGTCATTCCATGGATTCTAGATGATCTTTGCTCTTGGAGAGATTTAAGCTAGCTTGGTCCATAATTCCCAAAGTTTGAACTGGAAATCAAAATTTATGTCTTAATGTGGGTGGTTTGTTACAAATCAAATCCAGATTTTAGTCGAGGTAGTATTTTTATAGAGTTAATAAATAGCAACGGCCACAAAATATGTAAAGAGGACATAAACTTTTTTTGGAGGGTGCATGGCCTTTTTATTTGCCTTTCATTTTCCATCAACAGACTTTATTTTCAAAGCAGTTTTAGGTTTACAGAAAAATTGAGCAGAAAGTACAGAGCGTTCCCATATACCCACTCTGTCCACTCCCCTACTCACCACCCTGCACACACTTTCCCTTATTATTAACATCTTGCGTTAGTGTGATACATGTTGCAGTTGATAAGCGAATATCAATACATTATTATTAACTAAAGTCCATAGTTTACATTAGGGTTCACTCTGTGTTGTACGGTTCTATGAGTTTTGACAAATGGATAATGCCATTTATCTACCATTAAGGTATCATGTGGAATGATTTTTCACTGCCCTATAAATACCCTGTGCTTCACCTATTCATCCTTACCTCCCCCAGAACCCTTGGCAACTGCTGATCTTTTTTCTGTCTCCATAGTTTTTCCTTTTCCAGACTGTAATTTAGTTGGAATCACACAGTATGTAGCCTTTTCAGATTTGGCTTCTTTCACTTAGCAATATGTGTTTAAGGTTCCTCAATGTTTTTAGTTTGCTAAGTCATTACTTCTTAGAATGAATAATATTCTATTATTTGGATGTACCACAATTGGCTAATCCATTTACCTATCAAAGGACATCTTAATTACTTCTAAGTTTTGGCAGTTATAAATGAAACTGCCATAAACATTCATGTGCAGGTTTTGGCGTGGATGTAATTTTTCAATTCACTGGGGTAAATACCAAGGAGTGTGATTGCTGGATCATATGGTAAGAGTGTGTCTAGTTTTATAAGAAACTGCAAACTGTCTTCCAAAGTGGCTGTACCATTTTGCATTCCCACCAGCAATGAATGAGAGTTCCTGTTGCTCCACATTCTTATTAGCATTTGGTGTTACCAGTGCTTTGGATTTTATCCACTCTAAAGGTGTGTAGTGGTATCTCATTGTTCTTTCAGGAAGCAATCCTTTCAGGAATAAATAGTTTAAGATGAAAGCTAGAGGACTCCCCCGGTGGCGCAGTGGTTAAGAATCCACCTGCCAATGCAGGGGACACGGGTTCGATCCCTGGCCCGGGAAGATCCCACATGCCGCGGAGCAACTAAGCCCATGCACCACAGCTACTGAGCCCGTGCTCTAGAACCCGTGAGCCACAGCTACTGAGCCCATGCACCCTAGAGCCCATGCGCCACAACTACTGAGCCCACACTCTGCAACTACTGAAGCCCATGTGCTCTAGGGCCCGCGTGCTGCAACTACTGAAGCCTGTGCACCTAGAGCCTGTGCCCTGCAACAAGAGAAGCCACCGCAATGAGAAGCCCGTGCACCACAATGAAGAGTAGCCCCCACTTGCCTCAACTAGAGAAAGCCCGCGCACAACAATGAAGACCCAACGCAGCCAAGGGGGGAAAAAAAAAAAAGATTAAAGCTAGAAAATTCCCCCCCAAAAAAGCTAGAAAATCAACTCCTTTAAGATTCTAATGGAGACTTCTATAACTTAAGCCATTCCTTTGTAACTATATAAAACCTTCAGAATTCCATGGGTAAATGCACCTTTATTTAAAAATAAACCTTCGGTTTGAAAATAAATGCAGAAGTATGTTTCCAGTGAAGAAAGGATGGTTCCTGAATTGTTGCAGAGCTTGTGAGCATTTCAGAGGTCAAGTCATGACTCTGGTACGTCTTTGCTAAGTCTGGGACTCGCATTTTATCTTTAGCCACCCTCTCCTTATACCGTTACCGTCACAACTCCAAGAAGGATATTCCTTCCAGTCTCCTCTTCTTTCCCTGTCTCTGTTCACTTTGTAACATCTCTGTCTCTATCTCTCTGCTTTCATCTCCCTTAGGGTCTTGGGTGTCCTGTCCCTCACTCTGTGATCCCCTACTCCCATGCCGAATTTCAATTCTGTCCACTCATCTGAACCTGAAAACATTATGCTAAGCCAAAGAAGGCAGACATAAAAGGCCCCATATCATATGATGCCATTTATATGAAATATCTAGGATGGGCAAATGCGCAGAGATGGAAAGTAGAGGAGAGATTACTAGGAGCTGAGGTGAGGTGGAAATGGGGTGTTATTGCTTATGGCTACAGAGTTTCTGTTTTGGGTCACCTAAGGTATGCTTTTTGTTTCTGAATTTATTGAACAGAATTTTTATGTTTCTTCTTCTAAATTTTGAAAAATCAGCTGAGTGGAACACTATTTAATTTTTAAAAAATTACATTGCTCTTTCCTTGTATGTGGCCTTTATTTCCTCCTGTAAATGCATAGCCTTCTACCAGGGTCTACTGGGCCTTGGAGCCTGATTCCTCCCTATGTAACTTCTCAGAAAGGAACATATGTAAAGAATAAAGCTCTCTAGGTTCTCTACTATGAACTAGCTAAGGGTGCTTTCTGGAAACTCACAGAGATCCCCATCCTTCATTGCATCCCTAATATCTAATGACTGGGCAGAGTAAGCCTTGGGGTAAGTCAATAGACTAGGCCCACTTTCTAGTTTTCAAGGCCCAGTGGCTTCCAAAACTTCTCTTTGCCTTGGGATTCCAGATATTGTTTTCTGGCACCCAAATAGTAATTAGAATATTTCTCTCTATAGGTGTCTCCACAGGCGATACTTTATCTCTGTAAAGAAGACTGATCATTAATTCCCTGGTGTCAGACTTTGAATCTTTGGAAAAATTCCCTGTTTTATTAAATGGGATTGAAGAGCGTTTTGTAGTCTTGCCCACATGGGTTCTTATAGGGCCAAGGAAAGGCTGGTGCCTTGGTTAGTAACAGCTGAGGACAGAAGTGGTTAGGTTTTGCTTTGTGGGCATAAATTTTGTTCTTATTACTGCTCAGTTGAGGATTAGATGAAGTTTCGAAAGGCACTTCCAGTTCTGAAATTCCATGCTTTTCGTAAAAGTGAGCATACCTGTTGCCCACCCTCACTCACACATCAAAACCTTAATGCGTGGTCTACAACCTGGACCCCTGGACCCAAACTTCCTCACCGTTCGCCCACACTAGGTACCCTGAAATCGGGGTCTTTTCCCTTCTTCCTTGCCTTGCTTTGCCTGCATACCTGCACTTTCTCAACACTTCCCACAGCTCTTCACCACCCAGGACTGCTCAGGGCACTTTCAGCTGGCTGTCTCTGATGTTCCTTTCTTAGCTTTCATCCTCTTTGAGCTTTCTACAACAGCTGACATTATTGATTTTCCTTCTCCTCCTTGAAACTCCTATTTTGAAAACCTCATGATATTGGCCTATTCTCTCTCTTCTCTCTTTATACTTTCAGTTTCTGAAATATTATCCCTCCAAGGGCTTTCATTATTGTTTCTGTGATGAAGACTCTCAAATCCGTACCTATAGTCCAGTCCTCTGACATTATATCTTACTTTCTGACACACATCTTCATCTAGATATCCCAGAGGTGCTTCAAGTTCAGCATCAACTCCCCTCCGTGCCCCACCCCCAACCTCTCTTCTTTTTTTGTTAATTTAACTATAGTTGATTTACAGCATTGTGTTAGTTTCAGCTGTACAGCTTCAGATTCGTTTCCATTTCAGGTTATTACAAGATGTTGAATATAGTCCCCTGTGCTATACAGTCGGTTCTTGTTGGTTATCTGTTTTACATATAGTATGTATATGTTAATCTCATAAACCATAAGTTTGTCTTCTGTGTCTGTGAGTCTGTTTCTGTTTTGTAATTAAGTTGATATGTATTATTCTTTTTTAGATTCCACAAGTAAGTGATATCATACAATATTTTTCCTTCTCTGCCTGACTTACTTCACTTTGGATCCATCCGTGTTGCTGCAAATGGCAATATTTCATTCTTTTTTATGGCCGAGTAATATTCCATTACATATATATGGCACATCTTCTTTATCCATTCATCTGTTGGTGGACACTTAGGTTGCTTCCATGTCTTGATTATTGTGAATAGTGCTGCTATGAACATTAGGGTGCATGTATCTTTGTGAATTAAAGTTTTTCACCTTTTCCAGATATATGCCCAGGAGTGGGATGGCTGGATCATATGGTAACTCTATTTTTCATTTTTTAAGGAATCTCCAGACTCCTTTCCATAATGGCTGCACCAATTTACATTCCCACCAACAGTGTCGTGGAGTTTCTCTGCCCTGACCTCCAGTCCTTTATTTCTTGCTCCCTGATTTACATCTCCATTCACAGTCTCTGTCACTAAGAAACACCATGCCCCCATCCTCAGCTGATGACCTCAGGACTTATTAAACATGAAAGAGAAATAAACTCTTATTTGGGGATTTACTATTGCTCATAACTAAGCCTAATCCCAATAATACAGTATTATTCAGCCTTCTCTGCCTTGTCTTAAAGATAAGATCCTCCTAAATCCCTGTTTGAGTTTTAAGAATGTGTTTTTCAATGTGTGATATGAAATGAGTTGAGTCCAAGGTATTCTCTTGTTAGCCAGGCAAAGGACAGTTCTTGGACAGACCCCTCTAAACCAAGATTGCCAATACTTGTGTGCTTACTTCCATCTGGCTTCCAGTTTTAAACACAAAAGATTATTTCTGAGGTCCAAGAAAAGCACTACTTTTGATCATAACCAGAGAATATGTCAGAGGTGGATTATTTCATTTCACTCATTTCCATTCATGTATTAGTCTCAGGGAGAGGCACTAGAGTGTGATGGTTAAGAACACGGACTCTGAAGCCCTATTACTTGAGTTTAAATCCCAGCCCTATTACTTCCTAGCTTTGTGACCTTAGGCAAGCTATTTAACCTCTCCACACTTTCATTTCCTCACCTCTCAAACAGTGATGATAATAGTGCACACCTTATAGGATTGTTGTGAGGATTAAATGAATTAATATACACAGAGCACACACGTAGGCACATAGAGCAATGTCTGACACATTTAAGGGCTTACTATAAGTGAACGTTATAATGCTTGACTTTATCACCCACTAGGGATATAATGGTGAATAAAATTGATACTTCCCCGCCTTCATGGATCTTACAGTCTAGTGCAGAGGGTAGGCATTAAAAACTTAAGTAATTTTTAATTTAGAGTTACGATTAATGCTACAAAGGGGCTGATTAGCATGCTTAAGAGAGAAAGCTCTTCTAGTCCAGGTATTCAGGCAAGACACCTCCGCTGCAGCATGGAGAATGAGTAAATTAGCCTGGGGAAGAGGGCTAAGAGAAAGAGAAGGAGGCTGAGAGAAGCCAGGATGCTTGGCTGGTCTCTGATAGGTCTAGGGTGCTCAGCCTGCTAGTCCACATTCCTGGTAGGAATTGAGGCCGCCTACAGGGAAGGACTGCATATGCTTCCCTGGTCCTTGAGGACCAGGGAAAAGAGAATTCCAGTGGCTTGCCTTATGGAAACAAATCCTCTAATTCCCTGGGAAATTGCAAGGCAGAAGGACACAACCCTGGGGTGGGGGAGGAGGTGACTGCTGGAGGCTACATTTTGTCAAGGTAGATTAAAGCATCCATGAAGATATTCTGCAAGGAAAAGTCAAGGCAAGGAATCACACAAAAGTGGCCAAATTGCTTTTGCAGCTGAATTTTAAAAGAAGGCCTTTGAACACTTAAGAAATCATATTTGCTGTACATATGTGAAGAGTTGAGTCAAGAGACCTCAAATGCTCAAATGTATTCCTGGCATGCACAACCTTAAATTAGAGGGGCTAAATAAAGATGTGGCCTGCCCTTTCTGAAAGTTTGCCAACCACTGATATAGATCATGTGGGACATGGGGCCTCATCTGGGCTGATCTTAGGACAGACGTTGGAACTTGCTTTCTTGCTGAAATGTCTGACATCAGCCCTAATTTTCAGTCATGTATCCCTCTCCCCAAGACATCAAGTACTCAGGGCCCTCAGGGAGGGTACGTTTAGTCCCCAGGAGGCTAAAGGGCTCCTTGTTTAGAGAACAAATGATTCCGGGCCCCAAGCAGCCTTCCCCAAGTTGTTTTTCCCTTTCTGCATAGACCCATCATCTTCATGGCTTTTAGAGATGCCCTTTGACTTTTGAGCAACATGTGAAGCTTTCTTTTAGTCCAGCATCAGCGAACATTCCAGACCTCCCAGGCAGCTCCGAGTCATGCTCCACATCACCTTGTTTGGAAACATCACCATCTGGTGGATTTCACTGTATCTGCTCTCAAAGACCTGGCTGTGTTTTGACAATTGAGGGCATCCATGACTTGCTGGATGTTTCAGCCAGCTACACTGGCTCTGAGACTGGTATTTGAGGAAGCCAGAGTTGAGGGGCAAATAAGGAAGAATGTTCTATGCTTCATGCTTCTAAGCTGAAATCTTGGCACACTGTCAGCTCTCTCTCTGCGGCTTGATTGGCTTTTCTCAGCAGCACAATGTGCCCCCAGTGGCCCTTCTCTTAAAGAGTTTCATTGCACCTCCTTGAACCTGGATTGTCTTCGCAGGGATCACAGGAAATTTTCAGGGAGTGGAAAGGATCTAATAAATGACTGCTTCCTTTGTAGCTGTATGAAATTCAATCCCTGGAATCTGACAGGAGGCAAGACTGCCTTCCTTCAAATGCAGGCCCATGCTGGCATGGTGAAGCCCAGGGACCTTGGGTCAGGTGACCCCCAGGAAGCTGAGCCAAGACACATGCTGTGGGATCCACTCTGCTCTTCCTCTTTCTTAGCCGAAAAGCATTAGTGAAGTCTCTTGAACACTGTCTTTCATTAATATGAGTGTAGGGAGCAGAAACACAAGCATGTTCACTAAAAGACAGTATCTGCTCAAGTAAAAAAAATGTCTGGACTTTGGAGTTAAACAGACTTAGATTCAAATCCCAGCTCTTCCACGTACGGATTGTGTGGATGAAGCACAGAAACAGCAGCAAGGAACTCAATCTCTCTGAGCTTTAGTCTCTTTATCTGAGAAATGGGATAATCATAGCATCTACTTTATGCAGTTCCAATGAAAATGAAATGAAAGAGCAATGTTGCTGTCATTAACCCTCACTTGATAATTTTAAAATACAATATTTTAATTTATTTGGGGGTTTTGTTGCAGTTTTGACAACAAAAGAGTTCAAATCTCTTTCTTGCTCTCTAAGCCAGAGCCTTTACTCAGAACTGATTTATACTGAGAATGATGTTCTCTGATAAAAGCATCTATTTAGTTTCCAACAAAATTTTTTTTTTAACCCAAAGGACTGTGTTTAAATTACAGATCTATTTTAGATCTAATTATCTGATTTGTTTAGCATGGTCCTTCTCAAACTTCATTTTCTTCTAGGCAACAGGGTCCTTTTTTTTCAAATGAATTCTCACTTGGAACCCTGATCTATTGAATAAATAAAAGCAAATATGCCCGGGGTGGAGCTGCAGCTGGAGCTGGGGGAAGAAAAGCAAGTTTCTCTTTGGTTTCCACTTGAATGCAAGCTCTAGAGCAGCAGGTATTTTGCCTGTCATGTTCACTGCTATATCTCCAATGTCTAAAATAAATAATGCCTTACATTAACAGGGCTCAACAGAGATTTTTGAACGAATGATGGAGGAATAGCATATGAAGAAGCCTGGCACATAATAGGCACCCAAGAAAATCTTAGTGCCTCTTACGTAACTAAAACCCTGCAGGAAGCTGAGCTCACACGTGGGAGAAGACTTATGTCCTCCCTTCTCACCCACCCATCTTCTTACCCCTCTTGCTATTCTCTTAGACCAGTTAGGTGTGTAATGGGAGACTGGCTATGCCGAGAGCAAAAAAGGCACCAGATGGAGTGCCTTTGGCCTCGTCATTTCTTTCTCACCTTCCCCAAAACTGGGCATATGACAGAGCTTGCAAAAATCAGACTGAGCACCTGGTTAAGCCAGAATATTCACCAAACACCCTCTTCAGTAACAGTGCATCACTAAGAACAGACACAACACATTTGGCTCTGTAGTCAACAAGTCAAATTTGAGATTTGGACAAATTAAGTTAACAGGCAGCCTGATGGAAAAAGAACAAATTCAAACTTCGGAGTCAATAGGCCCCAAGTTCCAGGTTTGCCAGCTACTGCTAGGGTGATCTTTGGGTAAGACCTCTTTGATCCTCAATTTTTTCGCCTACAAAATGATCTTCCTTCCTTTTCTGACAAAAAATAGTGCCTACATCATAGGTTTATGTGGAAATTAAATGAGCTGATTAGCTAATTGATTAACAAAGTGCCTAGCTCATAATGAACACTCGACAAAAGCTCATTTTCCCAGAAGTCTCAGAACAATCCTGTCAAGATAAACTGTTTTATATAGATCTTCCCAAAGCAAAGATCAAAGATGTATACTACAGAAATTCAGAGACTCGCTCAGGATATAATGGAGGCATGTTTTAAGTGGTGAAATCCTGATGCTCGTACGGGGAGGAAAACCAGGATTCCTGAGTTCCCTGAGTGAGAGGTAGGCAAAAAGTGCGAGGCACTATGTGTAGTGGTCAAGAGTTGGACACTGAAGTCATGAATATGTGACCTGAGTCAAAATTCCAGCACTGGCATTTGTCGATACTTATTTTTTCTGGACCTCCATTTCCTCATCTGTAATATGGGGATGATAGTAAGAATTCCTGCTTCAGGGGGCTGTTTTGAGGATAAAATGTGATAACATATTCAAACTTTTTGAATGCGGTAAGAGCTCTACATATAGTAGTTATAATTATTAGTATTCTTGAGATTAACATACCTGGAAAGAAAGATTGGACTAGAAAGAGTGGCAGTTTCTTCAACTCTAAACAGGGGCAAAGACTCATTTCTAGAGAGGTGTTTCTGCATGGATCCTGAGTGTCAGTCTTATATAGAGCTCATTCTTGAAAAGGAAAGTGGAAAGATGGTCATGGGAGGGCCCTTTACCTAGCAAAAGTTGTCACTTTCACTTTCTTGAGTTATCTTGACAACAACTTGTGAAGTAAGCAACCTGAGTGTCTTAAGCTGGTTCGCCACAAGCAGACACTGAGATAGTTTCATGTGCACATGGTTTATTAAGTAATTACTCCTGGAAGAACTGGAAAGAGGGGGGCAAGT
>NW_006789838.1:435900-471433 GCF_000442215.2 Lipotes vexillifer | reverse complement strand
GAAAGAGTGGGGCAAGTAGGATACAGAAGGAGAAGAAGCAAAAAAAGGTGCAATTTTGGGCTAAGTCCCAACCTTAGTTTTATCCTTCAGGGAGGCTCTAACATGTAAATTATACATCAGAGCTGAGCTTTTATACTTCTGCATCAGCCATTGGTTAACGGCTGCCCTGGAGAGATTTAAATTTCACAGGATTTTCTGATTTGTCTGCACTTTTAGGAAAAGTGGCTCCAGTCTCCCAGGGACAGTCTTCGTAAAAACATTCGCAAGTGCTGGCCTTTAAAAGCAAAATACATAGATGCTGGGAAGATGGGCACACAAAAATAGTAAAAGATATTTGAGGGAATCTGGGCAAAGCACAGACACATTGACAAGGTTTGCTACCCAGGGGGTATTATCCCTATTTTATATGTGAGGAAACAGGCTTAGATAACAACCTACCAAAATCACCCAGTTGGCAAATTATGGTACCAAGACTACTACTATAATTTTTAAAGATAGTTACCAAGATATTGATGGTGAATATCTCAGGTGTGTTGAATAAATTCAGGTGACTCTAAGTCCTTCTTTGTGTGTTTATGTTGCTAAACTTTAAAAAATGAACATTTATTTTTATATGATCATAAAAAACTATTTTCATGGGAGACACAGAAAAAGAATAAGTAAATACACCTAAGAAAGGTCCTTTAGGCTCTGACATTCTATTAAAACCATTGTAAAAAGTTGATTAACTTTCAAGACTATTGGCACTTTTATAAGGGACCCCTGAATAAGAAAAATACAAAACAACTAGAAAGCAATTAATAAGATGGCATTAGTGAGTCCTTACCTATCAAAAATTACTCTAAATGTAAATGAGCTAAATTCTTCACTCAAAAGACATAGAGTGGCTGAATGGATTAAAAAAAAAAACAAGAACCAACAATATGCTCCCTATAGAAGACTCAGTTCAGCTATAAGGGCACATATAGACTCAAAGCAAAGGGATTGGAGAAAGATATTCCATGCAAATGGAAACCAAAGGAGAAGAGGGATGGCTATATTCATATCAGACAAAATAGACTTTAAGAAAAAAACTATAACAAGAGACAAAGAAGGTCACTCTATAATTACAAAGGGGTCAATTCATCAAGAGGACCTAACAGTCATAAATAGATATGCACTCAACCTCAGAGCACCTAAATATTGGGTTGGCCAAAAAGTTATTTTGGGTTTTTCTGTAACCTATTTTTTTCTTTTAAAGACACAGCCTTTATTTTTAAGCATTTTTTACATTGAAGAATTCAAAAAGTGGTAGGTTTTTGGAACTTATTGACCTGTATTTAAAAGGAACTGCTGACAAAGATTCACCAGAAATAATCTGAACAAGTGGGAAAATACAATTAATACTACTGAAGCCTACTAAAATAATGCCAGGACATATGGTTTATATGACATAATGACCTCTAAATGCTGTCACTGATATGAAACTGCTTCTTTTCTAAACACACAGTGGTATAATTAACAGTATTCAATCACTTCTGTTCTTTCCTGACACTATATAAAAATTAAAATCTCAGTTAAAAAACTAATATATTCATCTCTTTAAATGTTTCTTACAGATACAATTTCAATATTTTCATTCAATAGTGGTGTGGTTTAAGAGATTTTTCATTCACAAGTGAAATAACAATCCACCCAAAGGGAACTGATAGTCTATAGACTCACAGTGCAAATAAAGAGTTCAGGAGTGCAGCAACTGACCTTTCTAAAATGCAAAACAGATACAATTCCTCGAAGATACATGCAATAAGCTCTACTAAGCAGCTGGCCACAGAACTAGAACATTTGATAATTTTACTGGTGACTTCAATGGGACTACAGGTGTTTCCAAACTCAACTTGAACTCTCATCTTAGGCTTTGTATTTTGCCTTTCTAGTTTCACTAATGACACAAACATGATTCAAATCCCTGAAGTATTCATTATAGTCAAGGGCATATCCTATAGCAAACTTGTCTGGAATTTCAAATCCAGCAAAGTCTGGTCTATAACCAATGCTTCGAGGGGTCCTTTTCACCAGCAAGCTTGCAACCTTGACCATCTTTGGATTATGCTGCTTGACCAAGGAAAGCAAGGTTTGCATTGTTTTGTCAGTGCCAATTGTATCTTCAACAATCAAGAAATTCTTTCCAGTTAAAGTTGAGAGATTATCTCCAAAAATTACTTTTATGTCACCTGTTGACTGGTCATTACAGTAGATTTTCAGTCTGATAAAATCTACAGTCATGGGAATAGATCTATCACTAATTCTGTTCGGTGCTTTGATGTAATCCAGCAGGTCAGCAAAGAATTTATAGCCCCACTTGAGCACACAGAGGCCCATGATGTGAGGGCCTCCGACCTCCTTCATCACATCTTGAGCCAGACATTCAGTCCACAATGCTGGGGCTGTGGGTCACCATAATGGAGCTGGCTGGCATGTGGGCTGAGGGCAGTCTGGGATGAGCTTTTTCTGTAACATCTTATGGAAAAATCCAAATGAAATTTTTGGCTAATCTAATATATTAAGCAAACACTAACTGATCTGAATGGAGAAATAAATAGACAACAGTACAATAATAGTAGGGGACTTCAATAACCCCACTTTCAATAATAGATAGATCACCCAGACATAAAAGAAGGAAATGCTGGACTTGAATTATACTTTAGAGCAAATGGGCCTAACAGACGTATATAGAACATTCCATTCAACAGCAGCAGAATATATATTCTTCTCAAGTTCCACATGGAATATTCTCCAGGAAAGATCACATCACAAAACAATTCTTAGCCAATTTAAGAAGACTGAAGTCATACCAAGTAACTTTTCTGACCACAAAGGTATGAAACTAGGAATCAATAACAGAAGGAAAACTGGAAAATTCACACAAACATGTGGAAATTAAACAACACACTCCTGAACAACCAATGGGTCAAGGAGGAAATCAAAAGGAACATTTAAAAATATCTTGAAAACAAACAAAAATGGAAACATTACATACCAAAACTTATAGGATGCTGCAAAAGCACTTATAAGAGGGAAGCTTTAGCAATAGGTACTTACATTAAGAAAAAAGAAAGATCTCAAATAAATAACCTAACTTTACACCTCAAAGAACTAGAAAAAGAAGAATTAACTAAGCCCAAATTTAGTAGAAGAAAGGAAATAAAGATCAGAGCAGAAATAAATGAAATAGAGACCAAAAAAAAAAAAAAATCAATGAAACTAAGAGCTGTTTTTTAATTTGAAGACAACAAAAACTGACTAAATTTAAAGAGAGAAGATTCAAACAAATAAAATCAGAAATGAAAAGGAAATATTACAACTGATACCACAGAAATTAAAAAAACCATTAGAGGTTACTATGTACCCATCAACAGATGAATATATAAAGAAGATGCAGTATATATATATATAGATATAGATATAGATATAGATATAGATATATGTATATATACACAATGGAATATTACTCAGCCATAAAAAAGAATGAAATTCTGCCATTTGCAGCAATGCAGATGAACCTAGAGAATATCATGCTCAGTGAAATAAGTCAAACAAATACTGTATAATAACACTTATATGTGGAACCTAAAAAATAATGTATATGCAAAACATAAACAGAGTCACAGATATAGAGAACAAACTAGTGGTTACCAAAGGGGAGAGGAACAAACTAGGGGTAAGGGATTAACAGATACAAACTACTATGAATAAAATAGATAAGCAACAAGGATACATTGTAGAACACAGGGAATTTTTAGCTATTACCTTGTAACAATTTATAATATAATATAATCTGCAAAAATATTGAATCATTTTGCATGAGATTGTTCAATTTGAAGAAATTGAAGAGGACACAAATAAAAGGAAATATATCTAATGTTCATGTATTAGAAGAATTAATATTGTTAAAATGTCCATACTACTGAAAGCCAACTATAGATTCAATGCAATTCCTATCAAAATTCCAATAGCATTTTCCACTGAAATAGAGAAAAAATACTAAAATTTGTATGGAACTACAAAAGACCCTGAAGAACCAAAGTAATCCTGAAAAGAACAAAGTGAGAGGCATCACGCTTCTTGATTTCAAACTATGTTATTACAAACGTATAATAATCAAAACAGTGTGGTACTGGCATAAAAATAGACACAAAGACCAATGGAACAGAATCAAGAACACAGAAATAACCCCTTGCTTATACAGCCAACTAATATTGACAAGGGAGTCAATGATACTCAATGGTGAAAGGATAATCTCTTCAATAATTGGTGTAGGAAAAACTGGATAATCACATGCAGAAGAATAAAATGGACCCTATCTCACACCACTCACAAAACATTAACTTGAAATGGATTTAAAGAATTAAACATAAGATCTAGAGCTATAAAACTTCTAGAAGAAAACATAGAGGAAAAGCCCCTTGACAGTGGTCTTGGCAATGATTTTGGGGGCCATGACACTGAAAGCACAAGCAACGAAAGCCAAAGTAAACAAGCGGGGCTAAATCAAACTAAAAATCTTCTGCACAGCAAAATAAATAATTTAAAAAAATGAAAAGGCAGCCTATGGAATGTAAGAAAATATTTGCAAATCATATATCTGATAAGGAGTTAATATCCAAAACATAGAAGGAACTCATAAAACTCAATAGCAAAAACAAACACACAAAAACTCTGATTAAAAAATGAGCAGAGTGGGGGCTTCCCTGGTGGCGAAGTGGTTGAGAATCTGCCTGCTAATGCAGGGGACACGGGCTCGAGCCCTGGTCTGGGAAGATCCCACATGCCACGGAGCAGCTAGGCCCGTGAGCCACAACTACTGAGCCTGCGTGTCTGGAGCCTGTGCTCCGCAACAAGAGAGACCGCGATAGTGAGAGGCCCCGCGTACCGTGATGAAGAGTGGCCCCCGCTTGCCACAACTAGAGAAAGCCCTCACACAGAAACGAAGACCCAACACAGCAAAAATTAATTAATTAATTAATAAACTCCTACCCCCAACATCTTCTTAAAAAAAAAATGAGCAGAGGGACTGAGTAGACACATTTCCAAAGAAGATACACAAGTGGCCAACAGGTATGTGAAAAGATGTTCAATATCACTAGTCATCAGGGAAATGCAAATCAAAACCACAATGAGATGTTACCTCACACCTGTTAGAATGGCTATTATAAAAAAGACAGATAAATTTTGGCAAGGATGTGGAGAAAGGGGAACCCTGGTGTACTATTGGTGGAAATGTAAACTGGTGCAGCCACTATGGAGAACAGTGTGAAGATTCCTCAAAAAATTAAAAATAGAACTACCATATGATCCAGTAATCCCACTTCTGGGTACATATCCAAAAGAAATGAAATCAAGTCTTCAAAGAGATATTGCACTCCCATGTTCGTTGCCATGTTATTCACAATAACCAAGATATAGAAACCACCTTAGTGTCAGTCTACAGATAAATGGATAAAGAAAGTGAGGCATATATACACAAGGGAATATTATTGAGCCATGAGAAAGAAGGAAATCCTGCCATTTGCAACAATATGGATGGACCTTGAGGGCATTAAGTTAAGTGAAATAAGTCAGACAGAGAAAGACAAATACTGTATGATATAATTTATATGTAGCATCTATAAAACCCAAACTCACAGAAACAAAGTAGAATGGTGGTTGTAAGTGGCTGGGGGGGTGGGAATGGGGAGATGTCAGCCAAAGTGTACAAACTTCCACTTATAACATGAATAAGTCCTGGGGATCTAAAGTATAGCATGGTGACTATAGTTAACAATACTGTATTATATGATTGAAAGTTGCTAAGGGAGTAGATATTAAATGTTCTCATCACAAAAAAGAAATGGTAATTACATGAGGTAATGGAGGTGATAACTAACCCTACTGAGGTAAACATTTTACAATGTATAAGTGTATCAAGTCATCACATGTACACGTTAAACTTACACAATGTTTTATGTCAATTTTATCTCAATAAAGCTGGAAAAAATAAGGAACTTTTGAAAAAGAAGCCTTTAACCCCAAAGAAATAAGATACTAATGATGAAATGCCAGGAACTGAGGCCCTAATTTTGGTCAGAATTCTTAACTCTTACCCTTAAAGTCATATCACAGTTCACCCTTTGGATCTTAGGAAAAAACAGTGATGTGGTGCTTTTTATTTTTATTTCTGATTTAGGTTTATTTTTAAATGGTAAGGGTAAAAGCAATCTAGTATACTCTTCCATTTACATCCTAGCTCACCAACCCTGGGATCCATTGCCCAATCTCCTTTTGCTCCTATTCTGGCCTCCTTCTCAGCATTCCCTCTCCACCTCCTTATGTGAGGAGGAACTAAAATGAAGACAGACTGGCCAGGCTAATTTTTCCAGGGGTGAGCTCAACTTTGGATTTTTACTTTAAAGTAGAATATGAAAATTTCCTTTAAGACAGTTTCCTGTTTTGGATCACAGTCAATTAGTAACATTTTGCCAGTAATAACTGAAGGACTGAAGTCTAGGTGGAAAAAGAGAGAGGAAAAGAGAGGACTCATTCTTCATTTACCATTTTAAACTTCAGCAAACAGTGAATTATTTATATTTATTTCCTCGATACTCACCCATTCAGCAAATGTTTATTTTGTGCCTACTGTGTGCCAGGCCCTGAATTTTAAGATTTCATATATTTAGATCTTTTCTTTCTCACAACAACTCTATGAATTAGAATTGTCACCTTACTTTATAAGTTAGGAAACTGAGGCACAGGGAGCTGAAGCTGTCTCAGGTCACATTGCTGGTAAGATTTTAAATAGATTCTTTGGTCACCAGAGCTACAGCTTTTTCCACCAGCCTTGCAGCTGACTCTCCACTTGGAGTTGTTGTAGAGACTGTGCTGTGAGCTGTCAAAATATTAGCAAAGGTATGCTCTCTTGTACATCAGATGACAGCATTTAGTTGGTCTAATTCTACCAGCCTATTTATTTAGTGACATAGGATAAGTTGGTTCAATATAGATCAAGAGTGGTGTTTTGGGATTCTTACCCAATCAGGTTTAAATGTACTTTTGAAAATGTCTCCTTCAAAAGCCAGAGTTTTACTTAATGGGGAAACCCTGGAAGCATTCCTGCTAATGTCAGGAGAAAGGAAATTATGCCCACTATTGGCACTATTATTTAATGTTTCATTGGATATATTAGCTAGCACACTCTTGCTGAAAGTGAAAATTGGTATAACATTTTCAAAGGGCAACTTGATAGTATCTATTAAAAGATAAAATTTCAGACCCAGTGATCCACCATTTCAAGTGCTAGAGATTTATCCTATAGAGACGTCACCACAAATGTGCAAAGATTTATGTACAAGGATGTTTATGGCAGTATTGTTCATAAGAGAAAAACAACCCAAATATCTATTAATAAAGGAACTGAGAAAATATACAACAGTGCATTAAAAAAAAACCTAGATAGATCTAATGTACTAATATGGAAAAATGTTCATGTTGCACAGATCAGTGCAAAGAAAGTTTAAAAATAGTATGGGACTTCCCTGGTGGTGCAGTGGTTAAGAATCCACCTGCCAATGCAGGGGACATGGGTTTGCACCCTGGTCCGGGAAGATCCCGCATGCTGCAGAACAACTAAGCCCGTGCGCCACAACTACTGAGCCTGTGCTCTAAAGCCCACATGCCACAACTACTGAAGCCTGCATGCCTAGAGCCCGTGCTCTGCAACAAGAGAAGCCACCATAATGAGAAGCCCACGCACCACAACGAAGAGTAGCCCCTGCTCACCGCAGCTAGAGAAAGCCCGCGTGCAGCAACGAAGACCCAATGCAGCCAAAAATAAATAAATAAATTTATTAATAAAAAAATACCACAGACTAAATGGCATAAACAACAGAAATTTATTTCTCACCATTCTGGAGGCTAGAAATCCAGGATCGAGGTGTTGGCAGGTTTGGTTTCTTCTGAGGCCTCTCTCCTAGGCTTGCAGATGGCTGCCCTCTCACTGTGCACTCTCATGAACTTTCCTCTGTGTGTGTGCATCCCTGGTCTCTCTTGTGTGTAAAAATTTTCTTTTCTTATAAGAACACCAGCCAGATTGGATTAGGGCCCATCCTAAAGGCCTCATTTGAACTTACTTATTTCTTTAAAGGCCCTATCTCCAAATACAGTCACATTCTGAGGTACTGAGGGTTAGGGTTTCAATATATGAATTTGGGAGGAACACAGTTCATCTCATAACAGTTTTTAATCTGGATTATGAATGTATGGGAGTTTATTGTACTAAACTCTTTGGTTTTGTGGATGTTTGAAAATTTATATTAAATACAACATTGTAGAAGAGGACATAAAAGTAGACCTGAACAAATTGACATACATGCCCCATGAATAAGAAGACTCACCATCAGAAAGATATGTTTTCCATAAATAAATTTATAATTTTTAGCACATCTTTATAAATATACCTGATTCTTTGCCTGAAACTGTACAAGCTTATATAGAAAAATAAGTAAACAAGAATAGCAGGGAAAACTCTGTAAATATAGAGCAATGTGGAGTAGAGCAGCCTTATTGGATATTAAAACATACTCTAGAGCCACAAAACTTAAAACAATGTGAAACTAGTACATGGAAGGAAACAGAAATCCAAAAACAGGCCCAAATGCATATGGCAATTTAATATATGATAAAGGCATCTTCTCAAATCGATGGGGGTAAAAATGAACTTTCTAATCAATGACATCAGGACAACTGGGTAGCTATTTGGAAAAAGATTAAATTTGATCCATACTTCACACCATATATCAAGATAAAATCTAAATAGATCAAAGATTTAAATGTAAAAAATGAAGCCATAGAAGTACTAACGGTAAACCTTGAAGTGAAGCAGGCCTTTCTAATTATGACACAAATCCAGAGGCCATTTAAAACCTGACAAATTTCACTTCACCAAAATAAATAATTTCTCATGGCAAATAACACATACACATACACCATAAGCAAAGACAAAGGATAAATGGGGGAAATATTTGTAATTCATATCACAAAGGGATAATTTTCCTAGTTTTTAAAGAGTTTCTAGAGATTGAGGAAAAGGGACAATAACCAGTATTTTTTTCAAAAAGTGTGTGGAGCTACATGGAAAGATAGTTTATTTAAAAAAAAAAAAAAAGAATACCCTGAAACATCTGAAAAGATACTCAACTTCTCTCATAATATGAAAAATTCAAATTTAAAACTACACTGAGATTCTTTTTCTCACTTATCAATTTGTCTAAAATCAAAAAGTTTGACACTGTACTCTGTTGGTGAGCCTGGGGAAAATAGGAACGCTCATACATTGTGTGTAGGACTGCAAATTGGTACAATACTTGTATTAGGTTGGTAGGTGTGCCATTACAAAGTACCAGACACTAGGTGGCTTATAAGAACAGAAATTTATTTGAATTTATTTTCTCACAATTCTGGAGGTTACAAGTTTGAGATCAAAGTGCTGGAAGGGTTGGTTCCTTCTGAGACCTCTCTCCTTGGCTTGTAAGTGGCCATCTTCTCTTCCCTGTGTCTTCACATGGTCTTCCTTCTGTACATGTCTATGTCTTAATGCCCTCGACTTATAAGGACACTAGTCATATTGGATTAGGGCCCACCCTAATGACCTCATTTCAACTTAATTACCTCTTTATAAACCCTATCTCCAAATAGAGTCACATTCTGAGTAACTGGGGGTTAGGACTTAAACACTTGAATTTGGGGGGACACAAATCAAATCATAACAACCTTTATGGAAGGAAATAGAAGTCGTTATAAAAATTACCAGTACGTTACCCTTGTCCAACAATTCCACCTCTGGAAATCTATCCTACAGATAAAATGACATACATATAAAATGACATATATATGAGGATATTCATTTCAAACTTTGTTTATAAAAGCAAAAGAGTTGGAAACAACCCATGTCCACAAATAGGGGATTATTTGAGTCAACTGTATTTCACCTACACCATGAAAAATTATGCAGCTGTAAAAAAATCAGGAAGCTCTACATGCAAAGCTAAAGAGAAATCAACAATGATATCTGAAGTAAGAAAAGGAAGGCACAAAACAGTTTAACAGCATGCTACATATGTATGAGAAATACATTCGTATTTTCTTGTACAGTATTTGCATAAAGAAACACTGAAGGCTAAATAACAACAACAAAAAACTAATAAAATTGGTTACTGATAGGGATGTATGGGGGCACAGAATAGAGGGGACAGAAGTGGAATTGAGCTTTTCATATATTCCTTTTTATATAATTTTCATTTCTAAATCACATACATTCAAAATAATTACAATTATTATACATAAAGTTTCCTAGTTCAGCCATGAAATTTCTAGTACAATATGAGACTAACTCTAATCCTTTTACTTTTGAGAATGGCTATTCTCAGTTTATCAAAGCTTCATCTAGGGTTTTCAAAATCGTGCTCCTGTGAAATAAAGAAAATCCCCAGGGGTTGCAAGTGTTTTCTTTCTTCTTTTTCTTTGAAGAAAGGAACCGAGTTTAAGAGGGCTAGAGTGAGTCCAGTTGGATTTGACGTTGACCAAATAGGAGGTAGCCCAGATGCTATTGATCATCAGCACACATGTCCTTGAGTGTGCATCAGTTCAAGCAAACAGAAGTGTGCCCTGCTGCGGGGGGGGGGGGGGGGGGGTGGGGGGAAGAGATCAGCAATAATTCATTCAGCAATCATTTACTGTTCAATCGCTACCAGCAATAACGGTACCTTACATTAAGAGAACACGCCATGTTTATTGAATGTTATCACCCATCTGATATTTTAGGGATGCCTGGATGGGGGTGGGGGGACCCGAGCGCACTGCCTCCAGCTAAGAGTGAAATTCCTTGAGAAAGCCCCCTTCCTGTCACAGAACTCACAGCACTCTGAGCCTGCTCACAGCCCAACAGCCTCTCCGAGAATGCTACATTTAAAAGTGCAGTTTTTGGATGATTCCCAGAAGATTTTTGTGGTTGATGTAAGTGGAAATCACATTGCTATTATTCCTTTATTATTCATTCAATAATGGTCATTTGTGGACAGCCCATTAGCTGGAGATATTATGTCTTCTTTAGGACCGAACGAAGGACTGTAGGTTTTAGCTTTGGAAAAAGAAATCTGTATTTAATATCACAGCGTAGCTCATGCTTTCCCACTAACCTTTCTTCTAGAACAGGTTCTCTTTTCTCAAGGGTTAACAACAGCAAATCTAAATACATGTAAGAAGAAAAAGCAGAAATAACTTAGTTGTCCTACCCAAAAAGTTATTATTGCTCATTGAAATAATTTGTCTGTGAGTCTCACCCCATGAATATTTGTGGGGAGAAAACTGTGGTTCTGAGGGAAAGGAGAAGGGGAATGCTACCCTCCTTTTCTGAAGAAAACCTATGGGGTTTCGGAGGGTGGAGGGCAGTGGGTAGAATTATGCAGTTGTAATGAGGACTTCAGGAAGTAATGACAAGTATAAGAGAGAAAAATAGGATAAGAGGCTATTTAGTTTGATTTAGTACTTATAGTTCAGGGTTCTTCATATAATTCCTAGCTACAAGATGACTGATATAATTATACCTCATCTCTTCAAGAAAGAACAAATGTATTAAGCACATCATTTGGAGCTCATCTTTCAGTATCTTAAGAGATGTACATTTTGATGTCAGGATTTATGTACGAGCATTTGGAAATGTTCTACATTTTACTGGAATCAAAAAAATGCTATTTGCTCTGATATTTACATTAGCTACTAACAAGGAACAAATAGTTTATTTCCTTTGAAATTCATACAAAATGCTGGTTGTTTTCTTTTATACATAAACTGACAACTGCTGTTGGGTGTGTAGGTAACCCATTTTTCAAATAAGTATTTCATTTTTATTTGAATCATGTGCTTTGTGGGTGATGACTGCATGGTTTTAGTTGCTGTTTTGCTGTCTCTTCCTTTCACTTTTATTTGCAAAAGGCATTTCTAGCTCCACGGACCTGATGATTTGTTTTTGTAGCAAATAGCTTCCATTAGAGGTATGAGGCATTTCCTATTCTTTCTTGGAACTGTATTTAAGGGGTGGAAAATGTCTTTTGAGTAGTTTATCCATTTGCAGGTTAGTGGTGTACACTCGCAGTGCTCCAGTACCTGAATTAGTGAGCTGGGGATTCAAAAGACACTGCTTTAGGCTAAATTTTTAATACATATTTCAAGCTACTCAAAGAGAAATCTTTGACAAAAAGTGACAGAAGAGCTTTCTGAATGTACAGCTCAAATACAGATCCAACTAAATGGGGGGCACAGTACCCTAGCTTCACAAAATTCACCTTCCGAGGAGCTGATTCTAGCAACTTGAAGCCAGCATGATTTGGCTTTAAGTCAGACTGTCTCCTTCCAGCTGCAATACACTGTGTTCCTTGGGAAGATAATGGGAGAGATTTGATACCCAGCAATTTGGGTGTCACAGCATCTGATCCCGTTTGCTCTGTGGAGGGCTGCTCTGTAAGTAGCAATCGTGGCATTACCGAGAGTGGCAGTAGCACTAACTATAGTCCCATGGGCAGCTTGGTCTTGAGGGAAATGGAATCTTAAGTTAGCATACAGCCATCTAACTGTATCTTCTCTCCTTAACAGTAGTAGACTGATAATCATGATGGTGATAATGATAATGAAAATGATGATGATGATGATAGTAGTAGTAATAGAGGGTCGCCAATGGATAACACTAAAATTTAAAAAGCAATTTCACATCCATTAGTTCATTTGATCCTCCATTCCACCCTGTGAGTGAAAGTAGGGGAAAGATGAATGCAGAGCTGGGACTTCCAGTCCAGGACTCTTCCCATGACCCCATGTACAATTGTATCCAAAGACTCATCTGTCAGTAGCTGCCTAGTCCTGTAATATTGCCACTGCACATTAGTTTCTGTGGCCCTCAAAGGGCATAGAATTTGGCATACAGTAAGGCTTTAATGACTGTTATGAACCAATTAGTAGAAGTCTCAAGAGGCATGTATCAGTCCCAGGGACAATGGTTCTTCAAGATAAGATTTAAGAAAATAATTGGTTGCATGGGGGGAAATAATGGCATCTTGGGCATTAGTGTTGTTTTTACAGAAAGTACAGTAGTAGAAATATGATGATCAGATAGAATAATGTCACCTGGATTAGGCTAATTGACATCCAGAACCCTTTATTCCACCCCCAGTAGCATTACCTTAGTGAGTTTGCTGGTGTCCAAGATATGGCTCAGGACTACAGACTCAGAAGCCTGATCTGTCAGCACTCCACAAATCTGAAGTCAGAAACTGGTATTTTAAAATCAAGAGGCCAGTGTTACCATTTACAGTGGGACTGGGAACACTAGGGTTCTCTCATCAGTTACATAATATGCTAAAGGACAGAAGAGTCAGATTTAAAGGAATTAGATTTATGATCCTAGTACTGGATAGCCTGATAACACATCTGTCTCCACAAAGGCCCTGTCATTGACACCTTTTAAGTCACTTATTCATTCATTTAGTCATTTCATTAACAAATTATTATTGAGATCCTAGTATGTTCCAGGCCCTGTTCCAGGCACAGTCAACTCTACCATATGGGTAAGTAAAGTTCTTGAGCAAGGGAACACTCTCGCCTGGGCAGTGCTGGCTGGGAGCTGCCAACTTGGGCTTCAGTGATTCCTTTTCCTCTCATTGCATGGTTGACAAACTCCCTTTGTGATTGACATGTCTTTAATTTGTTAATGCCTTCAGTTAGATTACTGAGAAGGGCGTCTGACCCCTGAAATGTCCTGGTTTTTTGAAGCTTCTTTGCATATCTGTAATCTGAGATAGGGGGTGCTGATATTTACACATGAACTCTGAGAATATTAGTCAAACTTTTCCTTTCTGAATTTCCAAGAGTCTTTGGGGATGCAGGATAGATATGGGACTCCAGAATTGCTGGAATATGCCCACCAAAGTATAATCCAGTGAAGAAAATGTATTTGGTAAAAACCTCATCTTACTTTTCAAGTCAATTTATTTGATGAAATTGATCACTGTTAAATATCAACAGCATCTCTAGTGTTGCACTTGGTAGGACTCTCCAGAATGATGATGGGAGTGGGTAAGCAGGAGGAGAAACGGAATAAGGTAACGATTTTAAAGATAAGTGAAAATTCCCTGGAGGTCCAGTGGTTAGCACTCCATGCTTCCACTGCAGGGGACATGGATTTGATCCCTGGTTGGGGAACTAAGATCCCACAAGCTGCGTGGCATGGCCAAAAAAATTGAAGATTTTCGTGTTTTAGTTTTGCCTCTTCAACATGGGGACCGGGACTTTTCTGGATAGAAAAAGGGAGGATAAGACCAAAGCTAAGGCTTTTGAGCACTCAGAAAGAATAGAGAAGGTCAGGTTTCTAGCTTTACTAGGAACCTCCCAATAGCCACAGATACCAGTAGTAATAATGAGCATCCTTGGAGGGTGACCTCCTTTTAAGCCTGAACTGTTTGCTTCTCTGAGGTTTAGATGGAGAGTTTTCAAAACAATAATCCCATCACCATACTTGACAGTTCTGTCTGATATGCCTCCTGCCTGCTGCAGTTCTATCTTTGTAGAAGCATAGTGAAGGGGAAGAGCAGCTGTTGTTTGTGAATTCCCAGAAGCACATTTTTTTTTCTTTTTGCAGTACGCGGGCCTCTCAGTGTTGTGGCCTCTCCCATTGTGGAGCACAGGCTCCGGACGCGCAGGCTCAGCGGCCATGGCTCACGGGCCCAGCCGCTCCACGGCATGTGGGATCTTCCAGGACCGGGACACAAACCCGTGTCCTCTGCATCGGCAAGTGGACTCTACCACTGCGCCACCAGGGAAGCCCCCAAAAGCACATTTTATTTTGATGGTTTTTGGAAGCTAAAGTCAAAATAAGAGGTTTGAAACATCTCAAGACTTACATTTACCTGATTGCTAAATGACTGTATTGACCAGCACAGTGGGTACCTAGTGGCTTACCCAGTGAGAGAATATAGTGAGTCAGCTTACCCCATTCCCTTGGGAGCCCATCATAAAGGCCACCAGGCCTCGTTTTCTGAAAGAGGCAGAGGGGAAGCATTGCCAGGACTGAGCACTATTCAAGCTGGATAAGAAAGCCAAGAACTGCTTAGTGATTTTTTTTTATTGGTAGTGGTATTTACCCTTGGGATATTTGTCCAGGAGCTGGTTTTTCAATTTATAATGATGAGGAATCTTTTGTAGTTTTTTCAATAGCAAAATAAATACCCCTCCCCTTCATAAAGAAAAACTCTTTCAACACCAGTGAAATGGAATTGCTCTGGTGTAGCAAAATGTACCTGGATTTGGGGCTACAAAAACTGCACCATTTTAGGCGAGTGATCTTGGGCCAGTCACTTAACCCATTATCTCCCTGAGTTGTGAGGAGTGATATAAAGGATATAATGTATATTTGGAGTCTGATAAAGCAGGACAAAAATTTGACTCTGCTACTTCCAAGCTGTGTGGCCTTGGGCAAGTCACTTAACCTATCTTGGATTTAGTTCTATCAATGCTAAAAACTTGGACTTGGGGTGTCAGGAAAAACTTTCCAAATAATATACCATTTAAGGTGCTGAGTAGGAGCTAAGGAGGTGAAAAGTGGAAGCTAGGGGGAAGGGGGTTGTATGGTGGTCACACAAGGGAAAGATTGAAGACCAATGTGCAAAAGAGAACATGGCACTTTCATGGAAAAAAAAAAAGGGTCAGTGTGAGTGAAGAATGGAGTGTTGAAAGGAAGATAGAGAGTAGCTTGAATTCAAGCTGAAGCAGAGGTGGTCAGCAGTTATATCATTTGGGTCAAGTGGTATATATATGAAGTTTGGGCTTTATCCTGAAGGTGATAGAGAATCACTAAAGAGTTTAAGAAGCTCAAAATGGGGATATTAGCATCTGTTAACTCATTAATTTAAACATTCATTTGCTCATCCAATATTTAATGAAATATGCGTTCTAAGTGCTGGAGATGCCAGGTAGAATTGGAATAATAGTTTCAAGTTCAGTGGCTCCAATTTTAGATAGCCAGCCTCTATCCTAACACATATGCCCAAACATCAATATTCCAGCCCGACAGAGAATGGTGGAGACAGACAGAAAGGATGGATACAAAAGATGTTAATGAGGTAGAATTTCTAGAAGCATTTGATGTCAGCCTGGATACAGGAGGTGAGTTGAGGAGTCTAGATGACATCCAAATTTCTGGCTTAAGTAATGGTTTGGATGGTGGCCTCCATTCACCAAGACAGAGAAACAGAATAAAAGGAGCAAGTTTAGGGTGGGCAAGGAGTTTTGTTTTGGATTTATTGATGGGAATATGGGAAGAGAAATATATCTGGATTTGGGCAGACCTGAGTTCTAGTCTCTGCTCTAAAAAATTTTTAAAGTTTATTTTATTGAAATATAACTGATTTACAATGTTGTGTTAATTTCTGCAGTACAGCAAAGTGATTCAGTTATACATTCTTTTTCATATTCTTTTCCATTATGGTTTATCACAGGATATTGAATATAGTTCCCTGTACTATACAGTAGGACCTTGTTGTTTATCCATCCTATATATAATAGTTTGCATCCGCTAATCACAAACTCCCAATCCACCCCTCCCCAACCTCCCCTCCCGCTTGGCAACCACAAGTCTGTTTTCTATGTCTGTGAGTCTGTTTTTGTTTTGTACATATGGTCATTTGTGTCATATTTTAGATTACACATATAGGTAATTTCATATGGTATTTGTCTTTGTCTGACTTACTTCGCTTAGTATGATAATCTCTAGGTCCATCCATGTTGCTGCAAATGGCATTATTTCATTCTTTTTATGGCTGGGTAATATTCCATTTTCTATATATACCACATTTTCTTTATCCATTCATCTGTTAATGGCTGTTTAGGTTCTTTCCATATCTTGCCAGCTCTAACAATTTTAAGGTGTGGAACATTATGTGAGTCACCTCACCTCTCTGAGGCTGTGCGCTTATCACTAAAATTGCAATGATCATAGCATCTACCTCATGAAATCATTGTAAAGATGAATGAAATACCAGAGGTAAGGTTCCTGATGCAAAGAATGTGCTAAAAGCATGTTAATTCCCCACTCCCTTGCTTAGAGACCTCTTTATTTCTATACTTTGCAAACCAACAGAGAACAGTCTTTCACCCTCAACTTCTTTTGATAACACTTGATGTTGCAGCCCATCTCCAAGCAAAACAGAGCTGTGTTTCCCCTCATTTGCTCTTCCTCTGGGGCTTCCTTGGGGTTAATTCATCCTGCTTTTCTGAGCAGCTTGCCCTTTGCTTAGTCAGCAGCCCCAGGGGATTTGCTCTTCCCCCCTGGAGTCATTAATCCTGAGAGGGTCCATAATAACTGTCTAGAGTTACCTAAAATAATGGTGGGCTTCCTTTAAGGAAGCAGATGGAAATAGCCAAACCCTTTATCTTTAACGACATTTAATTTAAAAATGTTTTAACTTGATACTTTAAAAAAAATTGAGGTATACTTTTCTTTTAAATTGAGGCATAGTTGATTTACAATATTATATTAGTTTCAGGTGTACAACATAGTGATTCACAATTTTTATAGGTTATACT
This sequence comes from Lipotes vexillifer, assembly GCF_000442215.2. NCBI lineage: Eukaryota > Metazoa > Chordata > Mammalia > Artiodactyla > Lipotidae > Lipotes > Lipotes vexillifer. The sequence continues at coordinate 453,793 of NW_006789838.1, read as the reverse complement.
CCATTTGTAGTTATTATAAAATATTGGCTATATCCCCTGTGCTGTACAATATATCCTTGTAGCTTATTTATTTTATACATAGTTTATACCTCTTAATCCCCTACCCCAGTCTTGCCCCTCACCTTTTCCCTCTCCCCACTGAAAACCACTAGGTTGTTTTCTATATCTGAGTCTGTACCTTTTTGTTACATTCACTAGTTTGTTTTCTTTTTTAGATTCCACATATAAGTGGATAAGTGATATCATATAGTATTTGTCTTTCTCCATCTGACTTATTTCACTAAGCATAATACCCTCCAGGTCCATCCATATATATATCACATCTTCTTTATCCATCCATCTGTTAATGGACACTTAGGTTGCTTCCATGTCTTGGCTATTGTAAATAATGCTCCTATGAACACTGGGGTGCATGTATCTTTTCAAATTAGTATTTTTGTTTTCTTTGGATGTATACCCAGGAGTGGAATTGCTGGATCATGTGGTAGTTTTATTTTTAGTTTTTTGAGAAAACTCCATAGTGTTTTTCATAGCGACTGCACCAATTTACATTCCCACCAACAGTGTTCAAGGATTCCCTTTTCTCTACATCCTGGCCCGTGTTTATTTGTGTTCTTTTTGGTGACAGCCATTCTGACAGGTGTGAGGTGATATATCATTGTTTTTTAAAATATTTTTTATTGAAGTATAGTTGACTTACAATATTGTGTTAGTCTCAAGTGTACAGCAAAGTGATTCAGTTACACACACACGCACACACATACACACACACACATATATTCTTTTTCAGATTCTTTTCCATTATAGGTTATTATAAGAAACTTATAGCATAGTTTCCTGTGCTATAAGTAGGCCCTTGTTGTTTACCTATTTTATATATAGTAGTGTGTATATGTTGATCCCAAGCTCTTAATTTATCTCTCTCCCCCGCCTCACCCCTGCTATCCCCTTTGGTAACCATAAGTTTGCTTTCTATGTCTGTAAGTCTGTTTCTGTTTTATAAATAAGTTCATTTGCATCATTTCTTTACATTCCACATATAAGTGATGTCATATGATATTTGTCTTTCTCTGTCAGTATATCTCATTGTTGTTTTGATTAGCATTTCCCTGATGATTAGCAATGTTGAGCATCTGTTCACATGCCTGTTGGCCATCTTTATGTCTTCTTTGGAAAAATGTCTATTCAGGTCTTCTGCTCACTTTTTAACTTGGTTGTTTGTTTGATTGATAGTGAGTTGTATGAGCTGCTCATATATTTTGGATATTAACCCCTTATTGGTCAAATCATTTGCAAATATTTTCTCCCATTCAGTAGGCTGACTTTTCATTTTGTCCATGGTTTCCTTTGCTGTGCAAAAGCTTTTAAGTTTAATTAGGTCCCACTTGTTTATTTTTTATTTTGTTTCCTTTGCCTTAGAAGACAGATCCAAAAAATATATTGCTACAATTTATGTCAAAGACTGTTCTGCCTATGTTTTCTTCTAGGAGTTTTATGGTTTCCAATCTTACATTCAGATCTTTAATCCATTTTGAGTTTATTTTGTATATGGTCTTAGAGAATGTTCTAACTTCATTCTTTTACATGTAGCTGTTCAGTTTTCCCAGCACCACTTATTGAAGAGACTGTCTTTTCTCCATTGTATATTCCTGCCTCCTATGTCATAGATTAATTGACCAAACGTGTGTGGTTTATTTCTGGGCTCTCTATTCTGTCCCATTGATCTGTATGTCTGTTTTTGTACCAGTTGCATACTGTTTTGATTACTGTAGTGTAGCTTTGTAGTGTAGTCTGAAGTCAGGGAGCATGATACTTCCAGCTCTGTTCTTCTTTCTTAAGATTGTTTTGGCTATTTGGGGTTTTTGTGTTTCCATACAAATTTTTAAATTATTTATTCTAGTTCTGTGAAAAATGCTACTAGTATTTTGATAGGGGTCGCATTGTATCTGTAGGTTGCCTTGAGTAGTATGGTCATTTTAACAATATTAATTCTTCCAATCCAAGAACATGGTATATCTTTCCATCTGTTTGCATGGTCTCCAATTTCTTTCATCAGTGTCTTATAGTTTTCTAAGAATAGGTCTTCTACCTCCTTAGGTAAGTTTGTTTTGGTGCAATCATAAATGGAATTGTTTCCTTAATTTATCTTTCTAATACTTCATTTTTAATGTATAGAAATGCAACTTTACCAAATTCATTGATGAGCTCTAGTAGTTTTTTGGTGGCATCTTTAGGATTTTCTATGTATAGTATCATGTCATCTGCACACACTATATCTTGGTGTGGGCCTCTTTGGATTGACTATGTTTGGGACTCTCTGTGCTTCTTGGTCTTGGACACCTGTTTCCTTTCCAAGGTTAGGGAATTTTTCAGTTAATATTTCTTCAAATATGTTCTCTGCCTCTTTCTCTCTCTCTCTTATCCTTCTGGGATCCCTATAATGCAAATGTTAGTATACTTGATGTTATTCTAGAGGTCTCTTAAACTGTCCTCATTTCTCTTCATTCTTTTTTCTTTTCAGCTTCAGTGACTTCCACTACTGTCTTCCAGCTCACTGATCCATTCCTCTGTATCATCTAGTCTACTATTGATTCCTTCTAGTGTATTTTTTATTTCAGTTATCATATTATTCATCTCTAGTTGGTTGTTCTTAACATTTTCTAACTCTTTATTAAAAACTCCTCACTTCTTGATGTTCATCCATTTTTCTCCTGAGCTCTTTGATCATCTTTACAATCATTACCTTGAACTCTTTCTTGGGTAGATTTCCTATCACCACTTCACTTAGTTCTTCTTCTGGGGTTTTATCTTGTTCCTTCATTTGGGATATGCTCCTCTGTCACCTCATTTTGCCTAATTTTCTCTTTATTTCTATGTATCTGATAGGTTGGTTATGTTTCCTGATCTTGGAGAAGTGACCTTTTGTAGGAGATGTCTTATGAATCTGAGCAGTGCACTCCCCTCTAGTCACCAGCTATATGCTCTAGGGGTGCCCCCATGTGGCTGCGTGGGTCCTTCTGTTGTAGCAGGTTGACTACAATGTGTGGTCTCGTAGGTGTGGCTGGCCCTAAGTCTGGTTGGTTGCCAGGTTTTGCCTTGTGTAGAGGCTGCTGGCTGCTGGTTGGTGGGGCTGGGTCACAAGGTGGCTGTCTGTGGAACACCTGGGGCACCAAGGCTAGTGCTGGCTCACTGGAGTCAGGGTCCAGGAGATCCCAGGGCTGGTGCTTGACAACCACAGGGTGAAGCCAAGTCCTGGGGCTAGTGCTGGCCCATTGGTAGGCAGAGCTGAGTCCAGGGGTCTGGCTGCAGGACCCAGGGGTCTCAGAGCTGGTGTTGGCCTGCTGGTAGGTAGGGTCTGGGCTCATCTGGTCCTTGGGCTAGTGCTGGTCTGTTGGTAGGTGGGCTGTGCTGGCAGTCTGTGGTTGTCCTGGAGCTGGAGTCTGCCTGCTGCTGGTGGGTGAGGCTGGTCCCAAGGCTAGAACAGGCTTGCTGTTGAGCAGAGCCAAAGATCCTGGGGCTGGTGCCTGCCCAGTGGTGGGTAGATCTGGGTCCTGGGGTCTCTGGCTGCAGGGCCCAGAGGGTCCCAGGTCTAGTGCCTGTGCAATGGTGTGTGAGGCTGAGTCCTGGGCCCTCTGGTGGATAGGGCCATGTCCAGGGGTGGCTGTGGTCTCAGCTTCTTGCTGGTAGGTGGAGCTGTGTCTCACCGCAGCTAGATGCTTGGCCTGAGGCATCCCAGTAGTACTGGTGTTTACAGGTTGTGGGGGTGGGCGGGGCTGGGTCCTGAGGCTAACGATCCAGAGGGAGGATTCCAAAATGGCATTTGCCTGCACCAGTCTCCACGTGGTAGAAGGACCTCCCAAAAATGGGTGCCGCCAGTGTCTATGTCCCCAGGGTGAGCTCCAGTTGCCTCCTTCCTCTCTGGGTGGCTCTCCAAGATGAGCAGGTGTGTCTGACCCAAGCTCCTTTCACATTACTGCTTTTGCCCTGGGTCCCAGAGCATGTGAGATTTTGTCTGTGCCCTTTAAGAGTGGAGTCTCTATTTCCCACAGCCCCTGGGTCCCCTGAAAGTAAGCCCTGCTGGCCTTCAAAGCCAAATGTTCTGGGGACTTGTCTTCCTGGCACAGGAACCCCAGGCTGGGCAGACCAATGTGGGGTTTAGACCCTTGGATCCTTGGGGAGAACCTCTGCAATTGTAATTATTCTCTTGTTTGTGGGTCACCCACCTAGGGGTATTTGTCTTGACTATGCTGTGACTCCACCCCTCCTACCTGTTTCATTATGGTTCCTTCTTTATATCTTTAGTTATAGAAGATCTTTTCTGGTAGGTTCCAGTCTTTTTCATCAATAGTTATTCTATAAATAGTTGTAATTTTGGTGTGCCCATGAGAGGAGGTGAGCTCAGGGTCTTTCTACTTGGCCATCTTGGCCTCTAGGCCAGTGTGTTTAACTACATTTTAAATTACTCTGTGGTAGCTACTCATAGTAACACTAACACAGTTAATAATAATGATAACTACAATTCTACTGACTACTAATCATGGATAGTATTTGTTAACAGCCTGTGTTCTAGGTGAATTTTGCATGCACTACTTCATGTAATGTTCACACAAATCAAATGAGTGTCACTATCTAGGGTAGTTCCATTACCTGTCTGTGCCTTGGGCTTTCTCATCTATAAAATGGAAATAATATTAGTACCCATTCTATAAGATTGTGACAAAGGTTAAATGAATTAATATATGTAAAACACTTAGAACAGTGCTAGCAAGTGCTATAAAGGTATTTGCTACATTGATGCCTTGTGGAATTTGGCTCCAAATTTAGGTGGTGGATACACATCCTGATACTTATGTCCAAGCAGCAATATTCCAAGCTGATGGGTCCTAGAACATTATTTTTATCTTTATTTTATTGGCATGTAAACCAAGGTGCAGAGAGGTTGACTTATCCAAGGTCACATTGCTATTTAAGTTAATGAGTGAGCTGGGGTTCAAGCCCCAGTCTGTCTAGTTTCAAAACCCTGGCTGAACAGAAACAAACTCACAGACATAGAAAACAAACTTATGGTTACCAAAGGAGAAAGGAGTGGGGAGGGATTAGGAGTTTGAACTTATGGTTACCAAAGGAGAAAGGAGTGGGGAGGGATAAATTAGGAGTTTGGGATTAACATATACACACTACTATATATAAAATAGATAAACAATGAGGACCTACTGTAAAGCACAGGGAACTATATTCAATACCTTGTAATAACCTATAATGGAAAAGAATCTGAAAAAAATATACATATATAGGTATATGTATAACTGAGTCACTTTGCTGTACACCTGAAACTAATTGTAAATAAACTATACTTCAATTTTTAACAAATTTTAAAAAAGAATTGTTTGAAACTATGCATTTAAAAGCATTATGTTTGTATTGTGAAATATAACTTAAATATAAAGCATACATTTATGGAATAAGTTCACACTTCAGAAAAAAATTAAAAACCCTGGCTGGTCATTGGTTTGGTGGTGGGCTTGTGACTCGAGTGGGATTGCTATAATGTGTTGTAAAGCTTCCTGGTTTTCCAGGACATGATAACGTATCCTCTAGTTCCAAGCAGCCTGCCCCACACTAGTTGCACAATCACTGTTTGATGACAGACTGACCAACAGGCTGACCGTATCAGCTCATCCCCACCCCTCTGCCTGTACAAAGTACAATACTCCAAGCAAAGGAGCTTCTAAACCACATCAGAGAAAATCATCCTGAAGTCATAATGTCCCAGGCTAACCAATGTTGACCATTTCTTTGCCAGGGATTTATTTTTCATTGCAGGGGGCCCCAGCTGCCTGATGAATGCCTTTGTTTAAACTCCTGAATTTGCTTTGCCCCTCATAGCCTAAGGTTTGTTGATTCAGAGAATAAATTGAACTGAAAAAGAAAGAAAGTGCTTGTGCTTTGTCTGGCCAGGGGCCAGGTGGAACTGTGGGCCAAATGTGGTTTAGGTGCTGCCTGTCATACCCCTCTAGGGCTCCCATATCGTATCTGCGGTCACCTGGCTGTCAGGCTGTTCTCCTGATGCTTGAGCTCAGAGGAGAGGCCTGGACTCAAGCCTTCCCACTCCACCCCTCTCCTGTCCCTTCTCTTCCCAAGCCCACAGCTGACAGGAAGAGGGAGCCTGAAGCCAAGAACATTCGAGGTGCTGGAGGTGGGGATTGGGGAACTGTCTTTGGAGCTGGGTGGGTGGTGGTTGGGCGTTTGTTCAAGTCTGCACTCATGGGAATCTCTGTGAAGGGTTTCAGTTAGTTGGGGCCTTGCCACCCCTTCACCTTTCAGAATAGTGCAGGGCCCCGCCTGCTGCCTGGGTGCTGGGGAGGACCAGCTGAGGCTCCCTACCCTGTAGCAAGAGCTCTCTGCAGATTTTCTCTCAGAGCGAAACTTGCTCGAGGGCAAGATTCGTCTGGATTCTACAGGAGTTTCTCTCTTTCTATTAAATGTCATTTACTCTGTATTTGCATCCTTATTTGACCAGTCACAAATACAAATATATTACACTAATAAGAGCTTAGCCTTAGCTTGTGGTTTAAGACAGTGAAGTTGTCACTTGCAACTTAGAGACAGAAATTCTTCAAACTGGCAGAGCTGAGTCCAATATCTTGGGGTCAAAAGGGCTTGGCTTGAGGGGCAGAACCACCCAGGAGGTGGCAGGACTGACCCAGCAATTTCCTAAAAGGACCTGGAGCATGTTATCCCAGCAGCAGAGAGCGATGCTGGCCTTTGTGATACTGGGTGCCACTAAGCAGCTGTGTGCCAGACTGTCAGAACTGGAAAAACATTTGGTTAGACCAGTTCTACTGCTGAGAGATCCACCCTGAGCAGATCATTGACACCACAGGAGGTAGGAAGGAATTGGCCAATGAAATGCCAGGGCAAGGCACCACAGGGAAGATCTGTTGAAGGCCGCAGAGCTCAGGAAGCATATGCAAAGTGACAGGCGTTCAGCGGGGCACTTCTCTTCTCTGGGGGCTGTGGAACTCTCTGATGTATAGCTTGCCTGTTCTAAACACAGCTGCTATGCAAAAGCTACAATTATTACCCCCACAGAAGCTTACTCCAGCCTCCTTTTCTTTATTCCCTGTCTTTCTCCTTACCCACTTCCTCCTTCTCTTCTGGGTCCAAGGTGTGGAGCTAGGGTAAAGCGGGGGGTCTGTCTGGGCTAGCTGACCCCAGGCCCTGAAAGCACTTAGGCATGGCGCCTCACCACTAATCGCTGGGCTTAGCTGTCTTAAACAAGAGGTCTTTTGTCCTCTGAGATTCCTTCTATGATGACGAAATTCACTTTTCAACAGACTTAAACAAAGAAAAAGGTTCTCCAGAATTTCATACTCAGAATATTTCAAATGATTTCACGAGAGCTGTCATAAAGTTACTGTCAATAGCCTTCAACGCTATGAGATACCATTTCCTGGCCTATGTTCCAGAAATTTCCACTTACATTATTTCATACAATCATTAGTTAATAAGTGTGTTAAATAGGTATTACTATCCTGCTTCATTCATTCGTCACTCATTTAACAACTTCTTATGAGCCCTCATTGCTTCCATACACTGGGTTGGCTAATGAGGATGCAGAGAAAAATAAGAAATAGTACCTGACCTCAAAGACAGCATAGTTTAGTGGAAGAATCAGAACATAAAAAACCAGGTACACTACAGTATGATCTATACAAGCGCAGTGGCAAAGAGTTTTTAATGGCACAACAGGAGAGGGGCACCTAACCCAGATTGAAGTGTGTTTGTTGCGGGGATGGTCAGACAGGTTTCTCTGGTGGCACAGTGGTTAAGAACCTGCCTGCCAATGCAGGGGACACACGTTCCAGCCCTGGCCTGGGAAGATCCCACATGCCGCGGAGCAGCTAAGCCCGTGCACCGCAACTACTGAGCCTGTGCTCTAGAGCCCGTGAGCCACAACTACTGAGCCCACATGCCACAACTACTGAAGCTCATGCTCCTAGAGCCTGTGCTCCTGCATAGAGGGAGAAGATATCTAACCTGAGCCTGAATGACCAGTACTAATTATATAGATGTGTTGGGGGAATAGAAGGGAGCAGAGTTGAAGGTTGGTCCAGGCAAAGGTAGAATCATCGGGAAAGGCCAGTGGAGACACTCAATCTGATTGGATCTTAAAACTGAGGGCAGAGAGTGCTACGAGGAAGGTGAGAGACAGCCATGAAATGGGAAAGATAAGCATGGGTCAAGTCATAAAATGAATTTTTCATATGAAGAAATTAAGGTTCAGCAAGGTTAACTATGAGACCATGGTCATACAACTGCAAGCAAGTACTTGAGCCAGGATTTAGAAGTAGATGTATTGACTGAAGAGTCCCAACTCTTTCTCCTATAGACTGCTGCCTCATCCCCAGGAATTCTCATACCCAGTATGAGACTTCTCATACGCAGTAGGAAACTCCTTTCACTGCTTTAGCAAGCAAGGCCCATCACTGTCATGAATCTTTTCCACAATATTTGTTTGTCTTTCAGTATTTAATTCCAATTTTACACAAAAATTAAACATCTTAGAATTTAATTTAAAATCTCAAACAAAAATAGGACAAACAACTAGCAATACAACCTAAATAAGCTGAGGGATTCAATTTCTGGAAAAACTTATCCTAAGAATATGATTAAGGTTGTGTGCAAAGATGGACGTACATCTTTGTGTGCTGAGATGTCTGTCTTAGTGTTGTTTGTAATATCTCAAAGGAGAAAAACATTTACGTGTTCCATAAAATAGTTTCCTATACAGTAACAAATGATAATGTTAATAACATAATGCAAAGTTTTTTAAAAATTGGTCACCCCAAAGTGTGATTGTGCATTGAGAATTATCTCAGTATTTCTGTACCTGAATAAAGCTTTACACTAAGGTCTTAATACTGTCCATCTCTTGATGGATGGGATTACAAGCACTTTATTTCTTCTTCTTGCTTTTTGTTTCTTTTTTACCCTGATTTTCAATGAGCATATTTCTGAATGAGGGAAAAGGTTCAAAAACAAAACAGTGAAAGAAACTTCACTTAAAAATGGCTGCTGGAGACCTTCAAGATGGCAGAAGAGTAAGATGTGGACACCACCTTCCTCCCCACAAATACATCAGAAATACATCTACATGTGGAACAACTCTTACAGGACACCTACTGAATGCTGGCAGAAGACGTCAGACTTCCCAAAAGGCAAGAAACTCACCCACGTACCTGGGGAGGGCAAAAGAAAAAAGAAAAAACAGAGACAAAAGTATAGGGACAGGACCTGCACCTCTGGGAGGGAGCTGTGAAGGAGGTAAGGTTTCCACACACTAGGAAGCCCCTTCACTGGTGGAGACGGAGTGCGGGTGGGGGGAAGCTTCAGAGTGACCGAGGAGAGTGCAGCAACAGGGGTGTAAAAGGTAAAGCAGAGAGATTCCTGCACAGAGGATCGCTGCCAACCAGCACTCACCAAACTGAGAGGCTTGTCTGCTCCCCCGCCGGGGTGGGTGGGGGCTGGGAGCTAAGGCTCAGGCTTCGGAGGTCGGATCCCAGGGAGAGGACTGGGGTTGGCTGCGTGAACACAGCCTGAAGGGGGTTAGTGCACCACAGCTACCCGGGAGGGAGTCTGGGAAAAAGTCTGGACATGCCTAAGAGGCAAGAGACCATTGTTTCCGGGTGCGCAAGGAGAGGGGATTCAGAGCACCGCCTAAATGAGCTTCAGAGACAGGCGTGAGCCGCAGCTATCAGCCCGGACCCCAGAGACGGGCATGAAACGCTAAGGCTGCTGCTGCAGCGACCAAGAAGCCTGTGTGCGAGCCCAGCTCACTATCCACACCTCCCCTCCCGGGAGCCTGTGCAGCCCGCCATTCAAGGGTCCCGTGATTCAGGGACAGCTTCCCTGTGAGAACGCGTGGCACACCTCAGGCTGGTACAGTGTCATGCTGGCCTCTGTAGCCGCAGGCTCACCCCGTATTCTGTACCCCTCCCTCCCCCCAGCCTGAGTAAGCCATAGCCCCCTAATCAGCTGTTCCTTTAACCCCATCCTGTCTGGGTGGGAACAGATGCCCTCAGGTGACCTACATGCAGAGGTGTGGCCCATCCAAAGCTGAACCCCGGGAGCTGTGCGAACAAAGAAGAGAAAGGGAAATCTCTCCCAGCAGCCTCAGGAGCAGCGGATTAAGTCTCCACAATCAACTTTATGCACTCTGCATCTGTGGAATACCTGAATAGACAATGAATCATCCAAAACTGAGGCAGTGGACTTTCGGAGCAACTGTGGAATTGGGGCTTGCTTTCAGCATCTAATTTGTTTCTGGTTTTATGCTTATCTTAGTTTAGTATTTAGAGTTTATTATCATTGGTAGATTTGTTTATTGATTTGGTTGCTCTCTTTTTTCTTTATATATATCTATATCTATATCTATATATACTTTTTTTTTGTCTGTATAGCTTTGCTTTTACCATTTGTCCTAGGGTTCTGTCTTTTTCTTTTATTATGTTTTAATTTTGTTTTATTTTTAACAATTTTTTTTATTTTTTAATAACTTTATTTTATTTTATTTTTTCTCTTTCTTTCTTTCTTTTTTTCTCCCTTTTCTTCTAAGCCATGTGGCTGACAGGGTTTTGGTGCTCCAGCTGGGTGTCAGGCCTGTGCTTCTGAGGTGGGAGAGCTGAGATCAGGACATTGGTCCACCAGAGACCTCCCGGCTCCATATAATAACAAACAGTGAAAGCTCTCCCAAAGATCTCCACCTCAATGCTAAGACCCAGTTCCACTCAACAACCAGCAAGCTACACTGCTGGACACCCTATGCCAAACAACTAGGAAGACAGGAACACAACCCCACCCATTAGCAGAGAGGCTGCCTAAAATCATAAGGTCACAGACACTCCAAAACACACCACCAGACATAGTCCTGCCCACAAGAAAGACAAGATCCAACCTCATCCACCAGAACACAGGCACTAGTCCCCTCCACCAGGAAGCCTACACAAGCCACTGAACCAACCTTAGCCACTGGGGGCAGACACCAAAAACATTGGGAACTATGAACCTGCAGGCTGCGAAAAGGAGACCCCCAAACACAGTAAGTTAAGAAAAATGAGAAGACAGAGAAAAGCACAGCAGATGAAGGAGAAAGGTAAAAAGCCACCAGATCTCACAAATGAAGAGGAAATAGGCAGCCTACCGGAAAAAGAATTCAGAGTGATGATAGTAAAGGTGATTCAAACTCTTGGAAATAGAATGGAGAAAATACAAGAAACGTTTAACAAGGACCTAGAAGAACTAAAAAGCAAACAAACAATGATAATAACACAATAAATGAAATTAAAAATTCGCCAGAAGGAATTAATAGCAGAATAACTGAGGCAGAAGAATGGATAAGTGACCTGGAAGATAAAATAGTGGAAATAACTACTGCAGAGCAGAATAAAGAAAAAAGAATGAAAAGAATTGAGGACAGTCTTAGAGACCTCTTGGCGAATTTTAAATGCACCAACAATCGAAATAAAGGGCTCCCAGACAAAGAATAGAAAAAGAAATGGACTGAGAAAATATTGGAAGAGATTGTACTTGAAAACTTCCCTAGTATGAGAAAGGAAATAGTCAATAACGTCCAGGAAGTGCAGAGAGTCCCATACAGGATAAATCCAAGGAGAAACATACCAAGACACGTATTAATCAAACTATCAAAAATTAAACACAAAGAAAAAAAAAGCAGCAAGGGAAAAACAACAAATAACATATAAGGGAATCCTCATAAGATGTTTCAGCAGAAACTCTGTGAGCCAGAAGGAAGTGGCAAGACATACTTAAAGTGATGAAAGGGAAAAACCTACAACGAAGATTACCCTACCCAGCAAGGATCTCATTCAGATTCAACAGAGAAATTAAAAGTTTTACAGACAAGCAGAGGCTAAGAGAATTCAGCACCACCAAACCACCTTCACAACAAATGCTGAAGGAACTTCTCTAGGCAGGAAACACAAGAGAAGAAAAAGACCTACAATAACAAACCCAAAACAATTAAGAAAATTGTAATAGGAACATACATATTGATAATTACCTTAAATGTAAATGAATTAAGTGCTCCCACTAAAAGACGTAGACTGGCCGAATAGATACAAAAACAAGACCCATATATATGCTGTTTACAAGCGACCCACTTCAGACCTAGGGACACATAGCCACTGAAAGTGAGGGGATGGAAAAAGATATTCCATGCAAATGGAAATCAAAAGAAAGCTGGAGTAGCAATTCTCATATCAGACAAAATAGACTCTAAAATAAAGACTATTAAAAGAGACAAAGAAGTACACTACATAATGATCAAGGGATCAATCCAAGAAGAAGATACAACAATTGTAAATATTTATGCACCCAATATAGGAGCACCTCAATACATAAGGCAAATGCTAACAGCCATAAAAGGGGAAGTCGACAGTAACACACTCATAGTAGGGGACTCTAACACCCCACTTTCACCAATGGACTGATCATACAAAATGAAAATAAATAATGAAAGACAAGCTTTAAATGATACACTAAACACGATGGACTTAATTGATATTTATAGGACATTCCATCCAAAAACAACAGAATACACTTTCTTCTCAAGTGCTCATGGAACATTCTCCAGGATAGATCATATCTTGGGTCACAAATCAAGCCTTGGTAAATTTAAGAAAATTGAAACTGTATCAAGTATCTTTTCTGACCACAACGCTATGAGGCTAAATATCAATTACAGGAAAAAATTTGTAAAAAATACAAACACAGGGAGGCTAAACAATACACTACTTAATAACCAAGAGATCCATGAAGAAATGAAAGAAGAAATCAAAAACTCCCTAGAAACAAATGACAATGAAAACATGATGACCAAAATCCTATGGGATGCAGCAAAAGCAGTTCTAAGAGGGAAGTTTACAGCAATACAATCCTACCTCAAGAAACAAGAAACATCTCAAATAAACAACTTAACCTTACACCTAATGCAATTAGAGAAAGAAGAACAAAAAACCTCCAAAGTTAGCGGAAGGAAAGAAATCATAAAGATCAGATCAGAAATAGATGAAAAAGAATCAAAGGAAATGATAGCAAAGATCAATCAAACTAAAAGCTTGTTCTTCGAGAAGATAAACAAAATTGATAAACCACTAGCCAGACTCACCGAAAAAAAAAAAAAAAAGGGAGAAGACTCAAATCAATAAAATGAGAAATGAGGGCTTCCCTGGTGGCGCAGTGCTTGAGAGTCCGCCTGCCGATGCAGGAGACGCGGGTTCGTGCCCCGTTTCGGGAAGATCCCACATGCCGCGGAGCGGCTGGGCCCGTGAGCCATGGCCACTGAGCCTGCGCGTCCGGAGCCTGTGCTCCGCAAATGGGAGAGGCCACAACAGTGAGAGGCCCGCATAACGCAAGGAAAAAAAAAAATAAAAAAATAAAAAAATAAAATAAAATAAAATAAAATGAGAAATGAAAAAGAAGTAACAACTAACTCTGCAGAAATACAAAGGATCATGAGAGATTACAAGCAACTATATGCCAATAAAATGGACAACCTGGAAGAAATGGACAAATTCTTAGAAAGGCACAACCTTCCAAGACTGAACCAGGAAGAAATAGAATATATGAACAGACCAATCACAAGCACTGAAATTGAAACTGTGATTAAAAATCTTCCAACAAACAAAAGCCCAGGACCAGATAGCTTCACAGGCGAATTCTATCAAACATTTAGAGAAGAGCTATCACCTATCCTTCTCAAAATCTTCCAAAATATAGCAGAAGGAGGAACACTCCCAAACTCAGTCTATGAGGCCCCCATAACCCTGATACCAAAACCAGACAAAGATGTCACAAAGAAAGAAAACTACAGGCCAATATTACTGATGAACATAGATGCAAAAATCCTCAACAAAATACTAGCAAACAGAATCCAACAGAACATTAAAAGGATCATACACCATGATCAATTGAGGCTTATCCCAGGAATGCAAGGATTCTTCAAAATAAGCAAATCAATAAATGTGATACACCATATTAACAAACTGAAAGATAAAAACCATATGATCATCTCAATAGATGCAGAAAAAGCTTTTGACAAAATTCAACACCGATTTATGATAAAAAACCCTCCAGAAAGTAGGCATACAGGGAACTTACCTAAACATAATAAAGGCCATATATGTCAAACCCACAGCCAACATCGTTCTCAATGGTGAAAAATTGAGACCATTTCCACTAAGATCAGGATGAGGACAAGTCTGTCCACTCTCAGCACTATTATTCAACATAGTTTTGGAAATTTTAGCCACAGAAATCAGAGAAGAAAAAGAAATAAAAGGAATCCAAATTGGAAAAGAAGAAGTAGAGCTGTCACTGTTTGTGGATGACATGACACTATACATAGAGAATCCTAAAGACTGTACCAGAAAACTACTAGAGCTAATCAATGAATTTGGTAAAGTAGCAGGATAAAAAATTAATGCACAGAAATCTCTTGCATTCCAATACACTAATGATGAAAAATCTGAAAGAGAAATTAAGGAAACACTGCCATTTACCATTGAAAAATATAGAATAAAATACCTAGGAATAAACCTACCTAAGGAGACGAAAGACCTGTGTGCAGAAAGCTATAAGACACTGATGAAAGAAATTAAAGGTGATACAAACAGATGGAGAGGTATACCATGTACTTGGATTGGAAGAACCAACATTGTGAAGATGACGATACTACCCAAAGCAATCTACAGATTCAGTGCAATCCATATCAAACTATCAATGGCATTTTTCACAGAACTAGATCAGAAAGATTCACAATTTGTATGGAAAAACAAAAGACCCCAAATAGCCAAGGCAATCTTGAGAAAAAAATCGGAGCTAGAGCAATCAGGTTCCCTGACTTTAGACTATATTACAAAGCTACAGTAATCAAGACAGTATGGTACTGGCACAAAAACAGACATATAGATCAATGCAACAGGATAGAACGCCCAGAGATAAACCCATGCACATATGGTCACCTTATTTTTGATAAAGGAGGCAAGAATATACAATGGAGAAAAGACAGCCTGTTCAATAAGTGGTGCTGGGAAAACTGGACAGCTACATGTAAAAGAATGAATTTAGAACACTCTGTAGCATCATATATAAAAATAAACTTGAAATGGATTAAAGACCTAAATGTAAGGCCAGACACTATAAAACTCGTAGAGGAAAACCTAGGCAGAACACTCTATGACATAAATGACAGCAAGATCCTTTTTGACACACCTCCTAGAGAGCTGGAAATAAGAACAAAAATAAACAAATGCTACCTAATGAAACTTAAGAGCTTTTGCACAGCAACAGAAACCATAAACAAGACGAAAAGACAACCTTCAGAATGGGAGAAAATATTTGCAAATGAAGCAACTGACAAAGGATTAATCTCCAAAATTTACAAGCAGCTCATGCAGCTCAATATCAAAGAAACAAACAAACAACCCAATCCAAAAATGGGCAGAAGACCTAAATAGACATTTCTCCAAAGAAGATATACAGATTGCCAACAAACACATGAATTAATGCTCAACATCACTAATCATTAGAGAAATACAAATCAAAAGTACAATGAGGCATCACCTCACACCAGCCAGAATGGCCATAATAAAAACATCTACAAACAGTAAATGCTGTAGAGGGTGTGGAGAAAAGGGAGTCCTCTTGCACTGTTGGTGGGAGTGTAAATTGATACAGCCACTATGGAGAACAGTATGGAGATTCCTTAAAAAACTACAAATAGAACTACCATATGCCCAGCAATCCCACTACTAGACATATACCCTGAGAAAACCATAATTCAAATAGAGCCATGTACCACAATGTTCATTGCAGCACTGTTTACAGTAGCCAGGACATGGAAGCAACCTAAGTGTCCATCAACAGATGAATGGATAAAGATGTGGCACATACATACAATGGAATATTACTCAGCCATAAAAAGAAATAAAATTGAGTTATGTGCAGTGAAGTGGATGGACCTAGCATCTCTCATACAGATTGAAATAAGTCAGGAAGAGAAAAACAAATGCTGTATGCTAACACATAGATATGGAATCTAAAAGAATATAAAAGGTTCTGAAGAACCTAGGGTCAGAACAGGAATAAAGACACAGATGTAGAGAATGGACTTGAGGACATGGGGAGGGGGAAGGGTAGGCTGGGACGGAGTGAGAGAGTGGCATGGATTTATCTATACTGCCATATGTAAAATGGATAGCTAGTGGGGAGCAGCTGCATAGCACAGGGAGATCAGCTCAGTGCTTCGTGACCACCTAGAGGGGTGGGATAGAGAGGGTGGGAGGGAGGGAGACACAAGAGGGAGGAGATATGGGGATATATGTATATGTAAAGCTGATTCACTTTTTTATAAGGCAGAAACTAACACTCCATTGTAAAGCAATTATACTCCAATAAAGTTGTTAAAAATACAAAAGAAACAAAAAAATGGCTGCTGCATAAGCAGTCAAAATAGAGGCTCCACTCAAAGTGGCACCTGCCCCCCAAATATCAACCCCATTGCCCACTAGCCCACAATTACTACTCACTTCCTTTCCAGCCTAAATAGTAATGATACTAGCTAATATATATACAAAGAATGTTTATCATTTACTAGGTACTAATGTAGAGTTTACATATATTAACTCACTGAAACCCTCAATGGAGTATCCCTGTTTGACAGATGAGCAAACTGGGCAGAGAGGTGAAGTAGCTTGCCCAAAGTCACGGAGTAGTAAGTGGTAGAAACAGGATTTGAATGGGGCACTGTGGGTTAAGAGCCCACGCACTCGACCACTATAATCTCTTTAATGTTTGTTTTTCAATAGCCACTGTGTTGGAGTTATCTCGGTATTTCACATCTTAAGCAGTTAGCTCTTATGTGTGTTGGGAGTGGTGATGCAGACACAACAAGGTTGGCTGTTTCAGGGAAAAAATGACCTGATGTAAGGAGGACCTGAAAGAGCTGTTGGGGAGCTTTCAGGGGACAGCTGAACAATGGAAACGGTTCAGAGACATGAACAGGGTTAGAGCGATAAGGTATAGGGCATCTGAGAATCGCACGAAGCCAAAAAAGCTAGGTCCTTCTTTGGGGCTCAACGTGGAGGGGGGTTATGCACCCAAAAGGACACAGTAGGTTCTTTTAATTCAGTGACATCAGTGACAGTCTGTAGTATGGTCTGTACTATAGTTAACCAGAAACATAGTAGATGCTCAATAACTATCTGCTGAAGCAATGAAAGATTGAATTCTCTCATTTCAATGAAAGAATACCATGCCTTTCTTTCTTGTACATTAGAATTTTAGATGTGCAGTATTTAATAAAATATATGAATTAACATTTTTCTGGGCTTGGTTGTGCTTGTCCCTGAGTACTGCTAGAGAATCCCAGACAACTGTTTTGAGTTACACACCCTAACCATAGATCCACTGTATTGAAGTAGCCTTGTGGAGGGAGGACGGCAGTGTTCTGCAAACCTGGTATCAGCCCAGACTAAGCCAGAATGAGAGGAGTGTGCGACTCTTAGGCTTTGGGTTGTAGAGCCTAAGTCTCCCCAAGGCCCACAGGAGGGAGTTAGCACTCAGGACTTCCATGACTGTATGCCAGGGTAGCTGGGAGGAAAGGGTTAAAAGGCTGCAAGCAGGCCCAGGAGTTAAGTTATATTGCTAAACCACAATCTTCTATGGTGTGCACAACAGAGGTGGAGACTACTCAAGGGGAGAGCAGAGCTGAGTGGAGCCTAGCCCATGGGCATTGTAGGTCCAATCCAGAACCAAACAGCAGGAACCCAAGTAAACAGACTAAGTGAACAAGGGTCGAGAACTAAGGCAG
>NW_006789838.1:386020-435890 GCF_000442215.2 Lipotes vexillifer | reverse complement strand
AGGGAAAGAAGAATGAAATCACAGGTCCTAAGTGACTTCTGCAAGAGTGGAGCTTGGCAAGAAGCCAAGTTGAGATTCAGGCAGGAAGCCCTTATAGGCTTCTTGCTGGGGGGCAGAGCTGGTCCCTTAACCTAGTCCACAGGTGTTGACAAGCATGCACACCTGGCTAACGTAGGGGTGTTGAAAGGGTGGGGGAATGAGACATTTCATGACAGACAGATTAGCCTGAGTGATGGCTCACATGACCACTCATTTTGCTACTCAGTAGTCCTTTAGAGGTTCATTTATTTTTCAATTTTCTTTTTTTTTTCAAAATTTGATGCTAAGATTCTTTTATTTTAAACTGAAGTATAGTTGATTTACAATGTTGTGTTAATTACTGCTGTACAGCAAAGTGATTCAGTAATACATATATATACATTCTTTTTTTATATATTCTTTTCCATTATGGTTTATCATAGGATATTGAATATACTTCTCTGTGCTATACAGTAGGACCTTGTTGTTTATCCATTCTATATATAATAGTTTGCGTCTGCTAACCCCAAACTCCCACTCCATCCCTCCCCCAACCCCCTCCTCCTTGGCAACCACCATTCTGTTCTCTATGTCCTTGATTCAGTTTCTGTTTCATAGATAGGTTCATTTGTGTCATATTTTAGATTCCACATATAAGTGATATCACATGGTATTTGTCTTTCTCTTTCTGATTTTTTTTTCAAGTTTCAAATCCAGCTTCTATATATGACAGAACATAAATTCATTAGAATATTCTGGTAAGCACAAAGAAGAAAATAAAATGCAAGTATAATCCCATCATCCAGACTTTAACATTCTGGTGTATATTTTATACATTGAAATACTACTTTCTTATGGAACCCTAAACTCCACATGTGTCTCTTGATTCCATTTAACTTGGAATAGTTTCTGAAATATTTTTTAAAAGATTTTCTGTTCAGCCAACACAGATTCTCCATAGTAACCCTGATACACTGGGTTTCATGGCCTCTTATTAAGTAGATTTTTTAAAAGGAATTATTGTTTAATGGATTCTTTATAGAGTTTCTGTGAAATTCACAACCTATCAAAATAGAGTGGCCTCCAACCTGCTCACAGCCTTGCTGGGCAACATAGTGAACACTTTATAAACGGAGTAAAACTGATTCTAGAAAGAAGAGTCAGGAATGTAGAACAATCAAGGAAAGAGAGGCTAAAGAAGGAGAAACATTGGAGTAATAAGCAGAAGAAGAGAAAGGTGAGTTAACAGTACAGTCAAAAGTTGAGAAAAGATGGTAAAGAAAAAAAAACAGTGAACATGAAAGGAAAGAGTGAATCAAAGGAACAAGTTTAGGTGTTTAACTCTTTCTTGTTCTTCATACACCTAGATATTAGTTTTCCCTTTATATTTAAGGACAGCCCAGTGTAATAAAATGAGCCCATTACTGGAGGCCAGAAGACCTGGGTTCCAATCCCAGATCTGCTATTAACCTGTGGAAGATCTTGGGCAAGTCTCTTCCCTTGTCTGGATCTAAATCTCCCCACTTGTAAAATGAAGGGCCCGGATTACATGACATTGAATGATCTCTGTTGTGTCCTGAATGTCTCAGATTGATAGATACGCACAGAATGTTTTATCAACCTGAAGTTTAAAAGAAAATCCGACTACCATTTGGAAGCTGGTTGTGCATCACACACAGCACGTGGATTTAGTGCTAAAGCATTAAGTGGAAACAAACAATTATAATTGTTTTAATTACCTGAGTAGCTAGTAATTTCGACAGGACTTGGGAGCACTGTCTTGAGAATGCCATTATTACACTGTCACTTTTGAACAGCTTTTCCAATGTAGGCATAGTAATTTCAATGTCCCAGGAGTGGGGGCAAGATTGCTATTAGGATGGTAATCTTGTTTTGTTTTGTTTTTTTCTTTTTTCTTTCCTTAGTATGAAGAGCAATTCTGAGCAAGGAAAGTCTCTTAGACACATTCCAGCAAAGAGTATGAATCAGATGGAACATGCCCAGATCATTGCCAAACCAACCTAAGGCCTCAGGCAGTAATACATCATTCCCTTAGAGCTTGAAAAGGGTGTCTGCTAGGAAGTATCATCTATCAGGGCCTAGACGAGCTCTCTGACTCCCGAGTTCCCTTCTGAACTTAGTTTAATCAGTATCAACATGGCTGCAGGTAAAGAGGGTGGTATATAGGTATAACTGAGTCACTTTGCTGTACAGCAGAAATTAACACAACATTGTAAATCAACTCTACTTCAATAGAAAAAATAGGGTCGGGTGGTCAGTCAGCTGCTCAGGTTGATCCTTCAGGACTCCCCTAGGACAGCCACGTGGGCCGGAAATCTTTCTGAGCTGTTAATCTTAAGCAACTTTAAGCCTTCCATCAATCACACAGGCAGTACTTTGAACTGCTTTATGTTTTCAGAAATAAAATAAAAACCAGTTGTAATTTGGTGTGAATTTCACACGTGCACAAGCAACTACAAGGCTTGTTCTCTCTGCTTACCACCACCAGGAAGTCTTAAGTACCCATTTAAACTGTTCTTCCCTCCAGGGTTTATTGCTGAGTCCTCTGGGCTCTGGGGAAAGGGCCTCCCTTGACATCCTACTTACTCTTTGTTCTTTGATGTGTCTAACTGCACCTTGCTCTCTACCAGATGCTGAAAGACTAGACTGCCTGCAGAGAGGGCTCCATTTTAGAATGAACTGCAGCTACCTGGTAATTAGCCTCTCACCACTCTCAGCATTTCTCTTTTTACCAGGAGTTGAACCCCCAGGAGGGTTATAGCTTGGCCAGTAATTTCTTCTGCCCTGCCCCAAAGGAGCTCTGTTTCCTAGTTCCCTGGGTCGTTTACACAGTGTAAATTTTGAAAGTATGTTCAACTTCGTTTTTAGAAAACTGGTTGCATCAGACTATATTGGTAGATGAATAAGATATGTGTCGGATTTTTGCTGTTGTTTGTTGCAATGTCAGGATATTTGCATTAAAAAAATTTTTTTAATTTACTTATTTTTGGCTGCGTTGGGTCTTCGTTGCTGCATGGGCTTTCTCTAGTTGCAGTGAGAGGGGGCTGCTCTTCGTTGCGGTGCACGGGCTCTAGGCACACAGGATTCAGCAGTTCTGGCACGCGGGTTCAGTAGTTGTGGCACATGGGCTTAGTTGCTCCGCAGCATGTGGGATCTTCCCGGACTAGGGATGGAACCCTTGTCCCCTGCATTGGCAGGCAGAGTCTTAACCACTCTGCTACCAGGGAAGCCCCAGGATATTTGCATTTTTAATGAAAAGTGAAACAGCCCTTTAAAAGGAGCAGTCCCAGGGTTTAACACTTAAAGGGTTCTGAGGTTTCTGGATGTAGCCTGCAGGCAACAGGAATGGAGAAAGACTTACCTTCCTTCGGAAGGGTCCAGACTCTGTAAATGAAGTGTGTGCCTATTGCTGCTTTTAAACAGAGAGCTGGATGGAGGTGAGGGAGTGTAGACCAAGATGCAGAGCAAGGTTTCTGCATCTTGGTCTACACTTTCTACAAGATTTCTGCCCATCTTGGTGAGGCTCCTGCTCAGTGTCCCTGTATCTCCCTCGCTCCTTTAGGAATACCACACTGCTGACAATCGAGTTGTTCACACCCTGTTTTCTAATCCCTTCTGCCTCTGACACCCTTCTCTTTTCCTCCTCTTCACCTGGCTAACTCCAACTCTTGCATCCTATCTTAGATTAGGTGTCCCCACTGTTAAGAATCCATTATGCAGGGACTTCCCTGGTGGTTTAGTGGTTAAGAATTCGCCTGCCAATGCAGGGGACACGGGTTCGAGCCCTGGTCCGGGAAGATCCCACATGCCGCGGAGCAACTAATCCCGTGCACCACAACTACTGAGCCTGCGCTCTAGAGCCCGCGAGCCACAACTACTGAAGCCCACACACCTGGAGCCCATGCTCTGCAACAAGGGAAGCCACAGCGATGAGAAGCCCGTGCACCACATCAAAGAGTAACCCCTGAGTGGCAACGAAGACCAAATGTAGCCCTCCAAAAAATTATTTAATTAATTAATTTTTAAAAAAAGAATCCACGTACTATACCCTCACCCACATTTCTGGGTTAGGTGCCCTTTGGGTGTGATATCACATTAACCCCTGCATACAAGCTTAAAAGCACACTTAGCCCTGACCACTGCGATCACCTGTTGACGCGCCTGCCTTTCCTGCCAGCCTATGTATTCCTTGGTGGTAATGCCTGGGTCTTGTTCACCTCGGTATCCCTGCAGTTCAGGAAAGTACCGGCACTCAGTATTGTGTGTTGAATTGAAGGGGTGGTAGAAAGTGTCACAAAAGAGTGAAGGCATATACAGGAGGAAAAGGGCAAACGCATCAAAAGTAAGCCTGCAGTTTGCACAGGGGAAAATTACAACAGGAAAACAAAAAGAACTGAAAAAAGAGAATAAAGAATGGAGAAAAAAACATGTTAAAGGAGAGGGATCGACTTTTAAAATGTTTATTAGGGAAAAGGTTAAGACTGGTGAAGCATTTCTCTGTCCCTGTTTTTTTGTGTGGTTGTTACGTTTGAGCCTTACCTATAAAAATACGGAACCAGGGTTCACATGACTGAAAGGCACCTCATTCACTTGCTACTGGAGGAATGATCATCAGACACCGGTTTCTATGAGGGGAAACTAATAGTCATGTCTCTGATTCTTAATATTCCAGATTTTGAATATTCAAATAAATGCTGCCGTTGTCAAAAACAGACCCCCTGGAGTGGTCCAAATGCAAATAACCAGGTGACCATACATCAGAGTTTGTCCAGGACAGTCCTGGTTTACACCTGTTGTGACAATATAATAATTACTAGTGCCCTATCAACTCTCAAAACCGTCCCAATTTGGATGATAAATTATATAGTCGCCCTATAAACAGTCAACACTTCTTGAGCTCTTCCTTTGGACCAGATACTGTGGAAAGTACTTGACAAGAATAGTCTCATTAGATGCTCACTATGACCCTTCTTTATGGAGATGCCATTCACATGCCAGAAGATTCATCCTTTTAAAGTGTACAATTCAGTGGTTTTTAGTATATTCATTGTTGTATAACCATCACAACTATCTAATTCCAGAATATATGCATCCTCCCCAAAAGAAACCCCATACTAGTTAATAGTCATTCCCTATTCCCCTCTCCCCCCAGTCTCTGGCCACCACCAATCTGTTTTCTGTCTCTATGGATTTGCCTGTTCTGGACATTCCATATAAATAGAATCATATAATATGTGACCCTTCTGTGTTTGACAGTCTTATTTTGCAGCTGAAGAAGCGAAGGTTCAGAGAGATTAAACTGTCTGCCCAAGATTACCCCTCTAGCAGGTAGACAGGTCAGAACTAGAGCCAGCTGTGTCTGGCTTCAGAGCCCACATTCTTAGCCACCGTGATGTGCTGCCTTCTCCTGTGTATTGCAGGTACTCAGCACATTTTGGAACTCCTTTTTGGCCTTCTGTAACTGGGCACATTGCTTCCAAAATGACTCACAAATCTTCATTATTTGAGAGTGGATTTCGTGTTTGGAAAGAGTCAAAAGTCATAAAGAGCAAGTATGATAACTAAAGTGGGTTATCAAGTTGGGTCATTGCTATTGACTGAATTATATCCCCCCACACCCAGATTCATATGTTGAACCTCTAACCCTACTCCCCATGTGATTAATCTGACTGTATTTGGAGATAGGACTTTTAGGAAGTAATTAAGGTTGAATGAGGTCATAAGGGTGGGGCCCTAACCTGATAGGACAGATGGCTTTATAAAACAGGAAGAGACAGGTCTCTCTCTCTCTCTCTCTCTCTCTCTCTCTCTCTCTCTCTCTCTCTCTCGCTGCTATTTTGTTGTCGTCACCGGAGTTTATATAGTCATGTTTTGGGATTCAAAAATGAGGCATAACCATAAAATCAGAAGAATGGGTGATTATTATCTGTGACTTCAAAAACAATTTCCTGAGGGGAGCATGAGAAATATTTTGAATGTGGGAATCAGCACTGGAAACAGGAGAAGCATCTATAAGACTCTTTAATTTTCCTTATATTTGTTATATTTTCCAGAGAAACACAATACACATTATAAAATTAAAATGGCCTATCATGCTACTGTTAATAATATGCTGTTGTTCCAGCTTATCCTTTTCTGAAACCTTAGTTCTGTAGCCTACATTCTTTTGAAGTACACAGTCATTATGTGGATGCATTAGAATCTCTGTTATCTAATGTGATCAAAGGTGATTGTTGATCAGTTAATTAATAAAATTTGCCAAAGCAGAAAATCATAATAAATATGTACATTTACACACAAAAACCTTAAACTTCTTACTTCAACATAAAACGTATACATTTATATTCACATGCCAAGCTTTTGATGCAGGGTCAAGGGCATTTTGAGTAAGGACTTCTGATCGGTGTTTCCATTTTTCTTCTCTGACTTATACGCATAATGCATCATCTATGATTTCCAGTATTTGTTCATTTAATGTGGAAAAATTTGAGGACAGAATCCTTCCAGATTTTATCCCCCAATATTTTACTGCTGTCCTACCCAAAACTAATTTGACAACACATTTTGGGGGATTCCCCCCTTATTGATTTTTTTTCAATTTAGTTTTCATAGAAACTACTCTTGTTATTAGTGATCATGATTCTTGTGATATACATACAATATAATTAAATTGTATAATTACAATAATAAGTAGAATTGTCAAAATATGTTCAAGAAAATAATTATTGTCAAGCCTGAGACTCAGTCGATGGATGTAGAAGTGCAAAGTCATATTAGCATACTAGCCATGAGCTTTCATCATGACTTAGGCATCTGTCAATGTTTTAAAGGGGGAATGGAAAGCATTCTCTGTGCGTTGTTGAGTTAAAGTTTATTAAGAGAGTTTCTACTGTCCCTGCTCATTTAAAAAAAGAATCCAGATATGTACAAACTAAAAAGGTAAGGTTCCCTTTAATCTAAACCTCTCTCCAGGAATAATGCTGTTAACAGTTTGGTATGTATTCTTCCAGACTCTTCTCTCTATATATCTATAAATATATGTGTGTATTACTTATGTCTTGTGATGTGCCAGGCATAGTACTAAGGCCTTGATGTGAATTATCTTGATTAATCCACACAATGACTCTGTAACATAATACTATTTTTATGTCCATTTTACAGATAAGTAAACCAAGGCTCAGAACGGTTCAGTAATTTGCCCTAGGTCACATAGTAACTAATTTGTTCTTCCTCTTGAGAGGACTGTCCTGCTAATGCACATGAATCAAGTTAAATGTTCGGATCCATTTATCTATTTATTCAGTAAACATTTATGGAATGCCCACTCTTTTCCAATCACTGTGTATAATGCCAGGTACTCAGACACATGGTTTCTGTCTTCAGGTACCTGGAAAAGGGAGATCAATCTGTGAGCTAAAACATTTGCCCCAATTCATCCAGTTAGTAAGTGGGTAGAACAGGATTACGATACAGGCTTGTTTTAATAAACTGTTATATGACAGCCCTATGTGCATAGAAGATTTGGTGGGCTGTTTTTTGGAAATGGTCACCTTGAATATTTATTGTTTCCATGAGAAGATGAGTTTGGAGCCCCAAGAAATCAGTGTCCAATGGTTAAGACCGAGTTTGTAAGCTGAAGATTATAAATACAAGTTCTGAAAAGTTTTAAATTATATGTGTGTGTGTGTGTGTGTGTGTGATTTTTTAAAAGGCAAACACTGCTCTACTGTAATCCAAGGGAGATGAATATAAGACAGGGTTCAGGATTGGAGTTCCAAATCCTTGAGTGGGAGGCCCGGTGATAAATAATTTAGATCCACTAGGGAGCTTGATTAGAATGTTGAAAAGTGTCAGCTTAAACAAGAGCAAGCAATGAAAAAGAGAATCAGAAGTCCAGAAAAGAGAAAATAGGAAAGTTGTATATAGAGATATTATGAGAAAAATAATCATAACATACAAGTTGAGGAATTGGTTGAAAAAAATTAAAGCCTGCATGTTAAGACAGAACCAAGACCTTACCTATTGTGCAACACATTCCACTAGGCTGGCCAATTTCAACGTACACTACGGAGGGTTGAAGGGAAATGCCTCTCCCGGAGATGTGGGTAGAGAGCTTGAGCCACATGAGCTCCTGACCTCCTAATGCACAAATGCCAAAGGCTTTTAGAGCCAGTTGGCAAGATGTACAGGGGTGGACGAATCAGGGGATTATTCTTATAAACATGGTATGGGATCTTACAGAAGGGAGCAAAAAGGCAGCCTGGATTGGAAACCTTACAGGAATGGCTATATATTCTTTGTGACTGCAGAAACATTTAAATATACAAACACATGGAATGTGGCAGCATTGATGGCGATGATTAAGCACCCCAATGGTAAAAAAAGAAAAAGAAAAAGAAAAAGAAAAAATGAGGAGGAGAAAGGAAAATCTTGAGTTTCTTAAATTGTTTGCAAAGAAACTGGAGTCTATGACGGAATTTGGTCCTCATGACTGAAACGTTTCTTTGGTGTTGGAAAAAGTATTGCTGTCATCTCTCTCTCTCTTCAGAAAATTTTTAAATTCATAATAAAAATCCCATAACAGCTCCTTGTCTGGAGGACTTTGAAAATAGGAGCGATTTCATCTGTCTGGAATGGTCTGTGTCAGGACTTGCCCTAGGCAAGGTTGCCACATAGGCAGAAGTGCCCCCTCCCTCCTCCCTCCCAGACACCCCCTCCCCCACTGCCCCCTAATGCCCTTCAAGCCTCCGAACCCCACCATGGGCTGACCCCTTTTTCCTGGATCACAGCTCCAGTGTGACCTCCCACATAAAATCAAACCCCCTTTCCCTCAGCTCTCTCTCCAGGTGCTAAGGATGCAGTAGCTTTCACCCTCTGCATCCTATTTGCATTTAAAAATAGGACCCTGGTTAACCCTCATGAATCTCAGTTGGTGGAGCTTTGGACTACGAAACCAAGTGGAGAGAAGTCCAAGGGAGAGGGGAGCATTTTGGGTCGTTGGGGGAAGGGGATGGGGGAGGTCGCCTTCCTGGAAGCTATTAAATACCAGATGTGGGTTCTGTTCCGTGTGGGACTGCCTTGAGGGAGAGGGTGGGGTGTGGGAGGAGGGTGGCTGGACTCTCTGACCTCTCAAGGTTGGCATTAATTCTATGCGTCAGTGATTTCCAACTACATTTCCCTGCACCCAGCTTCCTTTGCAGCACCAGAGGCACCGTGTGACTTGACTTTAACTAGGGGTTTTCAGCAGCGTGTCTTTGTGCCTATCAGCTAGGGTCCAATTTTCCCATCACCGTCCTCCCTGCAACTGCAACCCTCGGCCTCAGCAATGCTGGCTGAAGATCAGCTCCAGCCCCACTCAGCTCATAGAGATTTTCACAGAGAGCTCTTCACAGCTCCTATTCTCAGAGAAGCCTGAAAAAGGGACTGTTTTGTGCTCCCAGTGTATGCGGGCTTTATGAAGAAAAAAAATATGTGTGGCCTTATGTGAAAGGAGTATGCTAGATGCAGTTATGGTGGGAAAAGCTGTAGAATGAAATCTCCTCGTGGAGCTCGGAGGAGGAAGTTGGTCAATTTAATGTTGGATCAACCAACATTCAAGACCCCTAGTATGTGCCAGGCTCTGAGTTTCACCTGGTGAGTAACAAAACAATTAAAGCAAGGCCCCTGCTATGAAGGAATTCAGTCTAATGGGGAACATAGACATCCCGTGTGAGAAGTGCCATGTTTGAGGTAAGCAAGAGTGTTTGGGAGCACGGAGGTTGCCCTTGGCTCCAAAGCTCTCCCAGGGAGTGGCATCTGAGCTGAGTAGGAGGAAGCCAAAGCAAAGAAAGGTGGGAAGGGCGTTCTGTGTAGAAGGAATGACATGAGCAGCGGCATGGAGACATGAATTTACTTGACGTGTGGGGAAACATGAGCAGGCTGCGATTATTAGAAAGGAAGGGGGAAGGGAAAGTGATGAGGCTGGAGGGGCAGGCAGGGCCACATGAGGGAAAGGGCCCAGCCTTCCTGCTAAGGAGTAGAGACTTTATCCTGAAGGGAGCCACTGAAGGATTTTAAGCAGGTCAGATTTGCATCTTGATTAAACTATCTGTCAATTTGGGGAAAATCTTTCAAATTGCCTGTGGGATGAATTGATGAAAGAATTCCACTGAAAGGGTAGATTTGCAGATCTAGCCATACGTAGTTAAGTGCAAGGCTGTCTTTTTCCAAGAGGGTTTGTCATTAATCTGAGGCTTTTTAAGAGGTACCGCTAAAACAATCTACAGACAGATGCATGTATTTGTGTGGAAAACTCAACAACATTTGGGAGGATACAGGGCCTGAAAACAGTGCTTAAAGGAAACTGAAGAGAGTCTAGTTGCTTCTACACACTACAGCAACAATATCAGCTTAGGATCGCAAACTGTGCTATGGTCTCTTTGTTTTGTTTAGCAAAAGTCATCCGGGAAGGCGCTGTTTAACCTGAGTTGCAGCCATCTAAATCTTGCTGAAAAGGAATATTTTGGATTAGAATTCTGTAGCCATTCTGGAAACAATGTAAGTTGGTTTCATTATAGGGTTCTTTGTGTCTAGAATTGCTTCTAAATGCAGCTTGCAGCTAGATATGCAGGGCTCAAACCCCCAACTGCAAAAGGAAAAACCATTTAAACCCTTGCAAAATGAGTGGATTTAATAACTATTTCCCCTCCTTGTCTATTAAAAGTCACCTCAGTTTGCCAAGCACAAACTCTTCCACCCTCTGCTCCTCTTTTGCCACTGTGTGAAGAGGTCTCTGTGCTTTATTCTGACTTTCCAGAGGCTGGACCTCAACCTCCAAACTGAAGACTCCTAACCTCACCAGTAGTATTCGGGAATGTTCCTTGCCCCTCTCTCACATCCTAACATTCCCGAGGTTCTGCCCGCTGTGTTCTGCCTTGGTGGATCTGTTATCTGGTTCCTTCCCAGAAAGGCTCATTATGACTATTAAGCTGGCATTTGGGGGCTGTAGGATTCAAATGTGGAGCCACGTGCCTTCATTAGTCTTTGTGGCAACTAATGAGCCTTGTATATGACACCTCTGTCATTCTCCTGAGGCAGGGGAGCGGTGACTCAAATGTCAACAGCGAAGTTTATAGATCAACAATGTGCACTGTCATTGGGAAAACAGAAGGGGACAGATTGAGTGTGGTGGAAGCACAGCATTTCTTTGACGTTGCTGTTTCTTACTATCTTTAGAAGTCTAAAGAGTCTTGATATTTGTTTGTTTCATGTTGACTTTAATCTGCTATCAAAAAAACCCAAAAAAACAAAAAGCTACACTCAGTGCCATGTTCTACCAATTCTTTCATTAATGTTATTACAGATCTGGTTGGAACTTCTGAAGTCCATTACAAAGCAAGTAAAAAGTAAGTATGGAAAATCACTTAAAGAATAGAATTCCCAGTTACAACTTGAAAATATTTCAACAATACCACACTGTTCCTCGCCTTAATATAAGTGGAGAAAAGGGCTTTGATGTATTATTTTAATCCTTCAACCATCCAGTAAGTTTAGCAATTAAAAAAAATCATTTTAACTTTGCCTGAGATGAGGAAAATCAGGCTGCTGGATCTTTGAGTAAATTTCGAGAACCCTGGTAATGACAGCACTCTGTGGATTGGCTCTAGGAATACATCTCTGACTCTAGACCTGTAAATCTTCGAGCATCCTTGATGTCAAGCAGCAACGCCATTCACCTTCTTCCAGGAGGTGTTTCAGTTTAATCCCATCACAGACATTGTCCATCCATTTCAGGTCATATTTGAGTGCCTACTATGCATGAAATATTCCCCCGAACCCTATATGTCACAATCTAGTGTGGTGGTTCTCAAATTTCAGTGTGTATTAGGATCACGGGCCGGGAGGAAGGGGCAGTTCTTGTTAAAATGCATATTGCTGGGCCTCATCCCCGAGTTGGGGGCCAGCAAACCTGCATTTTTAACAAATTCCATAGCTTCTTCCACTGCAGGTGGATTTCAGTCCACACTTTGGGAAAGGCTGTTTCGTGTCACTTCCCCCTCCTGCTCTCTACGTGTTGGTGTCTCCCACAATTCTGTCTTTTCCCACTACGTATTGATAATCTGTCACATGATCCCAACAGCTTCCCAACTGACTCCCCCCAATCCATCATGTACACTACTCCCAAAGGGAACTATTGCAAATACAAACCTGACCACATCAGTCTCCTGCTTAAAATGCTTCCATGACTCTCTATTGTCCTTAGAATAAAGTCCAAACTCTTTAACATGATCCTCAAAGCACCGGACTCTGCCTGACTTTTCAGCCTTTACCTCTGCCTCTGACCACTTCATACTCCTACCTCTCCTAATTTGAACAAAACTAACTTCAGGTGTAGGCTTCTCAGATAAAATAGAAGTTGCCCAACTATATCAGAATTTCAGATCAACAAAGACTAATTTCTTTGTATAAGTATGTCCCAAGCAATCATTGTATATCTGAAATTCAAATTTAACTGGGAGTCCTATATTTTTATCTGCTAAATCTGGCAGCCCTACTCAGATGTCAGCTCTTCCAGGAAGCCTTCCTTGACCTCCTCCAAACTCTTTTCTCCCTCTTGTGCTTACCCAGTACTCAGGGCTTATAACATTTTGTGGTTCTGTGATTGTCTGTCTAGGTGTCTGCCTCTTCTACCAACCTTTGAGTGCTTAATTATATTTTAATTTCCAGGAGCCTCTGGTACAATGCTTAGCATACAATAGGCACTCAACAAATATTTACTGAATCAACGGTGTTAATGCTGCATGTGTGTATTTGCTTTGGATACAGAAAGCTTCTTATTTTCAAATGCAAGTAGGAGTGAAGGCAAGTAGATATGTTTTCTTCATGCAGATTTTAAGATACACAGAGGCCTCAGTCCCTACTACTTCTAGTTCCCTTTATGAATCCTTGAGCCAGCTGATATTCACCTGCCTCTATAGCTGGGCCCTTCTCTCAGCCAGGAATGCAGAATCCCAAGTAGCAAGTGGTATATTTTTCTAAATGGAACACTTCTTAAGAGAGGACACAGTAGGCCCCAAACGAGGCACATCTTTATAAAAGGAAACTCAAAGAAAGAGAAGGGAGGAAGGGGGCAGGAGAACTTTCCCAACTGTTATCCACATAGAGGCACAATTCAAAAATAGCAACATCTCACAAATGTGAAAAATTGAAATTTAAATGAAAAGTCTGTGAGAGGGAGTGATGGGGAGAGGAGGGAAGAGGAGAGGGGAGTGTGTGTGTGTGTGTGTGTGTGTGTGTGTGTGTGTGTGTGAGAGAGAGAGAGAGAGAGAGAGAGAGAGAGAGAGAGAGAGAGAGGGAGAAGACCTGTAACTGTTGTGATGGACATTTAAATAAAACTTATGGAGATATTGTGTTTTAAGATCCTAAGGAGGTTGTTTTCAAATTTATGGTGAAATTTTTCCCAGTGGACCCTGGACATCTGCGAGAAGAGCTTACAAGGTATAATACTTGCATGATGCATGATGTTACTTAATCATTATTCTCCATTTATCAGGGAATGGGCTTCTAGCCTTCTTTGGAAGGCTTGGGTCTCAGTCACTCTGGGAGATCGTAAGAAGTTGGTGAGAAGTCCGACCTGGCTGGTCCCCAGGGTTAATCTTCCAAAGGATAGGGACTTCAGGGAGAAGGAAGGGTGGTGTTCTAAAAGTGGTAACCAGCCTGGGTGCCCACTTGGGGGTTAAGCCATTAACTGCTACAACTGTTAGAGTGTTTGCCTTCATTGCATCTGTGTT
Organism: Lipotes vexillifer; assembly: GCF_000442215.2. Taxonomy (NCBI): domain Eukaryota; kingdom Metazoa; phylum Chordata; class Mammalia; order Artiodactyla; family Lipotidae; genus Lipotes; species Lipotes vexillifer. Next base: position 422,082 of record NW_006789838.1, on the reverse strand, counting down.
CTAATCAGAGGGCAGCTAGACAGCTAAGTTCCCTGCATACTGAAAACGGTTGTGTGCACATGTGTGTGTGCACGTTTGTGTGTGTGTATATCCCATAGGTAGAAAGTGATGATGACATACACTTATAAAACCTTTTTGAAAGTAGAAAAGTAAAAAATATAAAAAATAACTTAATAAGTTATTTTGCATAATTATAAATTATTGATATTTTATTATAATTATTAATAATTACAATAATTATTTATAATTTATATAAGTAAAATATTTGTATACTTACAAAAAATTAAAAAGCTAAAAAGTAAAAAGTATAAAACATTTTAAAGTATTTTTATATTTATAAAAATGCCCTTTAAAATGACAATGTAAACCTACTTCTTCAAAAATGCTTTGTCAACATAACACTCCCCCAAACCTTACTCTGCTTTCTAGACTTTAGACTCCAGACTTCTGCACATAGAAGGGATGTAAGAGAGAATCTAGTCCAGACCTTATGGTTTACAGATGCAGAAACTGGTCCTGGGAACTAGAGTAACTTGATCAATGTCACAGCGTGTTGGCAGTTATTCCACCTGAAATATTCCCCATCATGGTTCATGGCCAATTTTTCTTCACCCTTTTTGTAAAGGGGGGGGGTTCTTTTCTGAAGGGTCTTTGTAGAAGTCACTTTAAAAAAGTCAGTCTCGGGCTTCCCTTGTGGTGCAGTGGTTGAGAGTCCGCCTGCCGATGCAGGGGATGCGGGTTTATGCCCCGGTCCGGGAAGATCCCACATGCCACGGAGCGGCTGGGCCCGTGAGCCGTGGCCGCTGAGCCTGCGCGTCCGGAGCCTGTGCTCCGCAGAGGGAGAGGCCACAACAGTGAGAGGCCCGCATACCGCAAAAAAAAAAAAAAAAAAAGAAAAAAGAAAAAAGTCAGTTTCTCTCTCTCTCCCAATCCTCTCCAAATTTGTGAGTTGTAGGCCCTTTTCCCAGATAACTTGATGTCTTGGTATCTCTATCAGTTTGCCTTTGCTAACTCATTTCAGTCGAGTCTCAAACTGTAACCAATTTTGATGGAGATAAACTTTCTCTGGGGGAAAAAAAAAAAGAATGAGAAAATCAATGTGATGATAAATGATTCATCAGCTGTTCAGGGGAAGGATTTGGTATTTGCAGCAGGCAGCTGCCTTCTTAACAGCAAGGAATGTGTCAAATGACAAGAAGGTTACTTTCTTTCTTGCTAGGAGTAAAATGAAATTCACGTCCCCTTTAGCAATTGAGGCTGATTATTCCCATTTACATCTATATTTGAAAGCAGGTAATGGCAACGGTTAGACTTCCTTTATTTTTCCCCCATTGGTCCATTTGAGAATACTTAACTGTAGTTGACTTTACAAGGATGCCTTGTTTGGGGCCACTACATGAGTTTCTCAGAGTGGTGTGCAAATATAACTTTTCTAATGAATCATTTCTAATCCATTAAGAGAGATCACAATTTGAAGGATTATAATGAATGGCTTTGTAAATTAAATAATCACGTACTAATTTACCTGTTTTTTCCCAGTCTGCATTTTCATCTATCACGTGCAATTAATTCTGGTTCCCCACATTGCTGTCAAGTCTTAATTGGTTTAAAAAAATCTAGATAGAACTTTATTCAGAAAATTACATCTTATATAGGGAAATGCCCACAGTAGATAGTAAATGTTTTAATATATAAAATAAAACATTGGAACCAATTTTGAACCAAGAAGCAACATAGTGGGCAGTAGAATCTTAATTATACACATCTTTTCAAAAGTTGATTGCCTTTGATAAGGGCTTAAAAGTGTGGGACAAATGCCATCTGTTTTGCAAAGTTCTGGATACCAATGTGTACTTTATGGGTCCCTGATTATCGGTAGGAAAAAGGGTAGTCTGGCTTCATTCCATTCAATACACAGTAATCCCATACCTGCTCTGTGCAAAAGGCTAGGCTGGGCTCTGGTGATACGGAGATGGTGGTCCAGGTGAAGGGGCAGAATCACGGCCTCAAGTTCTTGATTTCTGAAACACGGTCTTTTGGATAGGAGGCAGCCTAGAATTGAGAGGCAGACCTGAGGTCTTGCCACAGTTTCACTATCTTGGGGTGATATGACTCTGCCCAAATCGCCTAACCTCTGTCTTTCCGTAATTGGAACATGTGGTGATGATGCCAGCCTTCTAAGTTGTTACGATAGCGAGTATTTGATAGCATTTTGTAAACAGAGTAGTACTGGCCTCCTGAGTAGGCTTATTCTTGCTGAATCTCCCTTTCTCTCTGGCTGGGTATGTGGCTTTGCTACGTGGCAGAAATCACCAGAGGATGGTTGGCCAACTCCCTCAAGTTGGCAGGAGGATTTGGCCCGGGTGATTCCTAATGGCTGTGAGGCCTGCTGAAATGCTGGATCAGCCGAGTTGTGGTCTAGTGCTGGTTAGGGGCCGAAGCAAAGCCTATGCATTACTCACCACCCCCAAAAGGCATCTCCCTGACTGGGGGCACCGTGTCTTTTTTGAAACATCTTGATCTGGGAGAAGGGAAATGCTTCTTTCTTGTTCCTGTTTCTTCCTCAAGAGATTTCCCCCCACTTCTTTGCAGGTATCTTTTTACTCTTCAAATAAAGAAGGATTTGGCTCTGGGAAGGCTTCCATGCAGTGACAACTGTACAGCGTTGATGATATCTCACATCTTACAATGTAAGTAGCAAATGTCGGCTTCGGGGCCTATCAGCCAGCTAGAGAACCAAGCAAAGAGGTTGAGTACCCTCAACATCCCTATCATCATGTTAGCACTTCTCTGTAGACGAGAGAAAGCCTGGATGAGATATATAGAAATGGCATGGTCCAATAGAAAGAGGCTGGTTACTGTAGTCATTGAGATTTGGATTCAAATCCTGTTTGTACGTTCTAACTGTTGTAGCCTTGGGTGAAGTCCCCTCATCTGTCTTTGCCTGAGTTCCCTAGTCTTTAAAAGAGTGACAAGAATGCCTTCTCACAGAGCAGTTACGTAGATTAAAAGTAAATGCTGATTTTCTTCTATCTCTGTCTAACCTTGGCCTCCCACTGCCCCAGGCTTGCTCTCCAGGAGCTGGTCTGGACTAATCTGGGCATGGACTTTGCTAGGCAGGCCCCCACTCCCTCTGCTTGCCCCAGGATCCATTTCTGGTACGTGCTTTCTGCGGCACATTGTCACATTTAATGTGATTCCCATGTTGCTCTTTATCATGATTCCAGAGAACAAAGCACAGAGTACAGCAGGTGGAGAGAGACTAAAAGGGAAAAAGGCCCCAGGCGTCTATTAGAGTTCCCCATATCCTAGCAGCCAAGTCCTTGGACTAGGCTGAGTAATGTAGGCAGGGAAAAGAGGCCCAGGGAACAGTGGGGCCTTGCCTGGGAGGGGGTGAAGCTGGGCTCGTCAGGCTGCTCCTGCATCCCCGAGGGCAGGATTGAGGCAGCTGGAAATAGTATCTCTTCTTCTAGGGCTGGCTGGACTTTCTCTCTCTTCTAGAGAGGCCGTCCAAGAATAGGCTGTTCCTTACTGTTCCTGAAGGATCATAACTTCATTTTTTTGTTTCAAAAGTTCATTTTTGACCTCCAGCCATTGCCTTCCTAACAGTTCAGAAATGGTAAATTCCTGATTTCACTGGGAGCTCCAGAATGAAGGGCTTGGATAGAGACAGTATATGAATCAGTGTTTACCAAGTGACTCATCAGCGAGACAGGATGAGAGCCCAGGATCTCAGGAAGGCAGTGAGACCAGTAGTTAACAGGGAAGGCTTATGGATGAGATGGCTTTTGCGCTGGGCCTTAAAGTGATGCATAGGAATTGGATATGTAATGATAAGCAGAGAAAACAGAAAAGGAAAAAAGGTGATGGTACAAGAAGAAGTATATACAGAGGATGCAGCTCAAGTACAACTCGAGCATAGGGTCTGTTTAGGAGAGGTGCAAAAAACTAAGCATCATTTTGAAGGGCCTTGAATGCCAAGGACACTAACTATATGTCCAGTATTGTTCTTGGGGTGGGGTCGGGAGATGGGGTAAGGCAGGTGGAGAAAACAATATTGCAAGACTTATTCTTCTCGGTTAGCTGCCTGTTTAAGGCAGCAGTCAGAAGATTGGGGCTCCCCAGACAGCCTCTGATGGGGGAGCCCAATTTCATTCTTAATAGTTCAGCATTATGGATTTGAGCATTCCCTAGTGGCCATTTCAGGCATAGCACAGAACACTTCAGCTTTTCTAGAGGATATTTTGTTTGTCAATAGAAGCTCTTTCCATAGGAAAAAAGCTAAAGTTTCAAGGAGTCAGCTCTTCACAATCCATCCAGGTCAGATTATTTCACTGGTTGCTAAGACAGTGTGCAGAACACAGCCAGGCTGCTCATTCGTTTGCTCATTTATTTATTCATCTAATATGTATGTTCTAGGCATTCAAGAACCTCCACATTCTGACCTCATCTGCTTAAATCTCTCTTACACACCCCCCTGGCTCTAGCCAGACTCTTCCTCCCAAATACAGTTTGTACATTCCAAATGAAGCCTCCCTTTTATGAATGCCCTTAGTACAGTAACTCTTCTTTGTCATTCACTCAGCAAATTTTATTAAGTACCCACCACATGCCAGGTACTGGGAACATAGCAGTGAAATAAAAAGATCCTTGCTCTCATGGAGCTCACATTTTGGCAGTGGAGGACAATCAGACCAAAATAAGGAAATATATAACGTAAGTTTGAAGGTGATAAGTGCACTGGAGAAAATAAAGTATGGAAGGGAGAGAGGGAAATTCGGGGGGTGGGTACTGAATTTTTAAACAAGGTGGTCAGGGTAGGCTTCACTGTGAAGGTGATAGTTAAACAAAACTTGAAGGAGGTAAAAGACCAAGCTATGCAGAAATCTGGTGGAAGGGAGCTCCAGGCAGAGAACATCCAGTGCAAAGGGCCTGAGGTAGGAGCATGCCGGGAGTTTTCAAGAAACATTAAGCAGGCTTTGTGGATGGCTGGAACTGAGGGAGAGAGGGAGACAGTAATCATGGAGGGCCTTAAAAGCATATTAAAGACCTAGGACATTACTCTAAATGTGATGGGAAGCCACTGTAGCATTTGAAACAGAGGAGTGAAATGATCTGAACTAGGTTTTAACTACACCATGTTGGCTGCTGTGGTGAAAACAGAAATTTGTAGCGAGTAGTAAATAAGCCATAGTGATCTAATATACAGTATAATAAATATAGACAATAATATTGTACTATAATTATGTAATGTGATAAATATTGCTACAGTGGCAATCATATTGCAATCTATAAATGTATCAAAGTAACATACTGTACACCTTAAATTGCTGCAATGTTATATGTCAAATTTATTCAGTTTTTTAAAATGAGAGAAAATAGACTTTATGAGGGATGGTGGAAGTGGGGAGACCAGATAACAGACGACAGCAGGAAAGAGAGAGATGATGGTAGTTTGGACCAGCGTGGTAACAGTGAAGGTGCTCACACCACATGCTGCCTTCTATCACTAATGATATTTACTCATTTGTATGTCATAGGTCTCTTCCTAGATTGTTATAGTCCTGCATGGAGAGAAAAAAGAAGCATGGCCTTCTGTGTTCCTATGTTTTCCTTAGGGTCAACGTAAGGTCTTGTGCTTAATACTTGTGCTTAATAAACAGAAAGATTGGTGTGTGTGTGTGTGTGTGTGTGTGTGTGTGTGTGTTTAATTTATTTTTAAAAACAGCTCTATTGTGGTATAATGTGCATACCATAAAATTCACTCATTTTAAGTCTGTAACTCAATGGTTTTTAGTAAATTTACAGAGTTGTGCAACCATTACCACAACCCAGTTTTCAAACATTTCCATCAGGCCAAAAGAGCTCTCTCATGCCCATTTGCAGTCACTCAACCACTAATTTAATTTCTGTTTCTATAGATTTGCCTTTTCTGGACATTTCATGTAATAGGAATGATAAAATATGTGGTCTTTTGTATCTGGCTTTTTTCATTCAACACAATGTTTTTGAAATTCATGCATGTTGTAACATGAATCACAACAGTTTGTTGCTTTCTATTGCTGAGTAGTATTCCATTTTATGGGTATACCACATTTTATTTATCTATTTACTTGGCCAGGGACATTTGGATTGTTTCCAGTTTAGCTATTATGAATAATGTTATGAATATTCATGTACAAGTCTTTGTGTGGACACATGTTTTCATCTCTCTTTGGTAGATTTCCAGGAATGTAATTGTTTTGTCTTAAGGTAAATTTGTGTTTAACATTTTAAAAAACTGCCAAACTGTTCTCCAAATTGTTACAATAAAACCAGAAATGTATGAGGTTTCCAATTTCTCCACATCTTCACTAAAATTTGGTATTGTCTATCTTTGTGATTATGGTCATTCTAGTGCCATGAATCTCATTGCAATTATAATTAGCATTTTCCTAATGACTAATGATGTTGAGCACCTTCTCATCTGTTTATTAACCATTCCTATGTTTTCTTTGGTAAAATGCGTATTCAAATTTTTGCCAGTTTTAAAATGGGTTGTCTTATCGAATTTTGAGAGTTTTATATATTCTTATTAAAAATCCTTTATGAGATATATAATTTGTGAAATTTTCTTCCAATCTGTGGCTTGACTTTTCATTTTCTTTGTGTGTGTGTGTGTGTGTTCTTTTTTTTAAATTGAAGTATAGTTGATTTACAATGTTGTGTTAGTTTCAGGTGTACAGCAAGTGATTCATATATATATAGATAGATAGATAGATAGATAGATATAGATATAGATACATAGATATACATATACATACTTTTTCAGATTCTTTTCCATTAGAAGTTATTACAAGATATTGACTATAGTTCCCTGTGCCATACAATAGGTCCTTTCTGTTTATCTGTTTTATATATAGTAGTATATGTCTGTTAATCCCATACTTCCAATTTATCCCTTCTTCCCCCTGACTTTTAATTTTCTTAATGCTGTCTTTTGGAGTGTGACAGTTTTTAATTTTGATGAAATTCCACTTTCTCAATATGTTTTAGTCAACTATGCTTTTGGTGTTGTATCTAAGAACTTTTTGCCTAACCTAAGGTCCAAAGTTTTTATCCTAAGTTTTCTTCTAGAACAACTGTTTTAGGTTTACCTCTTAGGTTTAGGCCTATGATCCATTTTGAATTTTTTTGTATGTTTGTATGGTATGGTTGTGAGGGGTAGGAATTCAACTTCATTTTTTTTTTTTTTTTTTTTTTTTTTTTTGCGTGTGGATGTCCCTTTCTCCCATTTGTTGAAAAGACTATTATTTCCTGCATTGAATTGTCTTGCCATCTTTATCAAAAACCAACTGATCATAAATGTAAGGGCTTATTTCTAGATTCTCAACTGTGTTCCATTGATCTATAGGTGCTTATGCTATTACCACACTGTTTTGTTTACTGTAGCTTTGTATTCAGCTTTGAAATAGAGGTGTATATTCTCCAACTTTGTTCTTTTTCAAAATTGTTTTGGTTGTTTTGCATTCTGTGCATTTCCATGTTAATTTTAAGATCTTTTGTCAACTTCTACCCCCAAGTTTGGTGGGGATTGCATTGAATTTATAGATCAATTTTGGCAGAATTACCATCTTAACAATATTGAGTCTTCTAATCCATGAATGTGAAATCTCTCCATTTATATAGATCTTTAAAAAATTTCAGCAATATTTTGTAATTTTCAGAACACAAGTTTTACATATCTTTTGTTAAATTTATTGGTCTTTTATTTTTTATATGCTATTGTGAATATAATTGTTTTTCTAGTTTTCTTATTCAATTATGCATTGCTAGCACATGCAAATCCAATAACTTTGTATATTGACCTTCTATCTTGCTACCTTGCTGAACTATCTATTACTTCTAGTAGTTTTTTGTGGATGTCTTAGGATTTTCTACACACAGGACCATGGTGTCTGATTGCACTGACTAGAATCACCAGTAGAATGTTGGATAGAAGTGGCAAGAGCAGACATCCCTGTCTTGTCCCTGGTCTTAGGGGAAAGCACTCAGTTTCTCACCATTTAGTAGTATTATGATGTTAGCTGTAGGTTTTCCAACTTTACCAGGTTGAAGAAGTTCCCTTCAATTTTTTGTTTGTTGAATGTTTTTACCATGAATTGGTGTGTTGGATTTTGCCCAATGTTTTTCCTGCATCTATTGATATGCTAATGTATTTTTTGTCCTTTATTCTATTAACATAGCATATTACATTAATTAACCTTCACGTGTTGAACTGATCTTGCACTCCTGGGATAAATCCCACTTGGTCATGATGTATAATTCTTTTTTATATGTTGCTGGATTCAGTTGACTAGTATTTTGTTGAGGATTTTTGCCTCTGTATTCATGAGAGATATTAATCTGTAGTTTTCTTGTGATGTCTGTGTCTGATTTTGGTATCAGAGTAATACTGGCCTCATGAGCGAGTTGGTAAGTGTTCCTTACTCTATTTTCTGGAAGAGTTTGTGAAAAATTGGTATTTGTATCTTATCTGAATATTTGATAGTATTAACTAGTGAAACCATATGGGTGGGCCTGATTAAGTTTTAATGGGATTTGTACATTTATCAATTTGGGGAAAAAATAAATAGATAAAAGAGCCATTGATTTGGTCTTTTTAAAAAAGCTTGTTATATAAAGATTTTCATTCTAATTTGGTTTTGAAATATACAAATACACTTCACCTATCTAAAAATGAGCATGCCATCCGTCTAAAATGCAATAGAAAACCAAGACAAAAGAGAAAATAACTTTCTAGTACTCAAAACTGATGCCCCCATGTCCATGAATTTTACTCAATAGGAGAGCACCACATGATTCCATGGAGAGTCTATTTACTCTTATAATTCATAAAATGCTAACAGGTTTGGATATCTGCATTCCCCTTTTTTCATGTTAAAATGTGAATTTTAATTGTAAAAATTGTTTTGGGTGCCCATTTTATGGTAGATTAGAAGTCACAATTTGGAACCAAGTAGAGACTTCTTCAGGGGAAGTCAATGACCAGGAAGTGATTCCTATTAATCTGACAGAGAGGGAAAAGGCATAAAAATTATAAAGAACACACAAGAATTCAAAAATCAAAAGTTTCAAGCCGTTAACTGTAGGGGCAGATAATCCTATATACCTCAATTGCCTTTGTAGGCACAGTGCTATAATACATGTTTATAACAATAAATTGGATACATCTAGAATAGATTATGAGCAGGGATAAACTTCCAGTGATTTGGAAAAGTGAGAATAATTTCCAGAATTATTCACCGACTGGGGATTCCATATAGCAGGGTTTTACTAGATTCCCAATGTACAGAGTGATGAATGGCTGTGACTGGCTTGCATTGGAGTTGGCATTTGTATTCTCCTTTCTTAATAATGCCTGATCAAGGCAGAGGGAGGTTAGGGGGCTGAATTAGTTTGCTAGGGCTACCATAACAAAATACAACAGACTAGGTGACTTAAAGGACAGAAATTTATTTTCTCACACTTCTGGAGGCTAGACATCCAAGATTGAAGTGTCAGCAGGTTTGGTTTCTTCTGAGGTCTCTCTCATTGGCTTGCAGATGGCTGCCTTCCTGATGAGTCCTCACTCAGTCTTTCCTCTGTGTACCTGCATTCCTGGTGCCTGGTGTCCAAATTTCCTCTTCTTATAAGGATACCAATCAGATTGGATTAGGGCCCACTCTACTGCCTCATTTTTAAAATAATCACTCCTTTATAGGCCTTGTCTCTGAACACAGTCACATTCTGAGGTACTGGGGGTTAGGACTTCAATATATGAATTTGAGAGGGAGGTCACAGTTCAACTCATAACAGGGACTGATCAGAAGTAGAAGAGATCATAAACAGAATGTGGGAGAAGAAAATAACAAAATATTCATCTATGATCCTGGAGCCTTTAAGACCTACACTGTGTCTGTGACTACATAGCAGCCCACTGCTTATTTGAAGAAGAGCCAGTTAGTTCCTCCCCCCCGACCCATATCCTGAAACAAATATACATATATTCAGGAGGTCTAGGGCTGCACTGGCTGCAAAGAAAGGGCTGTTTGGGGGAGGTCAGAGGGTCTGCTGGGTGCTCCATTGCTTAACTCATCAATGGTAATGTAAAAAATGTCACTTTACTGTCATGCAGCAGAACTGGGAGACTTTCATGAAGAAACGGATAGGAAATATTTGGCACAAACCCGGTACTTACCGAACCAAGACGATTTAGAGAGCAAGATCGTGCGCTTCCATCAGAAGCACATGTAAGTACTTTCCCTGGCATCTGCTTCCACGTGTTCTACTGGCGGGGAAGACTGAAGCTGAGGACAGACTCTTAAAAGCAAGCCTTTAAGTCAGAGAAACTTCAGGCTCAAGAAAACACTGAGTTCCTCTTCGAGCTCTCGGGGTAGAGGTGTCATTCTTTGTTTTTCAGGCGTCATTCTTGCTGCATTTATTAGGCTCATAAATTCTTTCCCCTTGCAGTGGCAGGAGCCCAGCTGAATCTGACCTTCTGCTACTGGACATAGCGAGGAAGCTGGACACGTACGGCATCAGGCCGCACCCTGCCAGTGATGGTGAAGGGATGCAGATCCAACTGGCTGTTGCTCACATGGGCGTACTGGTGTTACGGGTAACAGCTCTTTTCCTTTAAAGTCTTCAGCTTTGGGTGTTATCTTGGCTCAAACTTGAATGTCCATTCTCAAGGTGACCCCACCCCTCAGTCTTACCACCAGCGAGAACAGGAGGCAGTGCTTGGAAGAGTTTAGGGTAAGCCTCCTCCGCTTGATGTGCTTTGTTTCCATTTGCAGTCTGGAGCTGACTGCTTTGGTTCTCAGGAGCTCACACATTAGATCAGGCCAGCATGGTGACGAGATGAAGTCAAGAGGCTCTTTGGAACTTTTAGACCCTAAATAAAGATACAGGTTTTTGGCATCCTAAAAGCTTAGGCTGTGACATAAAGTGCATTCAGCCTGTCCAAATCCACCAAAAACAACCTGAAGGGTTGTTCTCATTCAGTTAGCAGTTTTGTTGGAGGTGCCCAGTGCCAGCTAGTAGGGAATTAGTGCCCAACCCTGAAAGCAATGGTTGATGTTTACTGACTCATCCTTTTCCCAGGACTCTGTTTCCCAGAGAGGGCTCTCTCCATCACCATTAATCCTCACTCCTTGGATGTGGCCAGAACATATTTTTCAACACTTTTTCAGTCTTTTTGGACTTATATCTGTGAGCATTCAATGAATTTAGATCCAGGTTAAGGTTTAAGAAGCTTCAGAATGATAGGCAGATACCTAGACAGGTTTTGGAATGAATCACCTGTGACAAAGAAAGGGGTGGCTTCAGACCCACTGACCTCCAGGACCGAATTAGAGCACTGAAATAAGTCACAAAGCAGATCAGGTACAGACTTGGCAACAAGAATCTTAACCTTCTAACTTATGTGGTTATAAACTTTACAGCATGAGAGCCACACTGATCGACAAAAGACCCAATGGATCACAGGCACACCTGTTCACCCAGGAGGGAATTTTTACCCAGTCCACTCAAACCCTGATTCTTTTTTATTTTTATTTTTATTTTTAGATAAGCAACAAAGATATATTATACAGCTCAGGGAAATATAGCCATTATCTTGTAATAACTTTTTTAAATTTTATATTGGAGTATAGTTCATCAACAATGTTGTGTTAGTTTCAGGTATACAGCAAAGTGATTCAGTTATACATATACATGTATCTATTCTTTTTTAATTAATCTTTTAAAACATCTTTATTGGAGTAAAATTGCTTTATGATGATGTGTTCATTTCTGCTTTATAACAAAGTGAACCAGTTATACATATACATATGTTCCCATATCTCTTCCCTCTTGCGTCTCCCTCCCTCCCACCCTCCCTATCCCACCCCTCTAGGTGGTCACAAAGCACCGAGGTGATCTACCTGTGCTATGTGGCTGCTTCCCACCAGCTATCTATTTTACATTTGGTAGTATATATAACTCCATGTCACTCTCTCACTTCATCCCACCTTCCCCTTCCCCCTCCCCACGTCCTCAAGTCCATTCTCTACGTCTGCGCCTTTATTCCTGTCCTGCCCCTAGGTTCTTCAGAACCTTTTTCTTTTTTTTTTTAGATTCCATATATATGTGTTAGCATACAGTATTTGTTTTTCTCTTTCTGACTTACTTCACTCTGTATGACAGACTCTAGGTCCATCCACTTCACTACAAATAACTCAATTTTGTTTCTTTTAATGGCTGAGTAATATTCCATTGTATCTATGTGCCACATCTTCTTTATCCATTCATCTATCGATGGACACTTAGGTTGCTTCCATGTCCTGGCTATTGTAAATAGTGCTGCAGTGAACATTTTGGTACATGGCTCTATTTGAATTATGGTTTTCTCAGGGTATATGCCCAGTAGTGGGATTGCTGGGTCATATGGTAGTTCTATTTTTAGTTTTTTAAGGAACTTCCATACTGTTCTCCATAGTGGCTGGATCAGTTTACACTCCCACCAACAGTGTAAGAGGGTTCCCTTTTCTCCACACCCTCTCCAGCATTTATTGTTTGTAGATGTTTTGATGATGGCCATTCTGATCGGTGTAAGTTGATATCTCATTGTAGTTTTGATTTGCATTTCTCTGATTAGTGATATTGATCATCATTTCATGTGTTTGTTGGCACTCTGTATATCTTCTTTGGAGAAATGCCTACTTATGTCTTCTGCCCATTTTTGGATTGGGTTGTTTGTTCTTTTGATAATGAGCTGCATGAGCTGCTTGTAAATTTTGGAGATTAATCCTTTGTCAGTTGCTTCGTTTGCAACTATTTTCTCCCATTCTGAGGGCTGTCTTTTCATCTTGTTTATGTTTTCCTTTGCTGTGCAAAAGCTTTTAAGTTTCATTAGGTCCTGTTTGTTTGTTTTTATTTCCATTTCTGTAGGAGGTGGGTCAAAAAGGATCTTGCTGTGATTTATGTCATAGAGTGTCCTGCCTATGTTTTCCTCTAAGAGTTTGATAGTGTCTGGCCTTACATTTAGGTCTTTAATCCATTTTCAGTTTATTTTTGTGTATGGTGTTAGGGAGTGTTCTAATTGCATTCTTTTACATGTACCTGTCCAGTTTTCCAAGCACCACTTATTGAAGAGACTGTCTTTTCTCCATTGCATATTCTTGCCTCCTTTATCAAAGATAAGGTGACCATAAGTGTGTGGGTTTATCTCTAGGCTTTCTATCCTGTTCCATTGATCTATATTTCTGTTTTTGTGCCAGTACCTTACTGTCTTGATTACTGTACCTTTGTAGTATAGTCTGAAGTCCAGGGGCCTGCTTCCTCCAGCTCCATTTTTCTTTCTCAAGATTGCTTTCATGTATCTATTCTTGCTAACCCTGATTCTTGCTATTTCCTATTGCATGAGAGAAAATGGGAAGGGTATGAGAGCAAGACCGTCATGTTAGTTGTGATCTCTTTCATTGTGAATACTTCTGTGGACAGTTGGGAACAATATAGATGGTCTGTTTTGTCCTGCCTGAAGTCCAATCCAGAGAGTATTTATGTACTGAGTACCCTCTATCTGTTCTTCATTGTACTATTCTTTCTTTAAAAAAAAAAACAGCTTTATTGAGCTATAATTTGCATAACATAAAAGTCATCTGTTTTAATGGTACAATTCAATGAGTTTGAGTATATTTATAGTTGGGCAGCAATCCATTCATCCTTCTATCAGTATATTTATTGTACATCCACTCTGTGCCAGGTACGAGAGCTGCAGAGGTAAACAGGTATGACCCTGACTTAAATTCTAATAGGAACTTAAATTCCAATAGGAGGAAGACAGACAGTTAAATAAGTAATTATAAACAAATGTGATGTGCTTTGTGCTAGAGGAAGCACAGGATGCTAAGGTAACACATGTGAAAGGGACTTAACATTTAAGCAAGACCTGAGGAAATTATCCAGACCAATGGGATATGGTTGGCTGATGAAGGAGGGTGTTCCAGGGAAAGGTCACACAGGCAAAGGCCCTGAGAAGGATAAAGGATGACGTAATCAAGAAACTAACATTAAGCATGACACATGGCTGCTGTCATTACGATAGTCACAATTTCTTTTGAAAGACCAGAGAAATAATGATCAATATCAGACAACGAGTAATCAAAAGCTAATCTATCACATTTACTTTAGTTGCAGAAGTAGTATACCCAACAAAATAATGTGGTTACCTGTAGACAGTGGTTAGATGGGGACAGAGGTAGGAGTGACAGCGGTGGGCATGAGACTTCTCAATATATTTACTTTTGTGCCCCCTTTGATTTTTGGACTATGTGAACAAACAAACAAACAAGAGAGTTAAACTGTTTGAGTAGTCCAGGAGAGCTAAAGGAGTTCAGAGGAGTTAGAAATGGGTGTAGGCTATGGCAATGATAGGGAATATCCTAGAGGAGGCGCTAGTCATTCTGGGTAAGGAGAATGAGGAGACCTATGGGAGGGAAGGTACAGAGTAGGATGGAAAGGTGTTTTCTGGGAGCAGTGGGATCAAAGTTATAGTCAATATAGTTGGGGCAAGAAAATCAAGCCAAAAGAGTTTAGAGTTGATGTAGGTGGTGCAGAGCTATTGAAGGGGTTTGAGTAAATGAGGTGGCAGAATAAATGGGATTTTTTTTAAAAGCAGTTGAATTTGGAAACATGGGAAGGGGGTGAGATTAGAGGAGCTATTGCAGTTCAGGTTTCCCCTGCTATTTGAAAGTAGAGCATTCCTATGAAACCTTTCCTAGCTGAAAGAGTGTAAAGTGAAGAAGCATTACCTGAGGACACATTTTGCTAACGGGTGCACAAAATAAATCGAGATAAAGTACCGATGTACAGTTCAAAGCTATGGTGGCTTGATGCTGAGCTGCCGAGCAGAGTGTAGTTCCTGGGGAAGGAGCTTAAGCGGTGCCACTCTCACTGCTCAGGGTGTGTGCTGGCTCTATAACAGCTCACTGCAAAACAAATGCTGACTTTTATTTTCTCCTTTTTTGGAGTAAAATCAAAAATCCTCTTTGGATTTCTTTCAGTTAGCGAAAACTTGTAATGATGTGGGTCTTTCGTAAAAGCGAAGTGGCATAAAGTGAACTTTCGAAAAGTGGGGTATACCCGGATACCTGCAATCTTTTTCTACTGTGATCCCCTATCCCGGTTAGAAACTTTTCCCAGGCATGCCCCTTCTTACTTGCATTTCAGAGCAGGCTTGTGTCCCACCTGGAATGCCTTCTTTGGCCATAGCTTCTACCTAGTACAACTGGATCAGTCTGTGCAAGAGATAGATCAAGGATAGTCCTGTTCATGAAGCGCATTTTCCAACAGGTTTGCATTGTCTTACAAACCAGCTTGTGCTGACATTCATCCTGAAATTTGTCATGTGTTTCATCACAGGGAAATACAAAGATCAATACTTTCAACTGGGCTAAAATCCGCAAGTTGAGTTTTAAGAGAAAACATTTTCTCATCAAACTTCATGCCAACATCTTGGTAAGTAGCTTTTGAATAACTTCTTTTACTTTCTACTCACTTGAGATTTCTTGGTTGTTTCTGCAAATGGTTTGATTGTGAGTGATGAAATCTGCCTGGCCCTGACCAATAATATTCTCCCTCTTTTGCCTCTACGTAAATAAACCAGAGCTTTAGTCCTATTTTTACTAAAGGCAAAACACTAAGAAATCCTATTGGCAGTTCAAAATGAATAAAGTAATAGGAAAATGGGGTGGCTGGGATGAAAGACAAGTCTCCTTAGAAACCATTTTTCAGGGATTTGGTAAGTCAAATGAAAGAGCCCAGAACTAAGAGCCCAGAACTAAGACTGTGGACATATTAATTCAACGTTATTTGCTTCCTTTTATAAAGTATTTTCATCTTCTTTCCTTAAGCAAAAATAATTGAACACCTACTACATGCCAAATAATTGAATCCCTACTCTTCCCCAAAGCAGGATGTGGGGAGTGGGTATATATTAAGCAAAAGAAGCAACTATTGGGCAAGGCTGCATTGTACAGGGTGGGACAAAGGGGCTAGAAAGAATTTTTTATGACTATAAAGGAAATCAAAAATATGTATCAACTACATTTTTGACCTACAGATAATTCAGTAGTTTGGGCTTCATTCTCTGAACCTTAGCCTTAGATAAAAGTGTTCATTTGAGCAGTTCAGAAGACTGAATCCAGTGAGAAGCTTGTGACGAATCCCAGGGCTGCATCCAGGGACCTGGAGAGGAATGAGAGAAGGGGAGCAGCAAAGTGGACTTCACACGTGCATGGGCCAACGGGGGTATATAGTGAGTCAGGAGATGGGGCAACCTTGCACTTTAGGTCTGGAAGACTAAGCTCCCCTACAGCCGATTAGAATACGCTAAATGAGCAACACAGAGCATCATAGAACAAGGCAGCATAAAGAGGGAGAATGTTTCTAGCTGGTGTGTTAAAAAGACTCATGTATATACAATCATCCTATAAAGCCTACCATTTGTACGAAAGGTCTCCTTCTCCCCCCCCTTTTCCTGCTGGTCATTTATAACTTCTTGTCACTTTGAAAGGATGTCCTTTGA
Source organism: Lipotes vexillifer (assembly GCF_000442215.2). Classification (NCBI taxonomy): domain Eukaryota; kingdom Metazoa; phylum Chordata; class Mammalia; order Artiodactyla; family Lipotidae; genus Lipotes; species Lipotes vexillifer. Next base: position 405,494 of record NW_006789838.1, on the reverse strand, counting down.
TGTTCATTTTAACCTAATTGACAACTTCATAAATATGTTCCTGGCAGAGAAGAGGGGGTAAAAAAGCATGTGGGGTGAGGAGGGTGTGCAGAGCAAGATTTGCTTCTTGGAGAAGGTTCTGTTTTTGAGCAGTGACCCTGTCTGTTCCTTGGAAGTTTGCCAATCATTTGGTTTCAGGAGGTGCGAAGCCGAAAGGGAGCCAAGTGGAAAATCAGAAGCTGGATGGGCCCCTGGACCAATAGTTTAGAAGGCGTTGGGATTTGAAGGTCTTTGATATTCTTGAAGGATGTTTTGCTTGATGGAAATTGGTTTATACAGGTGTTGTGCAAGGATACCTTGGAGTTCACCATGGCCAGCCGAGATGCCTGCAAGGCTTTCTGGAAGACTTGTGTGGAGTACCATGCTTTCTTCAGACTTTCTGAAGAGCCCAAATCAAAGCCCAAAACCCTACTCTGCTGCAAGGGTTCCAGTTTCCGCTACAGGTAATTAAATATTGCACGCAGGCAAACTAAACACACAACTTCTTTTCAATAACATGGAAGGCAGTAGGAGGAGCTTGAATTCTAGAAGCGGTAAAGAATCCATTTCAATCACATAAAGGATGATACCCTTTACTGCTCATTCTCTGTGTGACTCATCAAGTCAGTATTTCCTAACAGGGAGGTAGGGGCAGGTGTACACCCCACTTAAGAGGTTAGATCAGAATTTCTGCAAGGATAAGGGGGCATACTGCCGTTTGAGAAAACGTAGTCAATGAACCTGTTGTTTTCCTTACGTGCAACTTACATGCTAGCCATAGGAAGGACAGCTCAACAACATCCTTTTGGTGGTGGTTAGGGAAAAGATAGGGTGAGAAAGCACTCCAGGGGCTAAGGGATTTGAGAGGTTGAACAATATTGTAGTGGAGGCTCCTTACTACACGTTAACACCTTGGAGGAAAGGAAGCGAGGTCAAAATAAGAACTTGTTTTTACTTGATCCCACCAGCCTAGGAGTTCTTTGGAAGACGCTTTCAAACTCTTAGCTAAGATAAAAAGTTCGAATCCAATGCTTCCTGTGAAGGATTTTTCAAGTAGTAGAAGCCCCAGTAAAAAGTGAGATTTTTACAATGTACATATTTTTATGGACTCTTTCCAAAATGTATTCTACAAATCCCTGCCTTTTTAAACAGATGATACTGAGGATATTTTTCCCTTTTCTTAATGACCTATTATAAACATCACTTATTATCCTCTGCTGGCAGCTGTAGTGCAGTGGCAGCCTAAGGGCGGGGGAGGCATGTCACACCCTGCACCACAGTGATAAATGGCCCAGACTTTTTGGATTTTATTATGTTAGTGATTTCTTTTTTGGCTCTTGTGTTTCTCCCAGCAATCAGCTGGCTTTCTTTGCTAGTGTATGTCTGACTGGAGCAACCTTCTTCTACTGTTTAGTTAGCTGTTTTTCTCCTGTCATGGATTGGGAGACCAGACAAATAGCCTCATTAGAAACTATGTGTAAATTTGGAGGAAGGGGAAAGGCCTTTAAAGGAAAGTATATTAGTTTTCAAGGCCAGAATTTGTAACTGTTATATAGCGCTGTTCAGAAGCGTTTAAAAATTTCTGGGTTCTGAATAGTTGAGGTTGCTCTGCCAGATCCTCGGATAAATGGGTATATTATTAATGTGATGGTCAGAGATTCACGACATATGTCATTCATCCAGAATCTTTCGATTTCAACAATAAATGACACTTTTGAGTTTTAGTTAGCCTACTGGGCTACAAAGAGCGTTCATAAAATTGTTTATCTTGTTTTCATAATAGCGGAAGAACCCAAAGGCAACTTTTGGAATATGGGAAAAAGGGGAGGTTGAAGAGCTTGCCATTTGAAAGGTACATGGTTTTGTTTCTCTTTGTCACGTTGATTTTTTCTTTTTTAACATCTTTATTGGAGTATAATTGCTTTATATTGTTGTGTTAGTTTCTGCTGTACAACAAAGTGAATCAGCTATAGATGTAGATATATCCCCATATGCCTGCCCCCCCTCTTGCGTCTCCCTCCAACCCTCCCTATCCCACTCCTCTAGGTGGTCACAAAGCACCGAGCTGCTCTCCCTGTGTTATCTGGCTGCTTCCCACTTGTCACATTGATTTTTAAGTTGAATTTAGAGATTTATAGGGATCCTGTACTCACATGAAGACTATTTCAATTCTTTCTCTGTTTGGGGATTTCAGGAAACATTACCCATCTCAGTACCATGAACGACAGTGCAGGTCCTCACCAGACCTCCTCTATGATGTATCAAAACAAGTAAGGTTTTTGAAAATTCCTTCTTCTTCATATAAATGTAATACATGCACATTTCAAATGCTTCCAGGAATTAATTCTGCCAGAATCTCCCAGTATGTAAAAAGGTTACTCTGGTCAAGTTGGGTTAGCCTCCTGGGGAGGTCTGTCAACTCAGTCTCCAGCCAATAGAAGACCATTGGGTAAACTAGTGTGTGTGCCTTATAGACTGGAAAGATCTGGCACGTCTTTAAATTGCAACCTGTATTGCTAACATCTTGCAAAATACAGATCCAAACGAATTTCTATGGCTTTGTATTTTTAAAACTAAAAGCTGCTTTTTTACCTATGAAAATCTTAAGGCTTAGAGGAAGCTGTAAGGTCTTGGATTAAGTTTTTTTTTTTAATAAATAAATTTAGGGTTTCCCTGGTGGCACAGTGGTTGAGAGTCCACCTGCCGATGCAGGGGACACGGGTTCGTGCCCCGGGCCAGGAAGATCCCACATGCCGCAGAGCGGCTGGGCCCATGAGCCATGGCCACTGAGCCTGCGCGTCTGGAGCCTGTGCTCCGCAACGGGAGAGGCCACAACAGTGAGAGGCCCGCGTACCGCAAAAATAAAATTAAAAAAAGTAACTCTAAAAATAAATAAATTTATTTATTTATGGCTGCGTTGGGTCTTCGTTGCTGTGCATGGGCTTTCTCTAGTTGTGGCGAGCGGGGGCTACTCTTCGTTGTGGTGCGCGGGCTTCTCATTGCGGTGGCTCCTCTTGTTGCAGAGCACAGGCTCTAGGGGTGCGGGCTTCAGTAGTTGTGTCACGCAGGCTCAGTAGTTGTGGCTCGTGGGCTCCAGAGCACAGGCTCAGTAGTTGTGGCGCACCGGCTTAGCTGCTCCGCAGCATGTGGGATCTCCCAGGACCAGGGCTTGAACCCGCGTCTCCTGCATTGGCAGGCGGATTCTTAACCCCTGCGCCACCAGGGAAGTCCCTTGGGTCAAGGATTTTTTTTTTTTTTTTTTTGCGGTACGCGGACCTCTCACTGTTGTGGCCTCTCCCGTTGCGGAGCACAGGCTCCAGACGCGCAGGCTCAGCGGCCATGGCTCACGGGCCCAGCTGCTCCGCGGCATGTGGGATCTTCCCGGACCGGGGCACAAACCCGCGTCCCCTGCATCGGCAGGAGGACTCTCAACCACTGCGCCACCCGGGAAGCCCTGGGTCAAGGTTTTAAAGTACTTTTGCTATGTAATTTTGTTAAGAACAAAGTGCTATTCTCCTGGAACTGTGAGATGATGGCTTCATTTGAGTTTTATAGTATGAACCATTGCTCTCCCTTGAAAAAAAATTAATTAGAGGTCTCATAAACTCTGTCTTCATTCAAGTCAGAGGCAATTTTTATCTGAAAGGCATCACAGAGGTATAATGCTGGAAGGTACCATCTGTTGATTGACCGTCTCATGCCATTTATAGCCCTCCTCCCCACCATTTTACAGAAAATAGGGAGGAGGCTGGAACAGGGAGGTTAGGAGACTTGCCTAAGGTCATACAGCAAATAAAGGCAGAGCCAGGACCAAAAGGCAGAACTCCTAGCTCATGAATACAGCTACTTAACCATACTGCTTGAAGTACGATGCTGGCTCAAGTAGATAAGAGAATGCGGAGGCTGGGATTGTGATGGTGTTGAAAGGAAAGTGTCATGTGTATTTTTCAGCACATAAGTTGGGATGTGGTACAAGTTATTACCTTTTATGTATCTATTTATCAACCCTGGCATAGAACATAGGTTGAAAGGCCTTTGTGGAAAAACTACCTTTGCAAAATTCAAGACTGATTTAGATCCCTGCCCCCACCCCAACCAAATGGTTTTTTTCCTTCTTTCACCAACATGTTCTTTCTCTCAAGGTGGAAGATTTGAGACTAGCCTATGGCAGTGGGTACCACCGAAATGTGAATGGAGTGCACGCCTCTGAGCCTGTGCTGGACGGCAGGAGGAGAAACTCTGCAGTGGAGGTGACCTTTGCAGCCGAGCTGGAGCATTCCAAACCAGAGGCAGAGCCCACATCATTACAGCAGTCCCAGAGCAGTTCCTCGTTCCCTTTTATTTATACAGACCCTGTCTTTACCACTGATCCCGATCCTGACTACTTTGAGGAAAGGAGTCCTCTAAGCTCCTTCCAAACAAGCTGTAAGTTTGCTGACAATCACACGAGCACATCTTCTGCCCTTACAAGCAAAGTGAGTCCAGCAAGGCAGCTAACTTACACAGATGTGCCCTATATTCCTTGTACTGGTCAGCAGGTTGATATTATGCCTCCCCAAGTCTTCTTTTATGTGGACAGACCACCCCAGGTGCCCAGACAGTCTCCAATCATGGCAGAGGAAAGGGAAAGCCCAGACAGCTGTCTACAGCCTACCGCAATGAAGCCAGCCAAAAGAAGCCCAAGGAACCTCAGAATGAAGAGCTTTCAGCAAGACTTTCAAGAACTCCAAGAAGCTATGGCCCAAACTACCGGCAGGGGCAACCTCAATGTAGATCTAGAAGAGGAAGATCCAAATTTAGAATATGCATTTGCATATAACATTCAAGAGCCAACCCCTAAACGGTCCCAGAGCCAATCAGACATGAAAACTATCCGTTTTCCTCTTGGATCAGAATTTAGACCCTTAGGGCCTTGTCCTGCTCTGAGTCGTAAAGCTGACCTGTTTACATATGTGTTTGCAGAGCAGGAGTTTCCAACAGTTTTAGTGGATCAGGGAGCAACAGAAGGGTATGTAGCTAGTGAATCCAGTGATTCTGAATCAGAGATTCTTAAACCAGACTACTACTCTTTGTATGACAAAGGAATAAGTTCACCCACGGCCAGAATCCGCTTGTCTTCTGGTAGCCTACAGCTAGATGAAGGAGATGAAGATGTCTCTTTCAATACATCAAGTGCTGAAGATGCGACTTTGTGAAAACCACGTAATTACTTTTTAGCTTAAAACGTGAACCCTATGAACATTTCCAGGCCAATTCCACGTTACTAACTTAGGTGAAACATAAGGAACCTTCTGCAAAAACCACTTTCTTTGTTACTATGCATTGGTATTAAGGGACTCTTCTAAGATTAGGCACTTAGCTTATGAAAGATCCAGCTCTGCCCCATTCCTCAAGCCTCACTCTTCTATTCCCTCTGAATCATTCTGGAACATGCCCTTTCCTCACCAGCCCCGTAGCAGAGTGAGGTGGGTATTTGTCATCTCCATTATACATTTCCCCAGAGAGACATTATAAACGAAGGTCAGGTTCTTCAACACTGAAGAACAGTGACAGTATGGATTGACCTATAGAATTGGGTTCTGATATCATTTAGCGATTTAGTAGACTGTGAGTGTGTTGGTCATGTTCTTAAACAATACTACAACTAAAGGTTTCAGTCCTCATTATTCGTGTGGAACCCAGTAAAAATGGCCCTGTTTTATGTTAAAGACTTCAATTTTTATAACATATGCTAGGGGGAGCATGGCTCTCCTATATTCCAGGAACAAGAAGGAACATAGATCCTCTCAACAGAACGCAAGTTTATAATTAATCTAGGACTTGGCAGAATTCTAAACCTAAGGAATTCAGGAATTGACCAATTTCTAAAGCCAGACATCTGCCTGATGGGGCTAATATGATGTATGACTTATTCTCTATTCTTAACTAGCTGTAATATGTAGTGAAAGATAAAAGTTAACATGTTGGTCTGTTTATGTAATCTCTCCTGCAAGCATTTTTTTTTTTTTTGCCATATCTTGTTGTGTGCATGTAGGCAAGGAAATGAGATGAATAGCATTTTAATAAAGAGTGATGGAAACCCATTTATTTGAAAATTAAGTTGTAAGTATGAACTTCATTTTGTTTCAGTCAGTTTCAGAAGTAATTGGCTCTAGCCTATAATTAAGGGAAGGGACATTTAGAGAACAAGGAAAAGGAGGGAAGCAGGTAAAAATGTATAGTCAGGGATGGAGAAGTGGTAGAACTGGGGTAGCTGAAAAAAATAGGATAGTACTCCAGGCTGAGTTAATGAACCTAAATTCTATTCTTTTTTTTTTTTTTTTCAAAATTCTATTCTTGACCCATTCAAAATTTCTCTATTATTTCCCTTGGAAGGTATAGAATTCTATTTGAGAACTTTATTTTCTTTATTGATTTTAATGGTAAGTAAAACATATTTACAAGATAATGTTAGGTAGTGACTTCAAAGAAATGATGCAATTATGTAAGCAAGCTATTTTTATATATGACTGAATGGAGAAAAGATGGATGGTATAGTTTTCTTACTCTCCTAGTCCTTACACCACAAAAATCCCTTTGAGTATACCTCACTCTACCTCTTTCCAACATGCTAGCACTTTCCTTCCTGCTCCTGGAATCGAATCCAGTAACTCACAAGTCTAGAATAGCTATTTAATAATAAGAATATATTGAAACCCAATCACCTATATATTAATCCTATAGATACTCAAAGCTATATTAAGTTCATCTTTGACCTTTTCTCTAGGAAAAACTCAAATTCTTTTAGGATTATATGCTATTTCTCATCTCAGTTTCTAGAAATCTTTGTGAAATTTGTTTCCCCCAGAGAAATACAGCGTTCAAATCTGTATAAAATTTCCTAATAAAACTATAACTAGGGTGACCATAAAGTTTATTGTGTAACCTAGGAAGGACATTTTTGAGTGAAAGAGGACTCTATTAATAATTTTGCCAGGACAGGAGGCAGAAATCAGGACATATTCACTGGAGCTATAATCAATGTTTAATAAAATGTGAAGAATACCTTCTAGTTTCCAGTGGAAACACTGGTGTTAAAGTTCCAACAATAAATGAAAGGGGACAGGAGAAATGATTTGAAACAATTAAAATACCACACCATACCCCCACCTCAAGAAAACTAACATTGAGGACCGGAAAATTTAAATATTTATTTTAACCGCCCCCCCCCCGAAAACACTGAAGTATGCTTACCCAGAAACAGTTTACAGGACTAATAACTATAATGAATAAGCAATACAATTTTCTATCCATGGTGCAGCTGTGCTGTACAGTTTCAAATAATCAATTTAAAAATTTGTTGCTTTTATTTTTAAAAAAATATTCATTTGATACATGATATGAGCTGCAAAATTACCACCAGACCTCTACAAATTATAAACTGTAATTGAGTTTCAGTTACACAGCAGGTGAAAAATTTAACTGAACTATTACTTCAAAATACAACGTGTTAAAAGTAATTATTACAGTATAGGCACCAATGAAAAAATTTTCTTGGCATATGACACAAAAACAACTTATTCAAGTGTCTGTATTATTACAAAAAAGGAAGAGGTAATGGCCGCTTTGACTAAAAACTGTATTCTTCACTTGAAGAAAATCTTTCTTCTAATATTTGGCAATTATTCAGGTTTATTAAAATGACTTTTGTGCAAAAACCAAATTGTTCAGACCCAAACAATAAAACATTAACTATCAAAACTAATTAATATCAATGATTCTACAACTACTGAAATATAGCCCCACTTCAGAACTTAGGCAGGCATAATATATATACTGGGCTTAAAAGAAAAAGGTATTACCCATGTAACAGTACCATAAATATAACTGAAAATTAACTGTACAGTCTAACTTACCTTTGTACGGACAGAAATCATCCTGTACTATGGTTATTTTCATATGAACTAGAAAATGCTTATTTAAATACCCTTTCAAAAATGAACAAATGATGTTTATGTATTGATAGTTATGAGGGAAAAAAATGTATAAATAGTTTATAGGACATTTTATAACCATGACAAAAATATGCTGGTATAAATTATATTCATACCTGTTGATCAGGTATTTATAATCACATGATAATCAGCTTCTTTTAAGCTCCCCAAATCCAAGCATATAATATGCGATTTGAGTTGATTTTAAAAATGAATTAAAAACTAATTCTTCCGGTATTACCAAAAATCCATCCTTGGCTAATTAGTACTGCTTTAACTTTCCAACCATGTTAAATAAGGGTCAATTGTGTCTTCTATAAGAGAAAGTAAATACTGCACACCAAGAGGTACCTCTGTTGCTACATGTTGCCTCTAAATGTTTCAAACGCAGTGCTCTCAGATGTGATCATCATTGAGCTGCCTGGAATATCATACCCACTTGGGAGAAGAGTCAATAGTTTTCCAGGTTTCATTTCTAAGAGCTTATTAAAAACTTCTGCTTTGGGCTTCCCTGGTGGCGCAGTGGTTGAGAATCTGCCTGCCAATGCAGGGGACACGGGTTCGAGACCTGGTCTGGGAAGATCCCACATGCTGCGGAGCAACTAGGCCAGTGAGCCACAACTACTGAGCCTGCGCGTCTGGAGCCTGTGCTCCGCAACAAGAGAGGCCGAGATAGTGAGAGGCCCTCGCACGGTGATGAAGAGTGGCCCCCGCTTGCCACAACTAGAGAAAGCCCTCGCACAGAAACGAAGATCCAACACAGCCAAAAATAAATTTAAAATAACCTTCTGCTTTAAGAACGTGTGACTTGTTTCCGCCTCCCCACCAGTAGTCATTTTTAGAATATGCTTGTGTTTAAAAAAAAAAAAAAAAAAAAAACTTTTTGAGGCTTGATGATTACAAAAGTTGAATATTTAGGATGACTTTGAAAGACCTGTATGTTTCATAACTGTACAGTTAACTAAAGATCTTTGTTTTAAAAAAAAAAAAAAAAAAAAAGCTTTTTGAGGCTTGATGATTACAAAAGTTGAATATTTAGGATGACTTTGAAAGACCTGTATGTTTCATAACTGTACAGTTAACTAAAGATCAAAACATGAAAGGTATTCATCCTAGTAACTTAAGTAATAATGATACCTAAAAGCAAAACTGCATCTCAACATTTACTAGAATACAGGTGAAACTATAGTATTAAAAGTTATTCCTTACAAAATAATCTCTTTAAAATATAAAATGATAAACACCATCACAAAATAGTTGAATAGCTTCTTCCAAATCTTCAATGTCGCAAAGATCCAAAAGGCACGTGGAGCTCATGAGTTAAGCATTGTTAAGCTTGAAGTAGCTTTGGTGGGTTTCTCTGGGTCCATATGAAATAGAAGCCACTAACAAGAAGTTTCTTAGGGGGATTCATCTGCTGAACACCTATAAAATTAAGAAAAACTTAAACTGATATACAACTATGCATGTGTCTATTTTACATCTGTATGAACTCTTCAATGAAAGAATCGATTCAGCAAACAAAAATTGTATTGCGTCTCATCATGTAAACGTTAAAATATAAAGTGGTTCAAAAATCCCTTCTGGGTCTGATTTTACAACTTCCAATTGATTTGTTTGCAAATTGGAAAAGAGGGGAGGTTTCCACTAAAAACTAAGGGATTTTAAGAGGGGCTTTAGCTGATGAGTATAAATAGGCTTTATCAGCCAGAAAGATCTAGGAGATTATGTGTTTTACAGGCTGTATGGTTTGTTCCAACTTGATCCCAGAGGCACCACAAATACAAAGGAATATAAAGATGCACTGAGAAGCAATATAATGGGATTAAGGCTAAGATTAGTAGTGCTTTTTATAACTTGCTTGAGCTAAGGAGTTGTGTTTGTATATGCAAACAAAAGTCTTGTTTTTAAAGGGAATTTAAAAATTAAATGTAAGAACTTTATTGAATGTGAACAAAGTTAAAGCAACAGTTCAAGAGGCTGTATAGAAACTGAAATCAAACATAAGAACCTTTTAGAGTCTTCATTTGAGTTTCTCTACCTAAAATCCTTAACTTTTCTTATGGGGGTTAAACTTAATGAACTTTAGCACTGAAACAATGTGAACAGCAGTGTGATAAGAGTAGTGGCAAGAATGAAAGCATACCTCAATGGTATTTACAAGGGTCCAAATAAGAATATGTCCCCTGATCTTTTGTCTGTACTCCTACTAACAGGGAGAGGAAAAAAAAAAAAAAAAAAGCCAGGCCATTTTGTTCAGTGGAAAACTACCTTGTAATGCCCGAAGATAATAATTCCAAAAGCTAATGTTTAAGGTGGGCAACAAACAAACAGTTTTCAAGCATATGACTATTAAGAATTGACTTTGTTAGGAATAAACAGAATGACTCAATCAAGTAGGTAATTATATTATCGCATCATAAATGAACATCCAACAGAAAATGTCAAAATAGTTTTTTTTAAATGACATTTCAAGCTTACTTTTGAAATTTTTCAATTAATTTCTTCACCATTTTATCTGTGATGCCAGGACAGGCAGCTTCAGCCACAGCAATACTTTTCTCCAGTTCTTCGATTGCCTGATTCCTGCTAGCATTATTCTCATCCTGCTGTTTAAGCTGAGAAAGATCAATAGCTATAACATTTAAAATTATTATACTTCTTAAAATAGATATCCAAAGCTAATGAATCTGTACTTACTTCAGCAAATGCAGGTGTGATTATCATAGACAAACAGCTCAGGGTTTGTACAAGATCTTGCTCCTTTGAACAAATATTATACATTATACACATGACATTAAAATAATCATTCATGTGCCTTCATTGGAATCCTCCTCCCAAAAGACCCAATACAGGGCAAGTTTCCATGCTTTCTTCCCATCACTAGTTCCCATCCATCATCCAGAAATTCTCTAACTTAGAGGATTACAACTGATATAAATGATTCCACTGGGTTTAGATATCTCTAGGTAAAATGCATTTTAAAACATACCAATGGCCACTTAAATGACTTCTATGACCTTTTCTTGATAAGCTCAAAACGAATGGCAAATGAAACCTACTATGGACACAGTGAGGTAGATGAGCGTTTAGGGGTATTAAATTCTAACAATTTTTGGCCATTATACTCTCACTATATAGTTCGAAAAAGTCTACCAAGAGGAAGTGATCATCTCCATATACATACTGCCCCATTCTGTAGTTTCTTTGCATCAGGCTTCTTTCGCACGGTGGTAAAGCTCCATTCAGGATGAGTATTATTTTCCCTGCTGGTGGATTCCCTAAAGAGATTGCCAGAGATACTCCTATAAGTTCCTAAATGATACAGCTTGGTGAAAATACCTAATCAATGCACCCAGACTCCGAACGGAGAATTGTCCCGATGTATAAAAAATCATTTGATCTCAGTTTCAAATAGACACTGCTTTTTACTGAAGAGTAGCAATGGTTCTCAACTCTAAGTGTGTACCAGAATCACACGTGAAGGTCTCTTACTATACATAAAGCCCTGCCCCAACCCCTTCCCACTGACTAGATCAGGATCTCCTGTAGTGTGGCTTGTGATTTTTTCTTAATTTTTATTTTGTATTGGAGTATAGTTGATTTACATTTTTGAAAGGCTCCATGGGTGCCAACAACCATTAGAACAGAGTAAAAACAACTATCCTGGTATTTTTCAGACCTTTTAAAAGTTGGGCAATTTCTCATAAATGCAAGTAGTATCTAAAGAAATTTGGTGTTGCCTTTGTGTCAATTCAGCTAGCGAAGGAGTAAATTAAATTATGGACTTAGAGGCTAACATGTTAGTATAAATGCTGCAGTTAAAAAACAATGCAACTTTTTAGGGTGTACAAATGAGATATAAATGAATATTTCAATGTCCCGGTCTGATCACAGTTTGGTACATGGCCAAGAGCTGGGAAACGTTAGTTCTCCAGAGGGATTTTGCAGGTTGCCATCAAAGTAAGAGAAGACATTGCTCCTTATCACTTTGGGCAAACTAGTAAAACACCTTAAATCGAACCTTGTTCCAAAATTTTGTAATATACTCAAGTATCCACTAGGGGTTAGACCGAGACCATTTAAAACTAAAGCAACTCACTTCTAAGAAAAAAAATCTGTTTCCAAATTCATTGTACTTCACAGACGGTGATTTTAAAAGATTTTCACAGTTTCTAAAGTCAGACTTTAGAATAAGGTTTATATTTTATGCTAGAGAAAGCATATTGGATCACAGTTAAAATATATGCAATATTAAAATGGGCTATCTACATAAAAATTAAATAATTGGTACATACGAATCAGAACCCTCAGAATCAGATTCGTCATCACTGTGTCCTTCTGCCTTCCATCTCTTAAATCGATCTATCAGTTCAGTCAGATAAGAAGTCTTCTTTGAATTTTTTACAATGAATTTATGTTTCAGAAGTTCTTTAGCTGTAGGACGCTAAGGAACAAAAAAGAAAGGATGCATGAATATTTCTAGGCTCTTTTGATTGCAAGGAGTGATAGGAAATCACTTCAGCTATTAAGCCGAAAGGTGTAAAAGTGCGTCTGCAGATATGAGGATAACTAAAATGCCATAGGACAATAGCTAATTTTATTTTTGAAGTGGCTCAAGGCAACCAAATTAAATTCACTACTTTGGTACCAATTTGCTAAAGCCCAATGGGCAAAAGGTGGCCTACCTACTAGCAACAGGCAGCAGGGCTTTCTTAAAAGCAGAGAAACACATGGCAGGACTTTAATAATTAAGTAAAAATTTAAAAACGTTTCAAAATAGTGCTTTAAAATACTTTTATTATATTTACTGTAAATTGGAAAAAAAAGGGTGAAAACTAGCAAGGCTGTAACTTTGTTAATTATCTGCACATATCATATGACCCCCTTCTTCATCACACATTAATTCATATCGCATCTAAATACAAACACCAGGTGCTGTGGGGGATACTTTTCCCCCTAGTATTTTATTACTATGAGAATATTCATTAGCAACTTAAAAATTGTCACATCAAATTCAGTCCTTGTATATTTCTAGTTTCTCGAAGTCATCGGGCAGCTTTATTTTAAAAACAGTAGAACAACTGTAATCAACTTTGCCAAGTAAATGAATGGAGCTCATTAGACTTCAGGAAACGTATACAACTTCATGTTGGAATTTCTGAACATTAAATAAAAAATAGTGAAACGCAAACAACTTTTCATGAAAAATGAAAACACAGATGAATAAAAATCATTGTGAATAGTTATACATAAACTTTCATAATGACATCCTAGAAAACGAGCTTTATTTCCCCCTGAAATAGGAAATGATCAACAGAATAAAGAAGAAGCTAGGGACCATAGAAAAAAGAGAAAAAGATGCAGGGGAAGGACAGAAGGAACTACGGATCTTGTCAACAACTAAACAAAATTAGCAACATAGAGGGAAGAATCACATTCCTGGATGGATCTTAGACAGTTTTCACAGGCACTGTATTCCTCACTGTTGAACAAACCACACTGGCTCTATGTAAATCTGATCATAGAAAATAGTAGTCATAGCACATATACTCACAAATGATGGATCTTTGTTCAGGCAAGCATCAATAAACTCCTTAAAGGATTTAGTAAAGTCTCCGACAAGAGTTGGAGGATTGTTTTTTGGAATAAGAAACAGAACCCTCATAGGATGCATATCGGAGTTAGGTGGCTCTCCCTTGGCTAGTTCAATTGCAGTAATTCCCAGTGACCAAATGTCAGCCTAAGGTAAGGAGGAAAGAACAATTACCTTGAAATTCCATTCCAACATAATACCACAAAATAACCTGTGCAGTCTAACGGTCATACAATATGAAAGTGTCTCAAGAAATGTGATGTTAATAAATTTTTATTAATATAATTCATTTATTTAAAAAAATGATCAAATACCCTACTTTGTGCCAGGTACTGTATTCTAGGCACTGAGGACTCAGGTGGTGACCAAACCAGACAAAATCCCTGCTCTCAAGGGGCTTATGTTCTAGTAGAAGAGACAGATAAATAAATAAATAATAGGATGTCAGATGGTGCTAAGTTCTGTGAAGAAAATAGTAAATCAGGATATAAGGGAATAATGAATAAGGTAAAAGGGCTGCAAATTTACACAGGATGGCCAGGGAAGACTGTTCTGTGTAGGTAATGTTTAAGCAGAGACCTAACTGGGAGAAAGGCTATTCCAGATAGAGGGAGAGGCAAGTGCAAAGGTCCTGAGGCTAGAGGGGACTTGCTGTGTTTATGGACCAGCAATGAGGCCACTGTGGCTGAAGCAGATAGAAAACAGAGGGCCAATAAAAATTAATTCAAAAAAAAGTGGAAGTGAAGAGAGATCAAAAAAAAAAAGAAAATAGAGGAGAGTGATAAGAGATGAGCCAGAGGTAGACAAGGGCCAGACTGTAGAGAGCCACATATGTCACAGTAAGAACTTTGGATTGTATTCCAAGTAGGATGAAAGGCCACTGAAGGGAAGAAGGTCCAAATATCACCAGCAACAAGGGAACGTATGATTTACCAGCAACAACTGACATGACTCTAGCTTTAGGAATACTTTAAAAGGAAGGAGTATTAAGGCAGTTTATTAAACAGGATAGTACGCTATATAAACCTTCATATTAAAAACAAGATAGTTTGTACAGGTAACACTTTACTTTTGAGTCATAAGCTGACTGCTGGATAACTTCAGGAGCCATCCAAAATGGTGTTCCCACAAAGGTATTTCTTTTAATTTGTGTATCTGTCAGTTGGCCAGCAACTCCAAAGTCAGCAAGTTTCACATCTCCTTGTTCTGAGAGCAAGACATTGGCAGCTAGGAGGGAAAAAGAGATGAAAAAACCCTCAGCTTCCTCAGAATGCACCTGTTTTTCTCAGGTTCACATTAGACTTGTGTATACCTTTTATGTCTCGGTGAATTTTCTTTTCTGAATGCAGGTAGTCCAGACCTTTCAAAATTTCCTTTAGCATGGTAGCGATCTGGAACTCATCAAATGGACCAGCTCTCAGCTTAGGGGGAAAAACACATACATACATATACATGTAAAAGTTTGGAACAATGAAGTTCGAACTTGACGTTCTCTTTGAAATAAGAGAATCGCTTAGATATATGAAGCAGTTCTGTTTATTAAACCAATATTTAAACAAATGAGAAAATTTTAAAAGGTGAGGAAAGTTAAGTCAAAGGGCAGAAAGGGTTTTTTAATGATTAGGTTTAATCTTGAAAGATAGTACAACCTATATACTAGCTCCAAATCCTAAGGTTCTTAAATATTTACATCAAAGATCTAAGAAACATGCTTAAATAATGACAGAACTAGCTTTCTTTCTCTCAGATAGGAAAAAAGAAATCAGCTACTTAAATTTTGGCATTTGCTGTTTAAAATTTATTAAATATTTACACCGAACTGATTTTTAGATCAGACGGTCCATAAGATTTTTGCAGCAACCAAATTTGATCATATAGGTCAGCTGTAGCACAGTTCTTAGCATTTGTGTATTTCAAAAACATTGTAAAGCATAGAGCCTTTTTTGAGACTCAGATTTAAATTTTAGCTAGGAATATAATAATTAAACTCTTCAGACTTTCATTGTAAAAAAAATATCAAATCTTGGAGGGATACGGTTTTTCAAATAAATGTAACACATTTCCCTGTACTAAAGCCAGTAGTTTTAACTGCAATACAAGGAAAGCAATGATTAGGTCTCAGGAGAATTTGTAATGGAATATCTGAAAATCTCTCCTTAAAATAAATGGTTATTTTAAAATTCTGGTACCTCATAAAGCACAAACAGTGGACTGTACAATATTATTACAGGAAAGGGTGGGAATCTAAAGTCAGAGCTGAGGTAGAGTTCTGTTTGCTGGAAGGAGGGAAGAGGTGGTGAAAATCAAATATTGCCCACTATGCCTCACACTGGGAGGGATTCACAGCTCTTTGGCCCCTTCTGTATTTCACCTTTCATGAATGCCATATTTATTCTGAATAAAGGGCACTTTCATGTTGAAATTTAACAGCTTAAAATAGAAACCACGCTTCGGTCACCATTTAATATTAACTATGCTCTGGATATATAGTATACTCCAGGGATGTTCATAGTTCAATAGGTGCCTTTCCTAGGTAACATTATCTGTTTACTTTCAAATATATCAACTTCCACCCCAAAAGTTTCTTTTTAAACAGCAGTGATTAAAGTCATCTAAAAGGTGAAAATGGCATATTATTTTATTGATTGCTGGCAATGAAATTCTGAGGTACTACCAAATAAGTTAAAGATAAATGTCATACCACTTAAGATTAGTACTTAGTATCACTGATCATAAAATGTTGACAGGGCCAGAGGAGGTATACCCTCAGTCACTTAGGAAATTGGGCAAGGTCCATATAAAAGATACTAGCTATCATTCTGAAGGATTTCTAAAAGTGCCCTGGATAATACAGAATTTTAAAAATATATTTAAGTAAAAACAAACAGAAAAGTGGTCCTACAGACCCATTCACTTATCTGGTATACGTAGGTCCAGTTTAAAATTCAGTAAAAGTAAAATCTCACTTAACTGGGTACCGGAGGGGGATGGTAGGGGCGCCTGGGTGGCAGGGAAATGGGAATGCGGTGGTGGTAGAGCTGCGTTTTTCTTGTTCACTATCAGACAGAAAACTGTCCCAAACCTTGTGGTTAAAATGTTTCCTTAGCCATGATGATAATGATCAGAAAAGGAGAAATAAGGGAGTTGGAAAGAGAAGGAAGGTAAAGTAGATGGAACACAGATTGCTTTTTAAAAAATTTCCAATGCAACCTTGGGAGAGATGACGCAAGATCTTGGTCGACTGTCCCTGGAGTGCACAACTGAGCTTCTCTCCAAAGACTGAAGACCATATCATGTCTCTAATAGCTAACACTTCTGCCCCCAGGGCAGTGTACTGGCCTTGTGTGATTTGCCTCTGTTGTCAACTGAGGATATGCAAGAGAGGGACATGTTCCCTTTCAGAGACTATCTACTTGTGGGCTTGGGGGTGTTCCCCATACTCTTTTGACTTCCAGCCAGTCCCTAATGCACCATGTTTTGCTATGCTTTCTCTTACAGTTAGCATATTGTTTCCAACTTTTTCCCTTGGTGCTCATGTTTTATTCTCTTAACCTCATTATATGTGTTTTTGTTGTAAGTCACTGCAATT
This sequence comes from Lipotes vexillifer, assembly GCF_000442215.2. Lineage (NCBI taxonomy): Eukaryota > Metazoa > Chordata > Mammalia > Artiodactyla > Lipotidae > Lipotes > Lipotes vexillifer. Next base: position 388,318 of record NW_006789838.1, on the reverse strand, counting down.
CTATTTGGAAAGAAGTAAGGTATAATCAAGTCAATAAAATAATGTACAGTATGCTCAAAGTCTGTTCACATACAACTAATTATTTTTGTTAGAATGGGAGGGAATCTTGAGGTATATACTATATAATGTTGACATCAATACTGGTCATAATCATGTTCCATTAGTCAGGCACCAGTTTAAGGGATGAACACTCTCTACCCAGCATCCCTCCTGATTTCTCTTGTCCCTGGTAGCAGTGCCTTCCTCTAAGCCTGATCCTTTCTTAGATTCCCCCAAATGATAGCATTCATTCGTACAGGACCATATATGAAGAAGAAGCAGCACGTTTTCTCATCACTTGCTCTGCCTACGAAGTCCAGTCAAATGAGGTTTATAATTAAATCACAATATCATTAAGCGTTAGGGCTAGAAAAACAGAGTTAGAGAGATTACTCATCCAATTTCTTCATTGAACATTTGAGGCACAGGTTAAATGGCTTGCCCAGTATTAGCCAGCTAGTCAGTGGCAGAACCAGGACTAGGATCTAGGTCTCTTGATTTTAAGAACATTTTAAGTTCATTGAATTTATGCTAATAGGTATTTGTTGTATTTAGGTGGAGATCAGAATGGCAGAATGAGATTATGATCTCACAATCATTTCATTCAGAGATTTCATAAACCTGACCAAACTACTACTGGGGATACAGGTTGTATTAGTTAGGGCTGGGCCAGCGTCCAGTGCTTCACATTGCTATCAGAAATCCGATGAAAGCAGTGCACTAGCTTTGCCAATGCCGACAAAACAGGGAAGCAACATGGTAAGCACTTTTGGGGACCAGTTAACTGTGATACATTTGGAAAGGGTTCTTAATATTTAAGAAGTGGAAGGAGGCTCGTGGAGCAATTGTGAGGCTTCTTGTGGAGCTAATGAAAAAACTATTGTGTAATCAAACCATGTGACAAGAGAAATAGAGCTGAGATCATTTAACGGCAAGAGGAGAATGAGACCTGACTCCATAGGCATGAAGGATTATTATCCAAAGAAACACCAGTTATGTTCTCTCACTAGAGAGGAGAGAGAAAGAAAACAATGAACTCGAGCTTTAGGATATAAGAATTACATTAGACACCAGGAAGGATGATCTAACTCAGCAACTGATTAAACTGCGATGAATTCCTAGAAGATGAGGCTCTCCATCAAGTTTAATTACCATTTCTTTAGAATGGTTTAAGTATGGCTCTGTTTAAAGGGAAGAAAATCGCTTATGGTCATTTCTGTTCACAGGATTATTTGCAACTTTGGAGTCACTGGCAGTCAGGATGAAAGCCTTTAAATAATATTTGATTACTTTCAGTCAGAAAAACTCATCTCCACTTTAAAAAATAAGAATTAAAATTACTTTTAGAAACAGCAGACTCTATAATTTCAAAGGCAGAAGCATATTATATAAAAGTCATATTATATTAAACATGGAAGAGGAGCTTAGTGCAAATTCTTTGTTTTATAGGACATCCAAGTCCAAGGAATTTATGCGTCTGGTTCACAGTCACAGATTTAGTTATAAATAGAGCCAGCGCTAGAACCTCAAACTCCCACAGGCCAGCCCAGTGGTTATTCTACTACACAAACTTGTCTCTAGTCATTCATATTGCATTTTAAGTACAATGTCATATTAATAAAGATTTAAAAGGCGGGGAACAACACTGACAGAATCACACCACTTGGGGAAAACAACCAGTGTTTCTCAAAAACATTTCATGCACGAACATATCTTCATTGGTTAGAGCTTTTCCCGCATATACTGCAGGATTGTAGCAGCCTGCTCCCTGCCCACTAAAATGGCTGTGGCACTTCCAAGTCATTGTGACAAAGATGCCATCACATTTCCAAATGACCTATAGAGGGGCAGAGAGAATTCTGCAGAGAGCTGGGTCTGTAGGCCTTCTTGGTCAGAACCCAAGAGCCAATTTTAGAGACAGTTATCTGAATGATATCTTTTTAAAAAATCTAAGAACACTGAGTCTTCTCAGGGATAAGCATGTAAAGTAAAACTCTAAACTGACGGCAACTGTCACACACTCATTCCTAATTTGGGGGGAATTTTATTTTATTAAGCTGTTTGCATTTCTTATATACTTTAAGAATGCCAGCAACATGCAGAACCCTGCAATATAGCTGAGTCTATATAAGAGTAGTAGTCCTGACGACAGAGTGAACATGTTAACTAAACAACTGCTTAGCTTGTCCAAAAACCATTGCTTACTCCAATTAAAAGAAAAAAGTGCAAGTATGGATATATGTGTGTAATTATTTAAAA
>NW_006789838.1:374501-386010 GCF_000442215.2 Lipotes vexillifer | reverse complement strand
GTGCTGACCCGCCACCCAGGTATTCCATTATTATCCATAATTTTGAACCCTGTAAAAGCCATGAAATAGTTTAATAATTATAAACCTGAGCCAAGTAACATACTAGCATAAATGTTAAATCTGACATACTAATGTACTGCTTCTAAAATACAGGTTTAAAATTAGTTGTTTGGAATTCAGAATATATTTTTCCATAGAGACTATTACAAATGGAAGTCAAGTTCTGAGTCTTGGCCCTCCCTGAAACCGATTTAGCATATGATATAGCTAAATAAATAACACATTATTGTTCCTTATTGTTTAACTGTTAGCAACTTTTATAAAACCCAGAAAAAACCACCGCTTTAAATTATTTTGAATAATGATACTGAAAGGAAAAGACAGTTACATTAAAGAATGAGGAGGAAAAAAAAAAGAATGAGGAGGTAAATAGAGACTTGTAGAAATTTTGAATGGGGCTTCTGGGTACTTCCCATGTGATTTTAGAGTTTGAGGACACTGGGTACTGTGCCTTATTTTAGTTTTTGGCTTTTGTTTTAATGTACTTTACAACTTTTACCAACCAGGATTAACGGGGATTTTTCGTACACATATGGAACCTAGAAAGAACATTGACCCCCCTCTCCCCAGAGGTAAATGGCTAAGAGAAAGGGAATGTGTAGCTTAAAAAGCATTATGATTAATTCATGTAGAATTAACTTCACTGTAAGTTGTATAAGAGGAAATGGAGCTCATAGGGGGAACACGTGTATTTGAATTACAAAACAGGTGTACACACACACACACACACACACACACACACACACACCATTCAGCTACATCAGATAAAATTTGGAATAAATCATTAAATCATTTTTCTTTCAGCTATAGTTTGAAATACGGAAGACATCTCTCTCTCCATACCATTTCATGAGTGGTATTCTCTGAATTACTGTAGGACCACAGAATTGACTGGAAGCAGAATGGTTGGTTTTGCTAAACTGGCCAATAGCCAAGTTGTGAATGGATTGTGTTCCAAAAGTCCATTTTTAAGTAAGATGCTTGGAATTTGGAAAGCAAGCATTTTCCCATAAAAATAATGCCTAGGTTCCTGGAGCAGTGTCCTCCAAAAAGACAATTTAACACAAAGGTATCCATAGTATAGCAGAAAGGATACCAGAGACACTACCATTTGTACCATAACAATGTTTCTAGGGGAAAATATATTCAGTGTCGTGCTTCGATTTGGGATGCCAGGAACACATCTCTCACCTTTACAGTCCCAGCTGTGGAATGAAGATTCTCAAGCTGTTGCCAGTAGTCCTCAAACTCCAAAATCCCTGGGGAGTACTCAGGAGTTCCATTCAAAATTTCCAAGTGTCTCCATGAGACTGGGGCTTTACTATGGCAGAGAATGGACTCCAATAACATGATGATGAGTGTTTAGGGGACACTGTAGTGGGGGGGGATGGGTTGTGGTGTAGGGTAAGGGTCCTGAGAGGGAAGGCTCAGTTAAATTAAGATGCTGACATTATGTAGAATGTATAAGAGAAAGAAAGGAACAATGTCCCCCGCCCATCTTGACATCGACTCTCTCCTGTCACAGCAGGCCAGCTTGAACTGGGAAGAGAAAGAGTGGTGTATACAGTAGGCAGGAGACGAAATAAATCCCCATAACAGTGGGAGGGGAGAAGAGTTCCAGTTGTGGTTCATGTAACTTGTTTCCATGTATAGAAATTAGGACTCAGAACATGAGACCTGTGAACCTGATGAGTCTTCCTATTTTTTTCTACAGAAGAACAAAGTGTTTCTCACAATGCCATACAGCCTGAGAAGTTTATCTTTTGCCACGTGTTTTTCCTAAGTACTACATTCTACCTCATGAATTCAGAATGCTTCCCATTCACCTGACATTCAAAGAAAAATAAAAAGATCTTATAAAACATGTTTATCTGTTTTGAAGTTCTGCATGAATGAAAGCACCTGTTTTCCAAGTTAAAAACAATGTGTGTCTTTTTTCTGGTACCGATTCAAAACAGAAACTTACCAAAATGTATTCACAGAAAGCTTAAAAAGTCAGTAAACTTATGACTAAGCAAATTCCCGATCTGAAAAGAAGGCTTCCTCTTTGCAAGCGAGCTATTCAGTGGAACTAGGACTCTTCTGAAACAGGCAGGGAACCAGAGCTGCCTCATAGCTTTTCTGGCTGCTTCCTTCTGATTGTTACTTCTGCAGACAAACCTCGCTGGAGGATGGTCATAGGTCCAGACATTCAGAAGACTGCAAGGCAGGCAGGGGAATTGAAGCGAGGCCCGAGTGGGCACAGGCAGGAATGGCCAGCCGGTGGGGCTCCTCCTTACTCAAGGAAGCTTAACTCACACAGGCTCTTACTTGTTCCTTGTCCACAGCAGGTCTTAATGAAAACACCAATCACAAACCAAACCCAACCCAAAAACCTAGACCCTGTGTTTGTATTCTTCTGGGGGACTACAATTTCTATCTTTGATTTCTGGTAAAAGATGTTTGTGTTGGAGAATGCAAATATGTATGTTTGGTTTGTTCTTAAATAACTCAAAAGACTAAGTTGATATCTACATACTGGCTTACAAATCCAAAAGAGCCAAATGACTCTAAACCTCTAAACCATAACCATATATCTGGCACATTTAAGTATAGGAAGTCCCTGAATGAAAAATGTCACTTCTCCAATTATAAAATGATCCAAATGTTTTAACAATGGGTTGGAGGAGTTAAGTTTAAAGTCCTGCAGCAGGGACTTCCCTGGTGGTGCAGGGGTTAATAATCCGCCTGCCAATGCAGGGGACACGGGTTTGAGTCCCGGTCTGGGAAGATCCCACATGCCGTGGGGCAACTAAGCCCATGCGCCACAACTACTGAGCCCATGTGCCACAACTACTGAAGCCCATGCGCCTAGAGCCCGTGCTCTGCAACAAGAGAAGCCACCGCAATGAGAAGCCCGCGCACCGCAACGAAGAGTAGCCCCTGCTCGCCGCAACTAGAGAAAGCACGTGCGCAGTAACGAAGACCCAACACAGCCAAAAATAAATAAATAAATAAAATAAAGCCCTGCATCAACATGGGTGGTCAGTTAGGGGTTAGGAAATGGCTCTCTGTTCCAAAATTCAGAACGCCTAAAGAGTAAGTACTTCAAGAACTAGTTACAGACGTAGAAAACAAAGTTATGGTTACCAGGGGGTAAGGGGGGAGGAGGGATAAATTGGGAGATTGGGATTGACATACACACACTACTATATATAAAGTAGATTACTAATAAGGACCTACTGTATAGCACAGGAAACTCTACTCAATACTCTGTAATGGCCTATATGGGAAAAGAATCTTAAGAAGAATGGATATATGTATAACTGATTCATTTTGCTGTACACCTGAAACTAACATAACATTATAAATCAACTATACTCCAATAAAAATTTTAAAAAAGAATTAAGTACTTCAGAGTTATACTGTTTACTGGGGAGAAGTTGGAGCCTAGTTTTAACAAATCACTCGTGTCTGGAGTATCAACTCCATCACCTCATGGGGCCTTTGAATTTGCCACTAAAGCAGACACTTGGCTATGGGGGGAGAAATGCTACTGTGGAACTTGGAATTCATTTGCTCATAGAAAAAACGTTTAAAAAACATTTAAAATACCCATTATATATATTTATGAGATAATTATTGAACATAGATCAAGTACATGTTGAATTAAGTAGGTTGGTCTATGAAGCAGATAGCCAATCATAACAGTGACCACATAAACCAGCATGTGTAAGTAAAATAAGCCAGTCACCAAAGGGAAAATGTTGTATGATTCCACTTATATGAGGAGTCTACGGTAGGGAAACTCATAGAGACAGAAAGTAGAATGGTGGTTACCAAGGACTACGGTGAGGAGAGAATGGGGAGTTATATAGTTTAATGGGTACAGAGTTTCAGTTGAGGAAGATGAAAAAGTTCTGGAGATGAATGCTAGTGATGGTTGCAAAATCACATGAGTGCATGAAATGCCACAGAACTGTACATTTAAAATGGTTAAAATGGTAATTTTCGTGATATATATTATACCACAGTAAGAAAAGAAACAGAATGTGAAATCTTATATAACTGCAAGGAATAATAGAGATCATCTTGCCAGATACTTTACCACCTTGGAATAGTTTTCTTCCAGTCTAGAATGCCTTGTCTATACCCCACCCTCACATCCCAAACCCTATCAAAATCATACTCAAGACCCACTTTAAATGCTATTCCCCACTTTTTGGGTTATTGCACCTACCCACAGATAAGTGGGAGATATGAGACAAGTTAGATATACCTATCTGGGGCTAAGGAGAGAGGCTGAAACCAGAGACATGAATTTAGAAATTGTCAGAATAAAGTAGATGAGACCGACCAGGGCAAATATGCAGAATGAGAGGAGTGCACAGAGTAGGTGACCGAAAAATAAATATCTGCTGAATTGAATCTAATATGGGGCTTCTTAGAGGTGTATTATAGGAAGTTTAAAGCTATTCTTATTTTGAGAGAAAAAAACCACTGTACAAGGAGGAAATATTTCCCTCTCCAACTTCCTTCAAGTTTTATAAGAAAACTATGATTTTTAAAAATTAAAGAATATTCCAGAAATATTCCAGAAACATTCACCATACTTTGGAAATAAGCACACACAAAAGTCTCAGGAAAAATAATGAGAAGGAAACAAAACTGTACAGACTCTATTCGGTAATATTTTACTTCAATCATTCTTTTTTTAAAATAAATATCAGTCGTTGTGGTATGTGGAGGGGGGCATATTTCCTTAACATAAACAGAAATCTAAAAGCAATTTTCAGCAGCAAATAAAGGCATGATTCAAGTTCTATTCAATGTCTGAGTGAGCTTCATTTTAAGATTTACATCGAACTAGAAAAATATTTAAAGATTATAAAAGATTCTTCCAATGTTATGAGATCAGAAGGGAAGGGTTTGCTTATTTTAGCACTCGTCATAAAGACTAACTTTGTCTGTCAAGAAAATCTGCAGTGAAGTAAAATTAAAGGAAAATATTGTGGTCATACTGATGTGTCTGTCTGGTTTTTACTCTTGTTTTTAAAAACGAAGTTATACAGTGAGCTCAGTCAAAATGAATACCTAGTACATTTCTGCATGTCTCAAGGAAAGTGCTACAACTACATACAGTTTCAGAGAGCATATAATTTTCTCTCAAGTGCAATAAATTTTCCTCCAGCTAACAGTGAGGGTCTTGGTTATGTCCTGTGTTAGGACAACCTGAGAAGAACCTGTATCCTACTTTAGTCAATTAACTTGACTCACAAAATCTCCCATGTCATCTGAAATGGAAGGATGGGCCACAAGAAGAACATAAGTCGATTGATGATGCAGTTCTCCGATGGTACTTAGAGGATGTACCCTTCATTTCACTGACTGAACTAAACAGAACCCTGTTATATTTGATGTGATTTTAGTTTAAAAAAATTTAAGCCTGTGAAGTCACACTATGGTTTAATATAAATGGAAAATAAACAAGTGGTCAATTTAAGAAAGTAATTTAAATAAATGGTATTAAAGAGTTAGAAAATCATATTTCTTTTTCTCTGTGCATATATATGTATATCCATATAGAGATAATATGTGTGTGTACAAATAATCTAGATACAAATATAACCAATAGCAGCCATCTGTGAATTTCTACAATTTTACCATGAAGTAACATGCTCTTCAAAGTAGGCTTTCTCATCATGTATTTTAATTAATGACGGGTAAACGAGATAAAAATAATGCAGTTTAATTCTGTAAGAAGACATTCTGGATAACAGTTTTGTATCACTAACTGGCCTGAGAACATTCAACAATCAAGATTTAGAGAAAACAAACTATCAGTTGGATTTATTAAAAGATTAAGTATCTTTTGGGTGACTGGTACATGTATACTATGAGGAAAATTTTTTTAAATGTGAAATCTTAGGAATAAATAATAAGAACAGAGTTATAATTCATTTTCTATGTGAGTACTGAATATGAATAAAGAAATGTTATAAGCAAACAATAAAATTCAATACCATGTCAGTACCCATTTTCAATATAATATACAATAGCGCATTTTAAATAGGGCTTCTTTAATATAAGTCAGTCACCAAAACTAGCTTATCTGATACAGGTGCCTAAAAATAGCAAGTGTTCAGATTTGCTCTAGAGTGGGTCTGGAATTACAAGGATTCAATCCAGAAAGAGTAAACCAGAGTAAGCAAAACACACACACACACACATCACCACCACCAACAACAAATTCCCTGGGCTGCCTACAACCCCGCCTGCTATGGAAATTAGAAGGGAGACTTAAAACCACTGAGATTGAATGACCACCCCCATAGGATTCCTAAAAAGGAATCTGACCCACTAAATAAGCTTTTTAGGAAAGAATATAAAAGCAAAGTGAACCACAAAGAATCAAGTAATTAGGTATACAGTAAAATAGAGTAATGGCTAACACTTAAAAGTATATTGTATACGAGTTACCAGCACTATCACCTCCTCTTGGAAGCCTTTCCTTCATACCATCATGGAAAAAAAGGGTAGAGGTGACCATTTTCTTATTTATGCCTCATCTGTACCTTATACACATTCAATCACAAAATCTACACTATTTTAGTGCAATATGAGACTGTGAGCTCTTTAATGGCAGGAGTTGTTCACTTTTACATCTCCATAACCTTGTACAGTGTGTGACACATAGTGACTGTTTGGCTATTTAATGATTCATTCTACTATGCATTAATGCCACAGTCACCTAATTCACGTACTATTAGAATAAATTAGGCTCTGTGGGGAATTCCCTGGCAGTTCAGTGGTTAGGACTCTGCGCTTCTCCTGCAGGGGGCCTGGGTTCAATCCCGCAAGTCGTGCAGCGCAGCCAAAAAAAAAAAAAAAAAAAAGGTTAGGCTCTGTAAAAAGCCAGGGAAATCGATGAATTTCTATATCAGTATTAACAAATATAGATAGTTTATCCTAGGGTATATTTGATCAGCAGAACATAAAAAGACAGCATCAATTTTTGTGCAGGCCAACAGCCTGATGGGTTATAAACACACCCTTTTGGCCTAGAGATAGATGGACAAACAAACAAACAAACAAAAATCCTTCCCCCTTGTAAGCCCTGAAAATCAAAGATCTAACTAATACTGCCCTCCTTTGAAAAATATCAATATGGGGATACATTTTTTAAATTTTAAGATAATTTAAACTCTAGGCTAGATTTTTCTAATTATGTATTGTTTTATATTTCAATAGACACAAATCCTGACTCTATAAATATGGAACCCAAGAACTCTTGGGTTTTAGTCACCAAAGAGTTTTCTGTGATGCAGTAATAACTCCATCTGCTGGAACTTCAGGTGTCTGCTAATTCCATAATCCTGGAAACTAAAAATCCAACTTTTTTTTTGGTGGGGGGGAACAGATATTAATCTAGTTAATTCCATTTCAACAAATATTTATCATGTACTTAAGATGTGCCATGCTCTGTGCTAAGTGATGTGAAAACCAAGACGGGTTGAACTAAACTCCCTGCTGTCAAGAAGCTTACAACCTAGAGGGAGAGAGAGATGTGTAAATAACCACCATAACTCAATGGAATAGTGACATGCTTACATATGCCATCAATTCTGAGGTTGAGACAGACTGGACCATTGAGAATAATGTGTAAAAGCCCAGGGAGAAAGCTCTTTCCAGGCAAAGGATATGTCTCAAGGCTCAGCTGCCTTTCTGTTCCTCTATCAACCCAAAAGTTCAGGTGTGGAAAAATGTTGCAGCTGAGCACTGGGATGCATTCAGGATACAGCTGCTAAATCTAAAAACAGCCTATTTTGGCACTACAAATGGAGCTGAGCTCTGTCTGGAGGCCAAAGGCTGTCAAATCCTAATTTAAGACATTGCCTTTCGAAAAACAGAGTTAAAAAAAAAAAGAAATACTTATAATGAAAATACCTTATGACTTAAATAATCCAGCGTACACATTACCTTTAAATATGATCCATAGTATTTTGTTACATATGAGCTGTCACACTGACTCAAAACAGTTATTTCTTGCTGAATGTCTTCAATTTCATCTTCGGCTTCCTCAAGGTCTATGATTTTAATAGCAACCACTTGCTGGGTACGGTTATCAATACCTTTGAACACTTCTCCAAAGGAGCCTTTTCCAATGCGTTCTAATTTTGTGAACAGTTCTTCTGGATCGGCTATATTATTCTAAGGGCGGGGCAGGGAGAGAAAGAAAGGAAAGAGCACAAACATTTTGCATCAAGTTTTTAAATGAAGGAAAATAAATCACATAAGACAATACCACATTTTTTTAAAAAAAGCATACAAACTCCCTTGACGCTCCGCATGTGCTTTGTTAGAACAACTGTATCCCAAATGGCCAACTAGTCCATATTCTATTGGATCACCCACACTAAGTGGGCTTAGCGGATCCTGCTAAGGATCACAATCTCCTATAGCAAATGTTGTCTCTGGTGCACACCAAAGGGCCAGACTCTTTTTAGAATAAAGCAGCTGAATATACACAATTTGCACATTAATGCAATGGTAGTGATAATGAGAGAATACCTAATCTAAGCAATAGGTAGGTGAGTTGTTAAAATTCTTACATTCCACCAGCAAAATATTACCTTTTAAATCTCCTCTCTCTCCAACTTGGATATCCTAATCACTGCACCTATACTTCTAAACCACCATATAAACAACACAGAGCACAAAAGACCCAAGAATCTACAAGTCCTTTTTTTCTTCTTTACTTGGGATCCTATCTGTATGTAATGTTCTCATCAATGGCTGAAATAAGATTCTATGCTTTTATCATGATTGCAAGTACTCATAAGGAAATGGTAATATGTTGAACTTTCACAACACATCTCACAGTAGGAATCCAGAATAAATCAATATTTTGCTACAACAAAATCTGAATCAAGCATAAGGTTTTAGGTTAACAGATGTATAGGCATGACTTAGATTTATAAATTCACCGCCCTTTCCTGATTCAGAAATATCCTTTATCTAACAGTGTACAATTCTGAATTCAAATTTTACTCCCACAAGATAACCTTTAACCTTACCTAAACTCATATTGCTGAATATATACCACTGATCAAGTAGAAAAAAAGATTTCCAAACCTCACAGAAATGGCATATTATTAATTTATTATTTATTTTTATTTTTTCATGGGAAGGCGTTTTATTTTAAATATAGCAGTGTATACATGTCAATCTAACTTATACTTAAGTGTTTTATTAGTCCAGACCTAAAACCTTACTTTGAGTTCCTTCAAAATATAGAAGGATGCTATATAGTTCTGATGAACTGTCTATATTTAATTTGTTAATTGGACCTAGATTATCTGTTCATTTATTACAGTTTAACCTGGTCATCAATTTCAGGAGACAAATTAGTGAGATAGCATGTTCCCTTATATCTTCTTTTATTAGACAAATAGATCATTAAAGTTTATTATTTTTCCGTCAAGTTTGTTGCACCATCATCACCAAATAGACCCAGTAAACTGCCTGCTTTTGAGTAACTTAAAAACTTATGACTGATTTTAAAGAATTTCGCCAATTTTTCTTTTTTCAACCAGACTAAATGACAGTTCGCACATGACCTGCTAAATTTATAAGCTTCCCCATTCTCCTTGATTCGATTTTTTCCTATTTCTAAAAGACACTTTCCATGTATGCCATAGTCTCTTTGATATGGCAAGCTACTTGTTATCCCCACCCACCTCTAGTATTCACATGGGACAAATACATCTTCAGCTGCCCATATGAGCTTTTAAAAATAGTTTAGGCTTCCTAGGTTGCACATGTTTGTTTAATGCTAACATTTTGTTATAATACCTTCTCCAAAACTTGCGTACCATCGTTATTGATTTACTTGGTGCTTAATTTCTTACCAAGGCATTGTGATTAGTATCACATAGTATAATAGCTAACCCACAAGTTACCTCTCCCTACTTTTGGTGATGGTTCTTGTCTTTCTAGTACCTTGCGGCAAAAATACTCACCAAATAGCTCAGTGATAGGTTCACCACCCTATAACTTCCTAAATTCAGTGAATTTGGAAAAATAAAAAGAGCAAATCTTTCAGTTTTTCTGACATAACTACAAAATAATCTAAAAGTTATAAATATACCATTGATTAAAAAGTAGACAGTACTGAATGTACTTTCTGATAACATTCTGGACTAGGAGGTATATTAACTCTATGATGAGATTTTTTTGTTGTTGTTGGAAGAAACAAAGATTAAATCCTAATCTTCTTAATTCGTGTTTTAAAAGGATTTGACTGAAACAATCAACCCTAGGGAGAACACAGCTGTTCTTGATTTCTATAATAAATGGGTTCCCGAAAGTATGTAAATCAAAGATTTAAAAATCAAGTCACATTTTGAATTTTAAACATGCTCTGAAGTGAATCCTAACTCATCAATAAATATAATTTAAGATTTTCGATCAAGGAATACCAAGTTGGAAAAAGAGAATGATCTCTCATTTACACAACATTTGCACTTCCCAATCTTTTATTTTGGGACTAAAACTTCTCATGCAAAAAACCCCAATTTTTAGAGCGGAGGGAACCTTGAAAACAAGCTTTCGTTCGTATAACCTCATCTCCCTGACTTCCTGAATCTGGGATAGATAATACCTAAGTTCTAACTCCCCATTCACCACGTCGCCAGCTTCTTAAACCAAAGTAAGATCTTATTTCCTTTTAGTTTTTCATGCAAGGGCAAAAGTCAAGTAAATAAATGGTAAACACTCCAAGCAATGCAATTTAAAAACCACCTTTATAAAGATGCTGGCTTGCCCAATCATTCACATTCACTCTTCTTTAGAGCCTCTAAGAAAATCAAGTCAGCTCCCTCTCAACACAAATCAAATAGTCTCTTAAGAATATTAAAATTTCGAAATCTTTCTATTTCTATTGCAAAATTAGTTTACTTCTATATCTGTGTTTGCATTGCCTTCTTAAATCCATAGCCCAGGAAGGAGCTCTAAGTTCTGCAGCAGCAAAAAGGATGAATGGCTAAATTAATGTCACATTGATTTACAACTAATGGTAGATGACTTATACACGTTGCACAAAAATGCATCTGTGAAAATGAAAACCTCAGAGATCCATCTCAGGACATTCTCATTATTCCTTGACCTTCATCACCTGTCCTTCCTTAGCCTGGATTTGGACTCTTCAGCTATAGGTAGATTGTTACAAATTTAAGTCTTAGACGGTATCATCGCCACTAAAACAGCAAAGATAACAACAACCTTTTAGTATGGAAATACCCTGAGGAAGTCCAAAGGGGAAAAATGTAGGATGATCATCTTACTTTTCTCCTGTGGAAAGTCAGGGGCAGATGGGAGGGAGATCAAGATGGCAGAGTAGGAGGATGCTGAGCTCACCTCCTTCCACAAACACATCAAAATATATCTTACATATGAAGCAACTCCTGCT
>NW_006789838.1:229366-374450 GCF_000442215.2 Lipotes vexillifer | reverse complement strand
TGCTGAAAACAACCTGGAGCCTGACATAAAGGCTCTTCTACAACCAAGGCTATAAAGAAAGAGTTGCACAGAGTTGGGCAGGAAGGGAGGAAAAGCGATCTTGTTGGGACAAGTGCCCAAGGAGGGGACACACAAGAGGCAGGGGATATCACAGCCTCAAGGATCCTCCGTGGGTAGTGATGGGTTCAAGCCACATGTTGGGCCTGAGTCTGGGAAGACAAGTCCCCTTAGCTGGTTTGAAAACCAGTGGGACTTACCAGAGGGCTGTAAGAAACTGACACTCCACTCATGAAGAGCATGCACACACTTGCTTACTCCCAGGGAGCAAGGCGGAGGAAACAGACTGAAAACTACCTGGAGCTCCGGCTGGTTTCCCGCAACTGCCACAGCCTGCTCCCCAGCCTGCACCGGGTGCCCACTACAGCCTCTCTTGCTCTGGTGCAGCTCTCCACTGCCACAAAGGCTGCTGCTGCCAAGGAGAGTGTTCACACTTAGAGAGAATGGAGCTGCCTCAGACCCAACCCTGCCTCTGAACAAGGGGAAGGCAGCCATTACCAGCATGCACACGAGGAAGCAGCAGATTGAAAATTGCCTGGGGCTCGGACCAACTTGCTGGGACTGTCCCAGCACTTACCCTGGCCTGTCCCACAGGCCCCCTCTAGTACCTGTTGCTCCAGTGCTGCTCTCCACTAGGGCAGAGGTGCCATTGCCAGGGGGGTTGTGCACACACTTAGAGGGAAAGGAACCAGCTCGGACCTGACCTTCAGGGCTTCTGCTCCAGTACCTTGGGCACCAACTCTGCCCTCAGTGAGGTGGTGATGGCCGCTGAGCATAGAAGAAGCCCTGGCTCTGGCTCTAGCCCTTCCATCTCCAGCACCACCTTCTACCAAGCTGATAGCTGCCAGCACACCCTGGGGGAAGATGTGACTCTTGCTCACGTCAGATCTGGCTCTCCTACCATAGCCACTGGGCACATGTAGACTGTATAGGGATGCTCCCACAGAAGCGTCAGATAGGTAACTCTTTCACCTAACTTCATAGAGACAGAGAAAGTTAAACAAAATGAGAAGACAGAAGAATATGTTTCAAATGAAAGAACAAGAAAAAAAAAAACCTGAAAAAAATCCTAATGAAAGAGAGATAATTAATTTACCAGATAAAGAGTTCAAAGCTTTAGTAATAAGAATACTAGCTGAACTTGGGGAAAGAATAGATGAACACAGTGAGAATTTTAGCAAGTAACCAGAAAGTATAAAAACAAACCAGTCAGAACCGAAGAATACAATAACTGAAATGAAAAATACACTAGAGGGAATTAATAGAAGATTAGGTGATACAGAATAATGCCTAAGTGACCTGGAAGATAAAAGAATGTAAATCATGCAGTCAGAAGAGCAAAAATAAAAACACATTTCTGAAAATGAGGATAGTTTAAGGGGCTTATGAGACAACATCAAGCATACTAACATTTGCACTGTAGGGGTCCCAGAAGGAGAAGAGAGAGAGAGAAAGGGGTAGAAATGTACTTGATGAAATTATGGATGAAAAATTCCCGAAGCTGAAGAAGGAAATAGATTTCCAGGTACAGGAAACACAGAGAGTCCTAAACAAGATGAACCCCAGGAGAACCAGACCAAGAAATATCAGACTTAAAATGGTTAAAGATAAAGAGAGAATTCTAAAGTCAGCAAGAGAAAAATAAAGAGTCACATACAACAGAACCCCCATAAGGCTATCAGCTGATTTTTCTGCAGAAATTTTGAAGGCCATAAGGGCATGATATATTTAAAGTGCTGAAAGGGAAAAACCTACAACCTAGGATACACTACCAAACAAGGCTATCATTCAGAATTGAAGGAGAGATAAAGAACTACTCAGACAACCAAAAACTAAGAGTTCATCAATAGTAAACTGACCTTACATGAAGTGTTAAAGGGTTTTCTTTAAATGGAAAAGAAAAGGCTACAAGAAGTAAGAGTTTATAGGAAAGGAAAAATCCCACTAGTAAAGGAAAATATATAGTAAAGGATGTAGACCAATCACTTAAGTAAACTAGTATGGTTTGTGAACACCTAGAGGGGTGGGATAGGCAGGGTGGGAGGGAGGGAGATGCAAGAGGGAAGAGATATGGGAACATATGTATATGTATAACTGATTCACTTTGTTATAAAGCAGAAACTAACAACAACAACAAAAAGAAATGAACTATCAAGCCATGAAAAGACATAGAGGAAACTTAAATGCACATTACTAAGTGAAAGAAGCCAATCTGAAAAAGCTACATACTATATGATTCCAACTATATGACATTCTGCAAAAAGACAAGCTGTGAAGACAGTAACATGATCAGTGTTTGCCAGAGGTTAGGTGGGAGGGAGGGATGAATAGCTGGAGCACAGAGGACTTTTAGGGCAGCTGAACTATTCCACATGATACTACAATGGTAGATACAAGTCATACATTTGTCAAAACCCATAGAATGTACAATACCAAAGGTGAACCCTAATGTAAACTGTGGACTTTGGGTACTAATGATATATCACTGTAGATTCATCAATGAACAAATGTACCCCTTTGGGGTAGGATGTTGATAACGGGGGGAGATACTGTGCACATGTGGGCATGGGGGTATAGGAGAACGCTCTATTTCTGTTCAATTTTGCTGTGAACCTACAATTGCTCTAAAAAAAGTTTATTAATTAAAAAAAAGACAAAAATTGTAAAATCAAGTACAATGATACAAAGGTAAGAGACAAACACAAAGATGTAAGATATGTCATCAAAAACACACAATGTGGGGGAGAGGAGTAAAAAATGTAGATCTTTAAAATGTGGTTGAACTTAAATGACTACCAGTTTAAAACAAGTAGATATAGTTATAGGCCAACATATAGGAAACTGATGGTAAGCACAAATCAAAAGCCAACCATAGATTAAAGAAAAACGAAAAAGAAAGGAACACACACATACCATTTAAGAAAATCTACAAACCACAAGGGAAGAAAAAGAAGAAGAAATGAACAAAGAAGTACAAAAACAACCAGAAAACAAGTAATAAAATGGCAATAAGTAGATACCTATCAATACTTACCTTAAATGTCAATGGACTAAATGCTCCAATCAAGAGACACAGGGTACCTACTATATAGCACAGGGAACTCTTCTCAATACTCTCTAAAGACCTATATGGGGAAAGAATCTAAAAAAGAGTGGATCTATGTTTATGTATAACTGATCCACTTTGCTGTACAGCAGAAACTAACACAACATTGTAAATCAACTATACTCCAATAAAAGCAAAACAAAACAAAACAAAAGACATAGGGTGGTTGATTGGATAAAATAACAAGACCCATATATATGCTGTACAAGACACTCACTTCAGAGCTAAAGACACATAGACTGAAAGTGAGAGGATAGACAAAGATATTTCATCCAAATGGAAATGACAAGAAAGTAGGGGTAGCAGTACTCATATCAGACAAATAGACTTTAAAACAAAGGTTACAACAAAAGACACAAAAAGGGCATTATATAATGATAAATGGATCAATACAAGAGGAGGATATTAAATTCATTAACATGTATGTACCCAATACAGGAGAATGTAAATATGTAAGGCAAATATTAACAGACTTAAAGGGAGAAATTGACAATAATACAATGATAGTAGGGAACTTTTAATACCCCCCTTATATCAATGGACAGACAACCAAGACAAAAAATCAATAAGGTAACAATGGTCTTAAATGACACAATAGACAAGTTGGACTTAATAGATATCGACTTACATGACATTCCATCCCCAAAGAGCAATATACACATTCTTTTCAAGTGCACATGAAACATTCTCCAGGATAGATCACATGCTAGGCCACAAAACAAGTTTCTCAACAAACTTAACAGACTAGAAATTAGATTAAGCATTTTTTTCCAACCACAATGGTATGAAACTAGGAATCAATTACAAAAGAAAAATGGGGAAAACACAAACAAGTGGAGACTAAACAATATGCTACTAAAAGACCAATGGGTCAATGAAGAAATCAAAGAGGAAATCATAAAATACCTCAAGACAAATGAAAGTGGAAACACAACTTTCAAAAATCTATGGGAAGCAGGGGTGGAAGAGTAAGACATGGAGATCACTTTCCTCCCCACAAATACAACAGAAATACATCTACATGTGGAACAACTCCTACAAAACACCTACTGAACACTGGCAGAAGACCTCAGACTTCCCAAAAGGCAAGAAACTCTCCACGTACCTGGGTAGGGCAAAAGAAAAAAGAAAAAACAGAGACAAAAGAATAGAGACAGGACTTGCACCTCTGGGAGGGAGCTGTGAAGGAGGAAAAGTTTCCACACACCAGAAAGCCCCTTACTGGCAGAGATGGGGGGTGGCGGGGTGGAAGTCTCAAAGACAAGGAGGAGAATGCAGCAACAGGGGTGCAGAGGGCAAAGTGGAGAGATTCCTGCACAGAGTGTCAGTGCCAACCAGCACTCACAAGTGTGAGAGGCTTGTCTGCTCAACCACCAAGATGGGTGGGGGTTGGGACCTGAGGCTCCAGCTTCTTCAAAGGTCAGATCCCAGGGAGAGGACTGGGGTTGGCTGCATGAACACAGCCTGAAGGGGGCTAGTGCACCATACCTAGCTGGGAGGGAGTTGGGGAAAAAGTCTGGACCTGCCTAAGAGGCAACAGACCATTGTTTCGGGGTGCGTGAGGAGAGGGGATTCAGAGCACTGCCTCAACAGGCTCCAGAGAGGGGCACAAGCTGCAGCTATCAGCGCAGACCCCAGAGATGGGCATGAAATGCTAAGGCTGCTGCTGCAGCCACCAAAAAGCCTGTGTGCAAGCACAGGTCACTAGCCACACCTCCCCTCCTGGGAGCCTGTGCAGCCCACCACTGCCAGGGTCCCGTGATCCAGGGACAACTTCCCCGGGGAACACACGGCGTGCCTCAGGTTGTTGCAACATCATGCTGGCCTCTGCCGCCGCAGGCTCACCCCACATTCCGTACCCCATCTTCCCCCCAGACTGAGTGAGCCAGAGTGCCCTAATCAACTGCTACTTTAACCCCGTCCTGTCTGGGCAGGGAACAGACGCCCTCAGGTGACCTACATGCAGAGGTGGGGCCAATCCAAAGCGGAACCCCAGGAGCTGTGCGAACAAAGAAGAGAAAGGGAAATTTCTCACAGCAGCCTCAGGAGCAGCACATTAAATCTACACATTCAACTTGATGTACCCTGCATCTGTGGAACACCTGAATAGGAAACGAATCAACCCAAATTCGAGGCAGTGGACGTTGGGAGCAATGATATATACATATGTTTTTTCCTTTTTCTCTTTCTGTGAGTATGAGTATGTTTCCTTGTGTGATTTTGTCTGTATAGCTTTGCTTTTACCATTTTTTCTAGGGTTATGTCTGTCTGTTTTTTATGTTTCTTTGGTTGTTTTTTTCCTTTCCTAATTACTTTTTACTATTTTTTATTTTAAAAAATTATTTTTTTAAAAAAACTTTATTTTTCTCTTTCTTTTTTTCTCCCTTTTCTTTTGAGCCGTGCAGCTGACAGGGTCTTGGTGCTCTGGCTGGGTGTCAGGCCTGTCCCTCTGAGGTGGGAGAGCCAACTTCAGGACATTGGACCACCAGAGACGTCACGGCTCCACGTAATATCAAATGGTGAAAGTACTCCCAGAGATCTTCATCTCAATGCTAAGACCCAGCCCCACTCAACAACCAGCAAGCTACAGTACTAGACACCCTATGCAAAACAACTAGCAACAGAGGAACACAACCCCACCCATTAGCAGAGAGGCTGCCTAAAATAATAATAAGGTCACAGACACCCCAAAACACACCACTGGATGCTGTCCTGCCCACCAGAAAGACAAGATCCAACCTCATCCACCAGGACACAGGCACTAGTCCCTTCCACCACAAAGCCTACACAAGCCACTGAACCAACCTTAGACACTGGGGGCAGACACCAAAAAGAATGGAAACCTGCAGCCTGCAGAAAGGAGACCCCAAACACAGTAAGTTAAGCAAAATGAGAAGTCAGAGAAACACACAGAAGATGAAGGAGCAAGGTAAAAACCCACCAGACCAAACAAATGAAGAGGAAATAGGCAGCCTACCTGAAAAAGAATTCACAGTAATGAGAGTAAAGATGATCCAAAATCTTGGAAATAGGATGGAGAAAATACAAGAAACGTTTAACAAGGGCCCAGAAGAACTAAAGAGCGAACGAACACTGAGGAACAACACAATAGATGAAATTAAAAATTCTCTAGAGGGAATCAACAGCAGAATAGCTGAGGCAGAAGAACGGATGAGTGACCTGGAAGATGAAAGAGTGGACATAACTACTGCAGAGCAGAATAAAGAAAAATGAATGAAAAGAATTGAGGACAGTCTCAGAGACCTCTAGGACAACATTAAACACACCAACATTCAACTTATAGGGGTCCCAGAAGAAAAAAGAAAAAGAAAGGAACTAAGAAAATAGTTGAAGAGATTAGAGTTGAAAACTTCCCTAACATGGGAAAGGAAATACTTAATCAAGTCCAGGAACTGCAGAGAGTCCCATACAGGCAAAATCCAAGGAGAAACACACCAAGACACATATTAATCAAACTATCAAAAATTAAATACAAAGAAAAAATATTGAAAGCAGCAAGGGAAAAACAATGAATAACATACAAGGGAATACCCAAAAGGTTAACAGCTGATCTTTCAGCAGAAACTCTGCAAGCCAGAAGGTACTGGTAGGACATATATAAAGTGATAAAAGGGAAAAACCTACAACCAAGATTACTCTAACTAGCAAGGATCTCATTCAGATTCGACAGAGAAATTTAAAGCTTTACGGACAAGCAAACGCTAAGAGAATTCAGCACCACCAAACCAGCTGTACAACAAATACTACAGGAATTTCTCCAGGTAAGAAACACAAGAGAAGGAAAAGATCTACAATAAGAAACCCAAAACAATTAAGAAAATGGTAATAAGAACATACATATCAATAATTACCTTAAATGTAAATGGATTAAATGCTCCAACCAAAAGACACAGCCAGGCTGAATGGATACAAAAACAAGACCCATATATATGCTGTATACAAGAGACCCACTTCACACGTAGGGACACATAGCCACTGAAAGTGAGGGGATGGAAAAAGATATTCCAGGCAAATGGAAATCAAAAGAAAGCTGGAGTAGCAATTCTCATATCAGGCAAAATAGACTTTAAAATAAAGACTACTGCAAGACACAAAGAAGGACACTACATAATGATGAAGGGATCAATCGAAGAAGAATATTTAACAATTGTAAATATTTATGCACCCAACATAGGAGCACCTCAATACATAAGGCAAATGCTAACAGCCATAAAAGGGGAAGTCGACAATAACACACTCATAGTAGGGGATGTTAATACCCCACGTTCACCAATAGACAGATCATCCAAAATGAAAATAAATAAGGAAACACAAGCTTTAAATGATATACTAAATAACATGGACTTAATTGATATTTATAGGACATTCTATCCAAAAACAACAGAATACACTTTCTTCTCAAGTGCTCATGGAACATTCGCCAGGATAGATCATATCTTGGGTAACAAATCAAGCCTTGGTTATTTGAGGAAAACTGAAATCGTATCAAGTATCTTTTCTGACCACAATGCTATGAGACTACAATCAATCAAAGGAAAAATTCTGTAAAAAATATACACACATGGAGAATAAACAATAAACTACCCAGTAAACAAGATATCACTGAAGAAATCAAAGAGGAAATCAAAAAATATGTAGAAACAAATGACCATGAAAATACAATGACCAAAAACCTATAGGATGCATCAAAAGCAGTTCTAAGAGGGAAGTTTATAGCAATACAATCCTACCTCAAGAAGCAAGAAACACCTCAAATAAACAACCTAACCTTACCTAAAGGAATTATAAAAAGGAGAACCAAAAAACACAAAGGTAGCAGAAGGAAAGAAATCATAAAGATCAGATCAGAAATAAATGAAAAAGAAATGAAGGAAATGATAGCAAAGATCAATAAAACTAAAAGCTGGTTCTTTGAGAAGATGAACAAAATTGATAAACCATTAGCCAGACTCATCAAGGAAAAAAGGGAGAAGACTCCAATCAACAGAATTAGAAATGAAAACGGAGAAGTAACAACTAACACAGCAGAAATACAAAGGATCGTGAGAGATTACTACAAGCTACTATATGCCTATAAATTGGACAACCTGGAAGAAATGGACAAATTCTTAGAAAATCACAACCTTCTGAGACTGAACGAGGAAGAAGGAGAAAATATAAACAGACCAGTCACAAACACTGAAATTGAGACTGTGATTAAAAATTTTCCAACACGGCTTCCCTGGTGGCGCAGTGGTTGAGAGTCCGCCTGCCGATGCAGGGGACACCGGTTCGTGCCCCGGTCCGTGAAGATCCCACATGCCGCGGACTGGCTGGGCCCGTAAGCCATGGCCGCTGAGCCTGTGCGTCTGGAGCCTGTGCTCCGCAACGGGAGAGGCCACAACAGTGAGAGGCCCGCATACCGCAAAAAAAAAAAAAAAATTTCCAACAAACAAAAGCCCAGGACCAGATGGCTTCAGAGGTGAATTCTATCAAAAATTTAGAGAAGAGCTAACACCTATCCTTCTCAAACTCTTCCACAATATACCAGAGGGAGGAACACTCCCAAACTCATTCAACGAGGGCACCATCACCGTGATACCAAAACCAGACAAATATGTCGCCAAGAAAGAAAACTATAGGCCAACATCACTGATGAAGATAACTGCAAAAATCCTCAACAAAATACTAGAAAACAGAATCCAACAGCTCATTAAAAGGATCATACACTATGATCAAGTGGGGTTTATCCCAGGAATGCAAGGATTCTTCAGTATATGCAAATCAATCAACGTGATGCACCATATTAACAAATTGAAGGAGAAAAATAATATGATCATCTCAATAGATGGAGAGAAAGCTTTTGACAAAATTCAACACCCATTTATGGTAAAAACCCTCCAGAAAGTAGGCATAGAGGGAAATTTCTTCAACATAATAAAGGCCATATATGACAAACCCACAGCAAACATCATCCTCAATGGTGAAAAGCTGGAACCATTTCCACTAAGATCAGGGATAAGACAAGGTTGCCCACTCTCACCACTCTTATTCAACATAGTTTTGGAAGTTTTAGCCACAGCAATCACAGAAGAAAAAGAAATAAAAGGAATCCAAATCGGAAAAGAAGAAGTAAAGCTGTCACTGTTTGCAGATGACATGATACTATACATAGAGAATCCTAAACATGCTACAAGAACACTACTAGAGCTAGTCAATGAACTTGGTAAAGCAGCAGGATACAAAATTAATGCACAGAAATCTCTTGCATTCCTATACAGTAATGATGAAAAATCTGAAAGAGAAATTAAGGAAACACTCCCATATATCACTGAAACAAAAAGAATAAAATACCTAGGAATAAGCCTACCTAAGGAGACAAAGGACCTGTACGCAGAAAACTATAAGACACTGATGAAAGAAATGAAAGATGATACAAACAGATGGAGAGATACACCATATCCTTGGATTGGAAGAATCAACACTGTGAAAATGAGCCTACTACCCAAAGCAATCTACAGATTCAATGCAATCCTTATCAAACTACCAATGGCATTTTTCACAGAACTAGAACAAAAAATTTCACAATTTGTATGGAAACACAAAAGACCCTGAATAGCCAAAGCAATCTTAAGAAAGAAAAACGGAGCTGGAGGAATCAGGTTCCCTGACTTCAGAATATACTACAAAGCTACAGTAATCAAGACAGTACGGTACTGGCACAAAAACAGAAGTATAGATCAATGGAACAGGATAGGAAGCCCAGAGATAAACCCACACCCATATGTCACCTTATCTTTGATAAAGGAGGCAAGAATATACAATGGAGAAAAGGCAGCGTCTTCAATAAGTGGTGCTCAGAGAACTGGACAGCTACATGTAAACGAATGAAATTAGAACACTTCCTAACACCATACACAAAAATAAACTCAAAATGGATTAAAGACCTAAATGTAAGGCCGGACATCATCAAACTCTTAGAGGAAAACATAGGCAGAACACTCTATGACATAAATGACAGCAAGATCTTTTTGACTCACCTCATAGAGAAATGCAAATAAAAACAAAAATAAACAAATGGGACCTAATGAAACTTAAAAGCTTTTGCACAGCAAAGGAGACCACAAACAAGATGAAAAGACAACCTTCAGAATGGGAGAAAATATTTGCAAAGAACCAACTGACAAAGGATTAATCTCCAAACATACAAGCAACTCATGCAGCTCAATATCAAAAAAACAAACAACCCAATCCAAAAATGGGCAGAAGACCTAAATAGACATTTCTCCAAAGAAGATATACAGACTGCCAGCAAACACATGAAAGAATGCTCAACATCATTAATCATTAGAGAAATGCAAATAAAAACTACAATGAGGTATCATCTCACACAGGTTAGAATGGCCATCATCCAAAAATCTACAAACAATAAATGCTGGAGAGGGTGTGGAGAAAAGGGAGTCCTCTTGCACTTTTGGTGTGAGTGTAAATTGATACAGCCACTATGGAGAACAGTATGGAGGTTCCTTCAAAAACTACAAATAGAACTACCATACGCCCAGCAATCCCACTACTAGACATATACCCTGAGAAAACCGTAATTCAAAAAGGGTCATGTACCAAAATGTTCATTGCAGCTCTATTTACAATAGCCAGGACATGGAAGCAACCTAAGTGTCCATTGACAGATGAATGGATAAAGAAGATGTGGCACATATATACAATGGAGTATTACTCAGACATAAAAAGAAATGAAATTTAGTTATTTGTAGTGAGGTGGATGGACCCAGAGTGTGTCATACAGAGTGAAGTAAGTGAGAAAGAGAAAAATTCTGTATGCTAACACATATATATGGAATCTAAAAAAAAAAAATCGTTCTGAAGAACCTAGAGGCAGGACAGGAATAAAGACGCAGACCTAGAGAATGGACTTGAGGACACGCGGAGGGGGAAGGGTAAGCTTGGACGAAGTGAGAGAGTGTCATGTACTTATATATACTACCAAATGTAAAATAGACAGATAGTGGCAAGCAGCCACATAGCACAGGGAGGTCAGCTCAGTGCTTTGTGACCACCTAGAGGGGTGGGATAGGGAGGGTGGGAGGGAGATGCAAGAGGGAGGAGAATGGGGATATATGTATACGTATAGCTGATTCACTTTGTTATAAAGCAGAAACTAACACACCATTGTAAAGCAATTATACTCCAATAAAGATCTTAAAAAAAATCTATTGGAAGCAGCAAATGCAGTTCTAAGAGGTAAGTTTATCGTGACAAAAGCCTTCCTCAAGAAAAAAAAAATCTCCTACAGCCTAACCTACAATCTAAAGGAATAGAAATAGAACAAACAAAGCTGAACGTCAGCAGAAAAAAGGAAATAATAAAGATCATAGAAAAAATAAATAAAATAGAGCCTAAGTAACAATAGAAAAAAATAAATGAAACTAAGACTTGCTGTTTTGAAAAGATAAACAAAAGTGATAAACCTCTACTAAGAGGAAAGGAGGACCACAATAAAACAAAATACAAAATGAAAGAGAAGAAATTACAAGTGATACCACAGAGGTACAACAAATCATAAGAGAGTACTACCAACAGTTATATGCCGATAAGTTGGCTATCTAGAAGAAATTTACAAATTTCTAGAAACATGCAACCTGAAAAGGCTGAATTAAGAAGAAACAGAGAATTTACAGACTGATCACTACTAGTGCAACTGAATTTGTAATAAGAAAAACTCCCAGCAAACAAAAATCCAGGATTGGGGGCCTTCACAGGGTAATTCTACTAAACATATAAAGAAGAGCTAATACCTATCCTTCTTAAACTATTCCAAAAAATTGAAGAGGATGGAACACTCCCAAATTTATTCTGCAAGGTCACCACTACTGTGATACCAAAACCATACAAAAACACTATAAGAAAAGAAAAGTTTAGGCCAATATCGTTGATGAATATAGATTCAAAAATCCTCAACAAAATATTAGCAAACCAAATACAACACTTAAAATGATCATACACCATGATCAAGCGGGATTTATTCCAGGGATGCAAGATTGGTTCAATATCTGCAAATCAATCACTGTAATATATCACACTAACAATAGTAAGGATAAAAATCAAATGATCATCTCAATACATGCAGAAAAAGCTTTTGACAAAGTTCAACATCCATTCATGATAAATAGTCTCATCAAAGTGGGTACAGAGGGAACACACATCAACATAATAAAGGTCATTTATGACAAACCCACAGGTAAAATCATACTCAATGGTAAAAATCTGAACATCTTTCCTCCAAAATCAGGAACAAGACTAGGATGCCCACTCTCACCACTTTTTTTTTTTAACGTCACATGGCCATATGGTTTTTTAAAAACATTTATTTTATTCACTTCTCTATTTTTTTGGCTGTGTGGGGTCTTCGTTGTGGCACACAGGCTTCTCTCCAGTTGTGGCATGCGGGTTTTCTCTATTTGTGGCATGTGGGCTCTGTAATTGTGGTGTGTAGGCTCCAGAGTGCGTGGACTCTGTAGTGTGCAGGCACACAGGCTCTCTCGTTGAGGTGCGCCAGCTCAGTAGTTGTGGCACACGGGCTTAATTGCCCCGTGGCATTTGGGATCTTAGTTCTCCAGCCAGGGATTGAACCCACATCCCCTGCATTGGAAGGCAGATTCTTTATCACTGGACCACCAGGGAAGTCCCTCTCACCACTTCTAACATAGTACTGGAAGTCCTAGCCACAGCAATCAGATAAGAAAAAGAAATAAAAGGCATCTAAATTGGAAGGAAAGAAGTAAAAACTGTTACTACAATATTTGCAGATGACATGATACTTTATGTAGAAAACCCTAAAGTCTCCACCAAAAAAATAAATAAATAACATAGTTAAGTTACAGGATACAAAATTATACACAGAAATCTGTTGCTTTCTATACACTACTAATGAACTATCAAAAAAAAAAGAAATTAAAGAAGCAATACCACTTAAAACTGTATCAAAAAGAATAAAACACTAGTAATAAATTTAACCTAGGAGGTGAAACTCCTATACTCTGAAAACTATAAAACATTGATAAAGGAAACTGAAGATGATACAAAGAAATGGAAAGATATCCTGTGTCATGCACTGGAAGAATTGCTATTGTTAAAATGTCTATATTACCCAAAGCAATCTATAGATTTAATGCAATCCCTATCAAAATATCCATGACTTTTTTTTATAGAACTAGAACAAATCCTAAAATTTATATGGAACCACGAAAGACCCTGAGTAGCCAAAACAATCTTGATAAAAAAGAGCAAAGGTGGAATATCACGCTCCCTGACTTCAGACTGTACTACAAGTCTACAGTAATCAAAACAGTATGGTACTGGAATAAAAACAGACACACAAGTCAATGGAACAGAATAGACGGCCCAGAAATAAACCCACACATTTATGGTCAATTTGACAAAGGAGACAAAAATATACAATGGGGAAAAGATAGTCTCTTCAATAAGTGGTGCTGGAAAATTGGACAGGTACATGTAAAAGAATGAAATTAGAAAATTTTTCTCACACCACATTCAAAAATAAACTCGAAAGGGATTAAATACTTAAATGTAAGACTGGAAACTATAAAACTCCCAGAAGAAAACAAACATAGCAGATCACTCTTTGACATAAGTCATAGTATTTTTTTTCATCTGTCTCGTCAGGCAAAGGCAATAAAAGCAAAAATAAACAAATGGGATGTAATTAAATTTAAAAGCTTTAGCACAGCAAAGGAAACCATTGATAAAAAGAACAGGCAATCTACTGAGTGGGAGAAAATATTTGTAAATGATATAACTGATAAGGGGTTAATATCCAAAATATATAAACAGCTCATCAACTCAATATCAATAAAACAAACAACCTGATTTAAAAATGGGGAAAGGGCCTGAATATACATTTTTCCAAAGAAGACATACAGATGGCCAACAGGCGTATGAAAAGATGCTCAACACCACTAAACATCTGGGAAATGTGAATCAAAACCACAATGAGATATGACCTCACACCTGTCAATATGGCTATCATCAAAAAGACCACAAATAACAAATGTTGGCGAGGATGTTAAGAAAATGGAACCCTTGTACACTGTTGGTGGGAATGTAAATTGGTGCAACCACTATGGCAAACGGTTTGGAGGTTCTTCAAAAAACTAAAAATAGAACTACCATATGATCCAGCAATCCCACTCCTGGGTATATATCCAAAGATGACAAAAACATTAATTGAAAAAGATATATGTACCCCAACGTTCAGAGAAGTGTTATTTAAAATAGCCAAAATATGGAACAACCCAAGTGTCCATCAATAGATGAATGGATAAAGAAGATGTGGTATATGTATCCAATGGAATATTACTCAGCCATCAAAAAGAATGAAGTTTTGCCATTTGCAACAACATGGATGGACCTGGAAATGGATGGACTTAGTGAAATAAGTCAGAGAAAGATGAACAGTGTATGTTATCACTTATATGTGAAATCTAAAATATAAAACAAATAAATATCTATAACAAAACAGAAATAGACTCACAGATATAGAGAATAAACTAGTGGTTACCAGTGGTGAGAGGGGCTGGGGAGGGGCAAGATAAGGGTAGGGGATTAAGAGGTACAAACTACTATGTATAAGCAACAAGGATATATTGTATAGTTCAGGGAATTATAGCCATTATTTTGTAATAACTTTAAATGAAGTATAGTCTATAAAAATATTGAATCACTATGTTGTACACCTGAAACTATTATAATATTATAAATCAACTATAATTTTAAAAAAGGAAAAGAAAAGGAAAGTCAGGGGCAGATGGAAGAAGGCTTCTTGTATACTTAAATCACAGAATTAGAGGGCTGGAAGAACTCTCTTAAAGGCTTTCTAAGTACTCTCCAGTCCTGGCTACACATTAGAATCACCAGTACATCTTTTAAAATGCAGATACGTAGGCCTCATTCCAAAACTACTGATTCATAATCTCTGAGACTAGGGCCCATGAATCAGTATTTGTTTAAAAAAGTACTCCAAACTATTTTTTATCTAGTCATGTTGGCACCAGTCTTAAAATCAGCATTTAGGAACCACTGAGCAGACAGATCTGAAATTTGAATCCTTCATTATAGGGAACTCATTATCCCTATTTTTCCCAGGCAAGCATGTGGCTCTCTTCTAACTCTGCACACTAAAAGTGGACATCTTGGAGATTAAAATAAAACCAAGAGGACTTTGGTATTTACATATACATACCTATATTTTAAAAATTAAGTCCTGCTATACTTGTTCTAAGGACACCTCGAATAAGACTTAAATGTAACATTTACCCAAACTCATGAAACATATCCCATACTCCTCATGTATGTATTCTTGAATAAGTTTTACCCAATACAGTCTATGTAATAATAGGGTATATAATAAGTTATGATGCATTTGATGACCATTTTGAGTTAACAGTCAATATTGACAAAGAGTAAAAGTTTAGGTCTAGTTAGCTTCTAGAAAATGGGTACCAACTGTGGAGGGGGGTGTAGGGGCAAAAAATTTTTCCTCAGCCCTCTTAGGGTCTCTGCCTAGGTTTGAAACTTAAACTAAGACAGATGAACAGAAGAAAAGAATATAATTTAATAAAAGTTTTACATGACACTGAAACCTCCATAAGGAAATGAAGACTGAAAGAAATGGTTAAACCTGTGTGCTTTTATGCTAGGTTTGATGAAGAGTGGAACGTCGCAGAAAGAGTGACTGGGCAAAGGGTATGAGCTAAATACAGCAAACTGTGGGAAACTTAGCAACGCCTGTTTGTTCCGATTCTTTTTGGCGTCACCTTGTCTTTGGAGATAAGGATGCTCCTTTCCTCTGGGCATAGGGAGAGCACCTCTCAAATGAGGGTTTTCTGACCTGCTTCAAGGCAGCAGTGTGGAGGAGGTCTCTCTCAAACTCCTTCAACTTAAAATATTCAACATGCCAAAGTGCTATATTTGGGGGTTAGTGTGTCCTGAACCCCAACAGGGGACATTAGGAATAGGTGATTAGAAGAAACAAGAAAATTGTAGGCCAAATTAGAATTAGTCTTGGGGTTCTAGCAGTATGAAGACCTGGAAAGCCAAAGGTGGGAAAGAACCAAAGATAAAGAATCTAGTTTCTTTGAATCTGAGGTAGCTATGTAAGCCCTCTAGTTTGGAACTGAAAGTGAAAACATAATAGATTCAGGAAAAAGAAGATAGATTTCTCAGAGGTTTTTACCAAGAAGGGTTGAGTTCAGGTGAAAGAACCTTCAAAAACCGAGAACCAAAGTCAGCAAGGCTGACCTCAAACTAGGTTTTGCACTTGCCTCCCAACCTTAGTAAAATCCATACTATGAGTGCTCTTGACTATAAAATACTTTTTGCACTTTACAAAGAATCATCTGTGTATTGGCCTATCAGTGACTCACTAATGAGGAGGGGCACACAGGAAATTATGAGCAAAAAATGTGCTAATGCTATCAAGGCTTAGAAAGGAATATCTCTTACTCATTCCAGCCTCTCAAGTGGTAACAACCAGAAGGGATCTGCAATGAACTCAGGATGCCCTGACAATCACAGAGAGTAACTAAAAACATTAGCTTAACAATGTACTAAAAACTAGAGATACACCCAGTTAGCTACCTCTTTAAGTTGCCCAGATTAGTTCTCCTAAGTGAAAGAGGAAATATTTTTCTAGATTACCTCCATGTCTGTACTATTACATGTCATTTAACAATATAGAATGCATAGAAATATAAGTCTTTCTCTAGTGGTTTCATAAGCCTCAAATTCAATTCGTTTTATTATGGTATGTTAAGATTTTTCAATTGCCCTATGAACACTGCCTCAAAAGTCTGTTGCGTGCTTCCTAATCAAGATATTGCCAGAAGAAAAAAGGGAAAGATTAAAAATCAACAGCCATCTACCCCTTAGCACTACTTGCGTTCAATACCACAGGACACTATCTGTCTTTTTAAAGTGCTATATATGATCTAAGCACAATTGACTTCTCTCTGGATAGAACCATAACAGTCATAGGCTTTTAGAGCTGGAAGGAAATGGTCATTTAATGCAACTCCTTATCACCACCGTCAGCAACAAGCATTTATTGTTTGCCTGCTGTGTCCTAGGTTAATACCACCAAACAGAAGCTGCAAAATTTAAGGCCATTTATGTCAAAATGATGGTAGATGTAGAGAGAGGTTAAAAAGGGAAACAGAAATCCTGGAATTAAAATAATTATAGAATCTCTGAGATGAACAGGAATTTAGCAAGGAATGAATTTAGCAGGATAAAAGGAATTTAGATTGATCCAAAATGTATTTTTACAGGGAGAAAAACTGTAGTCTAGAGAGGTTACAAATTGTTCAAGTGATATAAGGCAATTAACTAGTGGCAAAGCTCAAACTTGAGCCCAAGTCTCCTGACTCTTAAGTCTAAGTTTCTTTCACTACAGCTTGTAACCTAAACTATACCCTTTTGCTATAAAACCAAAATTATTTTCCATCACGAACAGATCACACAACTATCCAATGTCTACATACTAATACCCCTACATTTAAAGAAATTGAAAAACAAGAATTTGAAAAAAAATTTAAACTTAGAAGAATTTGAAAAAACTTAAAATAGGACTTTCCTATTCTTTGAATACGATTTCTTATAATTTTTGAACCACTATGCAATTGACTGATCCCTGTATATATGCACAATTACCAAACAGTTCGTATTAGAATCTTACAGTATGTAATCTTGACTTACTATACTTGGACCATTTTTTCCATGTCAATAACTGGATTGGGGTAGCCTCTAAAGTGTGGGAGGCAAGGTAGCAACGGTATTCTATACCATGATTCCCATAGGACCCAATGTCCAGAAGCCAACAGCTCCAATTCCAGCTTTATCAGTGATTTATTGTAGACTTCAGTAACCATTATCACTAAGGTTTTCAGTTCTGTTCAGAAAAAAGACCCTCAAACTGATGAAATTATCCAAGAATAAAGACAATACTTTTGTGCTAGGTTTTACATAGGCATAGAATTGTTCAAATGACCATGTGAATACTCAGATTACTTTAATAATGAGAAGGATAAAGCAAACTCCTCATAAATTTTTCTAAATTTTTGAAGAATGTGATGTTAGCAGAGTATTCCTCTACCTTACCTCAGGTTCATATTACAAGTATCTGATGAAATTTTATGGAATTCTTAAGAGACCTCTGTGATTTATATTTATGAAGTAAAATATTTAGCTTCACTACATTTTGCATATAACAGAATAAGAACTAAGATCAAGATTAATTATGTCTGTATGTGTTTCAAATTAAACAAGAAGAATTGAGCTTAAAGTCAAATCTCTTGAGGTGGTCAGTCGTTTGAGTTTGTATTTCTATGTCTGTGAGAGCTCAAAATACTTGTACAAAGAAAATGTTCTTAGTTAACCTATTCTTATTGAATACCCACATCTCTCAAAGGTAATTATAACTTGCTTTTGCAACATAAAGTAGAAGTCAAATTATTCGATTTTATGTACATAATGACATAATGAAATGTAGTCAGGGATATAGTTAAAACAGCCCTGGGTTTCCTTGTGGTCTTCAGACAGCATTTTCTAAACTCACAGTTGAGTCCTTGTCTTTACTCACCCACTTAAAAGGCAGTTTAAAGATGGATGAGGCAGCAACAAGGCAGCCCTGGTCGTAATAGCAAAGCATAAAGTCAACAATTTAAACTTTCAGCAATACTGTGCACAGCAACAAGAAAAATGTGTTCATAAGGCAAAAATAAAATTAAATTTATAACTACTTTCTCATCTTCCCTTTATTATTCCTGTTTTTTGGGTTTTTAAAAATTTATTTATTTTTGCCTGTGTTGGGTCTTCGTTGCTGTGCGCAGGCTTTCTCTGTAGTTGAGGCGAGGGGGGCTACTCTTTGTTGTGGTGCGTGGGCTTCTCATTGCAGTGGCTTCTCTGGTTGCGGAGCACGGGCTCTAGGTATGCGGGCTTCAGTTGTTGTGGCTCGTGGGCTGCAGAGCACAGGCTCAGTAGTTGTGGCGCACGGGCTTAGTTGCTCTGCAGCATGTGGGATCTTCCCGGACCGGGGCTCAAACCCGTGCTCCCTGCATTGGCAGGCTGATTCTTAACCACTGCACCACCAGGGAAGCCCTATTATTCCTGTTTGTAAATGCACCTCATTAGCAAAAATACTTAGAATGCAAATATTTTAGTAAAGGATAACTCTGTTGAAATTATTACAAAAGACTTTGACATAGCTGTTTGAAGAGTTTCACCTGATTAATAATTTTGAGTCTACTTCATCTTTAAGAACAAAAGAAAAATTGATAATATTCCTTCATCTTAATTCCTCCTACTCAAGAGAGGATAAGAGAAGAGCTTCCTCTGCCCCCTAAGTTGCATTCTTCTTTTTACCCAACCTCAGATCAGAGGAAAAGAACAATGAAGTAAGCAGGACACATTCTGGGATATGAAGAATGCAATTCTTTACATAAGTTTGCAGGACAGTCCAATGTACAATCTGGTAAAGAAGAATGAAACATTTCTTTGATTCTATTGTCACTTTACCACATGCCACATTTTTCTCAACAAAACTGAACTAGAGAAAGACTGAGAAGAAATTTAATTATAGCTTCCTCCATCTTAGAAATCCTCAAGCAAGAAACAAAGTCATAACAGGCCGCACTTTTATTAGCTCCATTTCCCAGATCTTTAAATTCCTATTATTTTAATTGAGAGTAGAAATGTCAGATTATTTTGTTCAGCCAGGTAAATCACCTTTGGATCTAAGACCTCTTAAATGATAGGAAATAACTAATTTTGTCTTTTTGACTAACTCTCTGGGAGCTGAAGTTCCCTTAAACCTTTAATTATATCCATAGGTAAAGGGAAGGAAACATCCTGCAAACAATCACATTCTTCTTTCAATAACCAAAAGTCAAGGCTATCATCACAATAAATGCTGGACGCAGATTCCATTGCATCATTTAGCTCATTTCTCTCTGACCTCACAGCCATTCCAAAGGAAAAAAAGGAGATCTGGTTTCTTATAAGTATTACAGAGGTAAACAGCAGAGAGGTCAGGCAAAATTGGCATAATTTTGCTTATCCCAGAAATTACATGAAATCAGCGATTAAATGTTGGCTTCACCATCTGTATAATGAGGGAGAGAGGTGGGCTCAGGGAACTATTAAGTCCCTTACTGTTCTGACACTGTGAATTAGTGAAGCATTAGAAGCCAAATCCCTTTGTTCCCCTCCTTCTATCACTAGCAGTTGCCAACTCTAGTTCTGAGGCAATCATTAAGGTAAGGGATGAACTGGCATTGGCCACATGGCCAACTCTACAGTGGGATACAATGGCTCAAATGAAAAGTATATACTATCCCATTGTTCCAGTAAGAAATTCAGAATTAGAGTAGGCTGCATTCAAGTTCCAACTCTCTGATACTATAATGAAGCAGGCTCAGAAGCCAAGGATGGATGGATAAAGAGTAGCAGAGTGAACTACAATCCAGACTGACCTCTGGCCCCTCACACTGGCCATGCCCCATTACACATGAGTGGCTGCTCCAAGGAAGACAAGGGGAGCCAGGAGTTCAGCTCATACAGGACCTAAGGTTATACTCGTCTTCCTCTTCTTTTAATTGTAAATTCATTAAGAAAGTAAAGTGGCATGCAGAAACTAATGTAGTTATATCTGCCCATATACAGAACTAGAACATCCAGCAAAACTAAAGGACCAAAGGGAAAATTGCAGGGATATCTTACCGTATCTCAAACCCGATGCTTCAGTAAGTAGTAGCTTAGACGTGCAAACAAATGCAATGTTCCATTGGGGCACAATTCTACTTTCTTATGTTTTTGGGGGGTTTTTGTTTGTTTGTTTGTTTTTTGTTTTTTTGTTTTTCTTTTTTTTTCTTTTTTTATGGTACGCGGGCCTCTCACTGCTGTGGCCTCTCCCGTTGCGGAGCACAGGCTCCGGACGCGCAGGCTCAGCGGCCATAGCTCACGGGCCCAGGAGCTCCGTGGCATGTGGGATCTTCCCGGACCGGGGCACAAACCCGTGTCCCCTGCATCGGCAGGCGGACTCTCAACCACTGCGCCACCAGGGAAGCCCTACTTTCTTACATTTGAGCCTTTAGGCCATGCCATTTTCGCAGTCAACAACACCCTACGTCTCCTCTGGAAATCCACATCTCTAATTAAAACAAACAAACAAAAAACCACCTTCCGAACTCCCCAGGGGAAACTGATCACCCAAACAAAATCAACTGTTTCACCCTCTGCCCTCCCACAGCCCTTTGCTTGAGCCTCCATTACAGCACACATTTCATTATTTTTGCATTCTCTTTCATTGCCATGACTTTTCTATTGCTATTTTCTAATGAGTAAGCTCATTGAGGTTGGGGCTCTATCTCACTAAGCACCAGGTACCCTCATAGCACCCAGGACAGCACTTCATATACTGTGGCTCTTGAATGTTTTTAGGGTGCTTACCTGGGGGCCCTCCTAAGATGAAATCTTTGGCATGAGGTTATCCTTCCATTTGCAATTTGAACTGACTTTCAGTACAAGGAAGATTACATTCAATAAACTGAAGGATGTTAAAATAGGTATGAGATTCTAAGTCAATCCCTACTCTCACATGTGATTGACATAATAAAAACTTTCCAAAGTGACAACTTTGAGTTTCTTCCTTTCTACTGGGGAGCTCTTTGGGTTGCAAAACAGCAATTCTTTTTTTTTTGTTTTTACATCTTTATTGGAGTATAATTGCTTTACAATGGTGTGTTAGTTTCTGCTTTATAACAAACTGAATCAGTTATACATATACATATAGCCCCATATCCCCTCCCTCTTGCGTCTCCCTCCCTCCCACCCTCCCTATCCCACCCATCCAGGTGGTCACAAAGCACCAAGCTGATCTCCCTGTGCTATGTGGCTGCTTCCCACTAGCTATCTATTTTATGCAAAACAGCAATTCTTGAAATAATATGGAGCTATACTCAAAGGACAGTTGGTAGGAACCATACACACAAGGATGCACCTCAGTGGCATATGGAAATCTGATTCTGGAAGCACATCTGTAATCACTATTAAACAGAGCCACATGACCACTGTATGTCCTAGAGAGTCTCGCATGATGTCATACACTAATGCAAAGATTAGAGGCCTCAAAGAGCCACAGTCTATGTATCACTCTGCCGAACATTTCTTTTAATTTAGTTGGGCTGAACACATATAGAAATGCACAATTCAATCAAGGATCGGGTTTAACCATAAACATTAAGGTTAAAGTTAAAGGGATTATTACTGACTAGACAGGATATTGTATAAATATGGCTTGGGATTGATAACAAGCTCTAACTATAAAATACTCATTTGGAAAGGAGGACAAGGCTATACAATGAGAGGAAGACAAAGATTCTGCTAATATATAAATGATAAAACAGGCCATTATTTAATCAAACCCACACAGGGCACTTTAATATGATGGACACTGAGAGCCTCATTTTATGCTATCCATACTAGAGGCAAAATTAAAGGATGCCATTCTAGCACTTTCAGAAATAAACACCTTTGGATAGAATCTAAGGCAGAGGCCCCTTATAGCAAATATCAAACTATCATGGATAATGTTATGGTGAATCTTCAACACACTTATTAAAATGCATTGAATTAAAACAAAATTGATTTGCTCACTGTCTATCTTCCCTCTCGATGTGGAACTCCAATTAAAATCAATAGGTTTGAAACTTGTAAGCACAGCACTAAATTATTAACACCAGGAGTTCTTTTAGAAAATTAACACTGAAAAAGTGGAATTTTACATAGACTTACCTTTTCATTCTTCATGAGAAAGTGGTTGCAGTACAACTTCCTTCCAACATTTCCCTCTTTAATCAAATCTATACTTTGAACGAATTTAATCAAATAGTATTTGCAAGGAGTTACCCAATGGAATCTTAGGACTAAGGAAATTTATCTCTTGGGTCCTGCTGGCTTTAACATTCTTTGATCCCAAGAAAATGATACCAATGGCATGATGTGTCAATAGCAAACAATTTTAATCTTGGCAAGCCCTAAGAATGGAGCAGAGAGGAGATTATAGAATGCTCTAAAAGAATGCTCCCTAATTTTTCAACAATCCATTTCCCACTTTTCATTTTCCCAAAGTGAAAAATATCATCACAATGTGTGTTTATGTGTGTGTATGGGTGCATGGCTAAAAGAATAATGTTTATTATTTTTTATGCCCTATCTACTTCTTTAAAAGAATTGGAGCAGTGCATTAATAAATAGGAATGCACTCAGAAACGAAGTAAAGTGGGATGTGTATGTGTAACCATTGTATCTGAAAACCTAAGCTAAGAAGAACTACTACAAGGGAGCATAAAGTAGTTCTGTGCCCTGCACCACGATACACTCAACATATATGAGAAATTAGCTCACATCAACAAATTTGTTACATTAACAAGACAGGGCCTGGATTTCAACATCCTCACTGATGAGGATTTTATCATCAGTATTCCCTTTCCTTTGCACAGGGAGTACCAGTTCATTTGAAAAAAAAAGTCCTAAATATTTTGCCATATTTCCATTTTCCCAAAGAATTTCAGCTTAGAGAACTCTTCTTCTTTTTATTATAAATTAATCTCTGCTCAGAGTTCATCAGCTTTTCCTGAACTAAAGTTTCTCAAACCCATCTCCATCCTACCCTACACCCCACTGTCAATAACATTTGTGAATGTTCTAATCCCTATCCCTAAAGGTACAGATTCATCAGTTTTTAATCCCCATTGATCTGTGCTGACATTGCTGAAATCTATTCATGTCACCAAAGCACAATATTAGAACAATAAATTTTCAAATAAAGGGGAAAATGCTACTGAAATTATGAGATACCTACTATGAGTTAAATTTTTTAATTTTTAAGAAATACCATTATAAACATAAATAAGGCTGTTTACATATTCTCCATAAAACCATGGCTAAGGTAATATATTTTAGTAGTTGGAATATATGGTCCTGTTCACTTTGCAATCAACTTAACGAAACTGTAATTCTCCAATAAGGATAATCAACATCCAGTACCAAATTTGAATACATGTACAAAATCTGATTTTGTCCTCCAAAAAATATGCTATACAATCTGTTTAGAAACTTTAAAGGACCATAGGATTTTAGAACTGGAAGTGATCTTTATAAAATACTTGGCGGTTTTGATTTTATAATGAGTGATTTCCAGCTGGGGATGGGGTGGGGGGGGCAATGACAAACAAGTAACCTCAGGATGCAGACAAATGGCAAAGTTCCTTAATTAGTTTTCGAATTGCCATAGCGAAAATAATCTTGATGAGCAATTCAAAGTAATTAGAATGCTTTGAACAGTATGCTACCCAAAAAGATCTGTGATCTACAACTTGAGCTGACTGGTACCCTATCATTTTACAGCCCTAACCAGAGATAAAGTACCATTCACCAAACAAATCTTTATGGCCCTCCCTAAAAGGACCCACAGAAGATTTTGAAAAACACAACCTTAGAAGTCCATTTGTCTTTTCTTGTCTTGCCTAATTTCATTCCCTTCCTTTCTTTCCCTTCTTCCCACCCAGTCTTAAAGCCAGCTCAGCCATCCAGTGATGCCTTTCCTGACCATCTCAGAAGCTTCACTTGACTCATCCATCCTAGGAATTTCTGATCAGGTTAGTAGGGAGCCACTGAAAGCTTTTAGCAGATGAGTGAAAAAATAAAGTCTGTGTTTCAGGTAGTTTCATTATGTCTGCACATTGCCTTGGAAAGTTGTCAACACAACTTTCCAAGTGTATTTAGTGACAGAGGCCAGAATGGCATGATAAAAGAAGGGATGATGTCTGACATTTCCCAAGAAAAAAACACTGCTAGAACTTCATGATTAACTAAATATGGAGATAAAGGAAATCAGCAGCAAATTACAAATAATGCCTGCTGGTCTTTTTCTCCCTTGATAATTTTGTGATTGACCAATATATGTTTTATGGCTGATGGCACCTCCCCTACTAAATCAAGTAGTTAAGTGGCATTTGGTAGAGCCTAATTACTTCATATGCTATGATCTAATCATTTTAATGCAGTTTTGATTAAGTACTATTCTCCTTACTGCTGACAAGGTACCTGAGATGTTAATTGTAGGGTGAAGACACTTATTCAGTACAAGGAGGAAACAAATGTGATTATATCTGATGCCTAATACTCTCTATTCACTTTCCTTCTCTAATAGATATAGCCCCTTAATTTAAAATAGTGATAAAAGCAATCAATGCCCTCCCTCGTAGTCCTATAAAATTCAATCACTTTTATTTTCTTGCTATAGAAACTAATAAAAATATTAAAATATATTTGTATATACATACACATAATTTATCGTTCATTTTTTGTTACCAACAGAACTTTCTATATCACTCAACCATTAAAATTTTTGTCTAGAAAACAAATAAAAATGTATTTCCCTATTAACTATGATCTGGAGTCTTTTCTTGAATTAAGCATTACAACAATGGGACCAATATACAAGTCAGTTACCTCAAAAAGAGAAACTTTCCTATTATCTTATTGTATACCTAATCTCAGAGAAAATACTATAAAATGCTTCCTTTTTTTAGATCAGCAATTCTCAATGAGGTTCCATGCCCTAAGACAGGGCTTGGCAAACTTTTTCTGTGAAGGGCCACGTAGTAAATGTCTTAAAGGCTTTGTGGGCCAGGTACAGTCTCTGGTCTCCGTCATATATTCGTTTTTAACAACTCTTTAAAATGTAAAAAAAATTTTTTTTTAGCTTTCAGGCTACGCACAGACTGCAGGCAGGATTTGGCCCTTGTCTATAGTTTGCCCACTGCTGCTCTAAGGAATCTACTGTGTGTAATAAATAAACTCCTCTCTAGTGCATCTAGAATGGTTTTAGTTGTGTCCTTCTTGGGAAAATTGAGAAAACATTAACTCATACCATTGTCTCTGTTTTGTGGTGCAGAATGACAATTGCAGTTGAGAAAGGCTGCATTAGATTAACAAAGCTCCAAAAACACTACTGGAAGAAGGTGATCATTATTATTTTTTAAAAATACAGGCATTCAGAAATATTTACAAGGGAGAGGGGAAAATCCAAAATTTCAAGGAAACTTCCTTTTGTACAAAACATAAGCCGAACATTACAGCCTTATTACCTCTTAGTAGAAAATTAATTACACATAGTAGAAAAGTAATTACACATTAATTGCCTCAGGAGAAAATTAATTACATCCAATTCAAAATTTGCTTGGAATGAATACATGATCTCTTATCTTTTATAAATAATAGCCTAGGTCCAGACTCCTGAGTAGAATCCCCAAAGCTCACAGTTTTACATTTGAGGAGATGTGTGCAGGCATTATTTCACGGTATAAAGGAAGAGAATACACTACATTCTTCATTCTAGTAATTAGGAGAAGACAATTTAGTGTCCTACTAGGAAAAAAGAATTAAATTCTCAAACTTTGGAATCACTCGGCCATATTAAATAAGAATATTCTTTTACAATATATGGATCATCTTTTGAGTTAAAGGGGTTTTTTAAAAATCCTCTAAAACTGTGCTTTATCTTTCAATCAGGATCATACTTACACTATGACTGCACGACACACTGTCATTAAAGAATAACACACAAGAGTAATCAAATTAAATTACTTTGGGTTATACAGATTGACTCGCCCAAAAAACCCAGGCACGTGGATGGACAATGGGAGAAAGCTGTCTCTATCCTGGAAAGTGGGGAGGGGGCTGCAATCCCTGGGCAAAATACAATGTTGTTGTTGGTTTTTTCCAAGTATGAAGACATTTATACCTTTTAAACTATTGGAAAGTTAAAAGCCAACGATAGAAATAATGTAGTATTTGGTATCCATAAGTCTTCTTAGAAAAAAGTAATTGGACTACAAACTTCTCTAGAATTCTTCTCCCAGCCAAGACATAAATCAAGTGGTGCTAAAAAGTGATTAAGCAAACTTATTTAAAAGTAAATCTGAGATGCTACACAGCCTTGAAATGCTCCAAAAAACTGTTTTAATCATTCCCTGAGGGAGAATGTTAAGGCCAGAACCTACTGGAAAAGTAACAATCATATTCATTCCAGTCATTTGGAAGAAAGATTTCTTCTCTTTAGCCTCCCCTTCCCCATCCCCAAATACCAGTCCAAATTAGTCAGATATAATCCAGTGATAATCTGGCACTTTTCCTTGTTAATGAAAAGTATTCATTTTGCCTACAGAGGGGAAAAAAAAAAAAGGCCACCCAAAATGACTCCAAGTGTCTAGAAACAATTTATTGGTGCAGTACACACGCCACCAAAATTGCACATCTTAAACAGAAAAGCAGCTGAAATCACCATCCCTATGATGTCAGCTCTTCCCCCTGATCTTTCACAAGCTTTCTCCCAACCACAAAAGACTCTTTACATTTTCTTGCCATAACAAGTCTATTACGTAAATGTAACTTTTATCACAGAAGTCATAAGCAACAAGAAAGAAATGAATTACTATTACCTCCCCAATTTCCTTTTCTGTTAGCTTTTTCTCCTCTCTGCAGAAAGTAGAGAAATTTCCCATTCTAAAAGATATAGAGAGAATTCTCAATCTTTAAAGCAAAAGACTACTTTTTCCCTTCCTAGGAAATACTGTCTTCCTCTTTGTCCAGTGTCCAACACCTTTTCCCTCACCTACATTTTCTGTCTGCTCATGAGCAGCAGAAATCCTCTGGTATTATGAAATTCTACCTTCCCAAAGCACGGTTTACACTGCAGCCTCCAAAACGATGCCTGAACCTCAGCAGATAGAAGAGCCATAGCAACAGCGGTAATAGTTTTTTTCACTTGCTATTACCAGAAATCACAGTCCGAAAAGACTACGATGGAGGTGTCACCTATGATAAAACCTGATTCACTATTTAACTAGTTAAATCCCACGTTTTCATTTTATGTACCCTTTGGGAAGCCTGTGACAGAGTAAAAAAGATCTTTCAGTGACAGTCACCATTTTTCATGAAGAGATAAATAGTTTAAAAAAAAAAAAAAAAAGCAGCTCTCCTGTATGAGATTTTGTTTGCCACTAAAACAGAATCCGATGCCCTAACCCCCTCCACTCCCTATCACCTTAGAAT
Organism: Lipotes vexillifer; assembly: GCF_000442215.2. Lineage (NCBI taxonomy): Eukaryota > Metazoa > Chordata > Mammalia > Artiodactyla > Lipotidae > Lipotes > Lipotes vexillifer. The sequence goes on along the minus strand of NW_006789838.1, from coordinate 346,078 downwards.
CTAGTGTAAAGTACCTATAACAATTTTAGCTTCAAAATAAGAGCTTAGACAATGATCACAAGTTTCTGTTAACCACAAGTCATTTGTATACTACTCACATGCCTCTGATTTTACTATTAGGTAAACAGATTTATATCTATCAAAAGCAGTACCTTTGATGCAATGATTCTCTGTAAGACTATTCTATGGGAGAAATTAAGCAGAGAATTGAGAATCTTGATAAATATAATCCTACATAATGTTCAATCCAATTCTAATTCACTAAAACAGCTTAACACTGGTACTGAATTTCATTAAAAGTTGTTTTCCATGACCTGTTTCCTGTATGGAATAGATTGCTGTGAGTCCAATTTCTTTAAGGATAGTAATAGTTTAAATATTAAAGACAGAAAAAGGAACTAGTGATGATAAAACTGCAATGTGTAAAATCCTGATAACACTTATGTATTTAGTCATAGGTACATACATGCATATGTATTTACCTTTTATAAATACATATTTAAAGATTTTTATAAATCTTTTTAAAGGTGGTAAAGAACTCCATACATTTACTATTTAATAAAAATACTTAGCAAATCCATGGATACCATAATTTTTACTGAGTACATAATTTTTACATCAATTTTACTGAATTCCTTTTATATGCAGACCTTCTTAAATGACATTACCAAATCATCATTTTATGCTTCTTGAACTTAGTGACCATCCTATCTTTTACCCATTTTTATTTTGACAATGCACTTTTCTACTTTTTAAAATAGTTATGTCTAAATTTGGTACAGCTGACTAAAAACTCTACTGGCCAATGGTGAGCCCCATTTTCTTGAACAGATCAAAAGTGTTTTCAAACACAAAATATACTTCATGTACAATATACATTTCATGTGCATATACACACAGCCCCCAACAATTTTCCCCAATGAAAACTTAATTTACCGTCCAAAATAATGAAAAATGGGTCACAAAAGTAATTAAGTATCCTGGAAAAGAGATAGCTACCCCAAAAGAGGTGAGAGGTATAAGGTAAACATATCAGAATTTTACACCCAAACAAATTGTATTGCCTAAAGGGGGAGAAAGTCCCCTAGGTACTCAAGGAACTTATTTTAATGGTAATTAAACATCACCTAAAATGTGTTTAGAGGTACATTTCTACACATGCTTTTGAACATCCTCACTGGTGGCACATCTTCGATTCTGAAGGATAATTTCGGTTTTGTTAGCTGTGTGTTCATTTTAGAAATTGAAAAGTGACTTAGGTGCAAGGCTGGTGAATGAAGTGGGGAATCAAGTTTGCTCACATTGTTTGGTGTTGGCAAACTCATTAAGTAGGCCCATTTGCTTCTCTTATTTTCAGTTCTAATCCTTTGTTTAAACTGAGCTCTGAGCTTTCCTACATGGTACCTGTTGGCAAATGGTAATATATTAATCTGACAGGTATAGAGAATATTTTAGAGAGCAGAAGCTGGAGTCAGAAAGGCCATTTAGGAAGTGGTTTGATATTTCCTTAATGATTCAGAAGTAACTTCCTCTCCCCTCCAAGAATTTCCATATGTAAACACAAGGTGGCTTTGGAATATGATAACTTTGAATGGGTATTTTTGACATAATAGCAGCTCAGAGTTATTACATCCGGGTTTTGTGGGGGGGGGGGGAATACAGAGTGAGGGAAAGGGATTCTGTACAACAAAATTGATGAGATGTATCAAAATTAGAAAAAGTCTTTAAAATGTCTATCTTTGGGGTAAATGGTGTCACTTACTGGCATTTAGGAAATTGGCATTTTATTTCACTTTAGCCAAACTGCATTTTCACAAGTATAAGCATAAACAGATTTCATGTTCTTAATAAAAGTGTTTGCATTTGAAGAGCATTTACTGAGCTGTCAAACCTACCTGGATCAAGGAGCACAGAAGTGGTGGGTGACAGCAAGATTTTGGAAACTACAAAACTTAATACAAAATTGAGTTCAGCTTCTTGGAAGGATGATTGAAAATCATGTTATTTTGATTTCTCACAATTTCATCTACTATCTCTCTCCGTGTAGGACCTCCCATCTCCATCTTCACTCCTGAACAAACCTGTTACTAATTGCTTCTGCTTGGTTGTGTGGCCAGTGCTTCAAATTCAAGTATTAAAAATAAACCCATTTTCTCCCAAACTCGACAATATCTTTGAGTCTTTACTCTCCCATCATGTTTTTGCCCTTCCCATATCCAATTAGTCACCAAGGTCTGTCAAGTCTTCCTTACATGGTGCTCAGAGTGGTCCCCAGACCAACAGAGCAGCTGGGAACTCATCAGAAATGCAAATTCATGGACACTGCAGACCTACCTGAATCAGAAACTCTGGAGGCAACCTAAATATCCATCGACAGATGAATGGATAAAGAAGATGTGGCACATATATACAATGGAATATTACTCAGCCATAAAAAGAAACAAAACTGAGTTATTTGTAGTGAGATGGATGGACCTAGAGTCTGTCATACAGAGTGAAGTAAGTCAGAAAGAGAAAAACAAATACCGTATGCTAACACATATACATGAAATCTAAAAGAAAAAAAAAGGTTCTGATGAACCTAGAGGCAGGACAGGAATAAAGACGTAGACGTAGAGAATGGACTTGAGGACACGGGGAGGGAGAAGGGTTAGATGGGACGAAGTGAGAGAGTGGCATGGACATACATACACTACCAAATGTAAAATAGCTAGCTAGTGGGAAGCAGCTGCACAGCACAGGGAGATCAGCTGGGTGCTTTGTGACCACCTAGAGGGGTGGGATAGGGAGGGTGCAAGGGAGACGCAAGAGGGAGGAGATATGGGGATATATGTATACATATAGCTGATTCACTTTGTTATACAGCAGAAACTGACACAACATTGTGAAGCAATTATACTACAATAAAGACGTTTTAAAAAAAAGGAAAAGAGAAAAAGAAACACTGGAGATGGGGCCTGGCAATCTGTGTTTTAACAAACCCTCCAGGTGGTTCTGATACATGCTCAAGCTTGACCATCACTGCCCTAGATCACACCCTTAACAGCTAAAGCCTGGGCTATTGCAACATCCACTTATTATATCTAGCCTTTCCCTCTCCAACCCAGCCTGTTAGGTTGGAAGCCTAATGTAATCTTCCAGAAACAGACAACAAACCATTGCTTTCATCAGTTCACTTTCTTGATTAAAAAACAACAACAACAAAAAACAACAACTTGCTGTAGACTGAGTTAAAAATAACTGTCTCAGTCTGGCATTCAAGGCCTTTCATAATTTGGTCCTAACGTAGTTCATGGCAACAAGCACCTACCTCACACCTCTGTTATGGAAGGAACCTTGTGTGTGTCCCTTTATGCCTTTTCTCCTGCCTGCCTCCCACTCTCCTTTAAGGGTCTGTTCAGGGATGCCCTGCCTAGAAGCAAGGTAGTGCAGTGGCAAAAGCACAAGTGCCTAGCATAAAGGCATTCTATAAATGATAATTCCCTTCCTTAGTCTGATGTTCCTTGGAATGCTACTATGTCAGTTTCTATCACATTTGGGATTCATTACTATTGCTCTGCATTGTTAGATGCCTAAATGTGTAGATGTCTAATCTCTTCAGTTTCAGTATAAACTTCTTGAGGTCAGGGACTCCTTTATACTTTTTGTATCTCAAAGATAGGTATCAAGCACTATGTCCTACACAATGTGGGTCTTCCAAACTTTGCTGCTAATAATTTTCTTGCTTAAATCACACCTAGTTGTTTCATGAAGACTAAGCGTGTAAAATACACTAAACCTGGATCACCAGCGTCCAACTTGGGAAAGTCTAATATATTACCATTAACTGACAGGCACATAGGAAGGCTCAGAGCAAAGTTCAAACAAAGGATCTGAAATAAAACTAGAGAAGCAAACAGGACCCTAATTAATGAGCTTGCTAACTGTTCTTCCCATGGGGTCGGTAGCACTTAAAAAGCATACATTTGAAATATGCTTCTTTCCCTGAGGCTGCTAGACACACTGACTGTAGTCTCCTTAACCACAAGAGGTCAAAGTTCTATTTTCTATCCCTATACTTAGTAGCATGTGTGCATGCTTTGCTGATTGGTTTCTTTTATGCTTCTACTTAAAGTTAAGGCAGGCAGCAGGAAATTGAGACCAGGGAGGCCAGAAACTTTCCCAGCTCTAGGGGGCAACAATAATGATGAACCTAGCTCTGGGAAGAAATTATGACTTTATGGTTTCTACTGGCTCAGCTGCCCCAAATTTTCTTGCATTAATAACAACTTATGCCCCACTTGATTATCTATGTTGCCCATTCCTTCCCCATCAACCACTGCTATGTTATTTATGCTATACTGCAGCAAGCAGTTAAATCCTAGCTTAATATAACATACTGTAAAGTGATATGTCCCAAAGCCAATGGCTTAATGGAAAGCCGGGGGAGGGGGATAAAAAGGCACTAACAGAGCAACTCAAAAATGCATTTTCAAAGAAAAATCTGGATGCGTGTAAATGTCCTTGAAGTCTTTACTCCACCTGCCAAAAATTCACTCCTAGGATTGTGTTACTAGGCACTATTGAAATCTGGTAGAGTAATTCACTAGTGCGCTTAGAAATTCCCTAACATATCTAGTATGGTATGGATTTCAAATCCAGTAAAAACTTCATTAAGTTGATACTGGGAAGCTGTTTCTATGATTCAAAGCAACCGTTATTCTTCAGCTAGACACTCTATTGTTCTGTAATAAACAAACTGAAAAATTCAATGATAGTTGATTTGAACCCTACTTTTTTCAGTCCTTTACATTTCAAATGGATAGGGTTTTACACTATCCTCACTTTTCCTCACTTTTTTATACAACAGGTGAAAGGGGAAGAGGGGAAAAAATACCACTAAGGACACACGATCTCTGTTACAACGATCTTAAAGAAAGGTTGAGACGTTTTTTTTCTGTAAACATTTTTCGTGAGAAAAAGAGAAAAACACAATGCCTTGGATTTCCTCAGCAGCACATTCTTGAAGGTACTCGATCAAAACAGAGGAGAGTGGACATTTTAAAAAAGATAATTAGAATATTTTTCACTCTTACACCTAAGCTGTCTATAGTTTTGTTTACTCTAGTCCCCAGGAAGTATGAACCACAATTTTGTTCATATTTTGCTAGAATATCCAAAGCTGTCGTACCAATGGCTAATCCAATATCTTAGGACACGAATCATCCTAATCCATGATCGTATGATAAACGAAGGAAAAGAAAGGCCAGCGGGCTGCTAGCGGAAGTATGCTGGAACAAGTCCAGAAAAGGCTGAGGGAGAGTATAGCTCTATCCCCGGTAAGGTAAATGCTGGTGAGAGGTAGTGGGTAGAGACAAGCAGGAACAGAGAAGGATGGGATCTGCTCTGCACTAGGTTTCCTGGTTTCTCTGAATGTGCATTTCAGAAGATCTGCTTGAAATACATGGGATTTGGGGGAGGGACAACAAAGAGGATGATGGGTAGAGTTGGCCAGCAATATGCTCTTCTGTTTTTAAATATAAATTTGAAGTCATTTTCCTACTGGAGAACTCTTCCTATTTCATAGGATTGTTGAGAGGAATTAGTTAATATCTTATTTAAATGTTTGCTTTCTGTGGTCCCTACCATATAACACCTTAGTCTAAAGTGGCAGATGACCAAATGAGAAATGTACATAAGATGGAGTGAAAATTTTAGCTGTGCATATTTTATTGATTTTTGTTCTTTTAAAAATGAGTCACCTCATGGCATTCCTCCAAAGACATTGTTTTATATGTACCTGTGGTAGAAATTCGTTGTGTCTTAACTACAAGAAATGAAAAGGAGTTTGTTGCATCACACCTAATAATAGTGTTAGTTTTTGTAATCCTAACTCTGCTTTCTAGCAACAAATGAGTAAAACCACGACTCTTTCAGAAGATACAATTCATTCAAAAATTATCACCAAGCAGTTTGAAATTCTACTATTATATTTCTTTTAAAAAGGCATTACTTCCTGTAACATGTGAACATCCATGGGAGAGGTCACATAGTGAGCCATTAATCAAAAACACCTTAATATCAGTGAAATGTATCAGATTCTTTCTAATGTGACAGCTGGGACAGAGAAGTAAAGAAGTTTATTTATTTGTTTGTATATTTGGGGGACAGGGGAACAAAGGGAAGGAACAAGAGGTTATTTCTCCCAAAGCCATAAATTTGTCTGAAATCAGCCCTAGTTACTAGGAAAGCAGTGAGGGCTCCTTTTTCTCTCAAAGGTCTTGCAAGATGAGAATGAGAGCTTCAGTGTGTGGACAGCTGACTAGTTACAAGTGTATTTTGTTAGACCTATTACATGTAATACATTAAAATCATTTTAGTAAGTATAAAATGTCTACATTGTACACACATAAATTAGCCTTCATGAGCTAGAAGAATTCAAGCATTACACAATATATTTACAGAAACAGAATGGAAAAAAGTCAGAAAAGTCTAGTCTATATGTACTGCACTCACTAGCCTACACTTTTACATATAATTCATACCTAACAGCATAAAGAAAAGTAAGATCCATGGTCCCTGCTTTCAAGAAATTTACAACCTAGTTTGGGAGACAAGTATAACATATATAATTAGGGAAAATCTAAGGCAGTATATAAATCAAGGACTGGACTGCCTGCTACTGACAAGGGATATAACAGGTGCTTGGAAATGGGAGTGGTTTCTGTAGCCTGGAACATTCAGAGAAAGTTCATGGGGAAAGCAAGATGGAGACCTTGAAAATCAGGTAGGATTTGGCCAGTCAGTGATTGCTGAATTGCAACTGGCATGGTAGAACAAAAGGGATTTCTTGTTGGGGAGTAGAAATAACTAAGTACAGATCTGTAGAGAGGAGCCAGATAACAGAAAGTCTGGAAAGCTAAGCAGGAGACTTTGGGTCTGGTGGTGGTGGTATGTGTGTGGGTGTCTTGCGGGGGTGGGGAGACTGGATTTCAATAGAAAAACATGGGTTGTCAAGCAGGAGTGAGAGGGGATAATGACAGTGTTTTCATGTGATTAGCCTAGCATTGTTCTGTAGGATGAACTGCCCACATACATCATAACACCTTTGATGAAGGAGTTCAAAATATACTCCACAGATGATAGTTAATTCATCCTAATAGCACCTCACTGAGGCAAAGGAAATGCAGCTTTTATTATTCCCCATTTTGTAGATGATTTGCGCAAGGTCACTGAATAAATGAAAGGCAGAATAAAAAACAGTATCACAATGTTCAATGGTTCCTAGGTACCAGCTAAATTATATTCTCTCATTTTCTATAACTCAAGCAAGGGAGGTACATGATGGACATTTGTCCTCATGTGCCATTTTTAGACCCTCATTAGTGTTCAAGGCACATGTCCTACCATGCCCAATTCCTGTTTACTCTCTGTTCAGCCCCCAGCCTGCTTACCCCATACCCTGCAACTACCTCCAACTCGCCCAGCTCACAGTTGTCTTTGATTATTCTGTTTCAGCTGGTCTTCTGCCACTATCATTAGCATATTCAACATCTCTGAATATGCTTCCCACCAATGAGGACAATGGTTTGGCTTTATCTATTAGTGCAAGCATTGCTCTCTACCTCTTTCCACCTCAAATTGCAAAGCTGATCAGTCCTTTCAGAAGGTGGAAGGAAGGTAAGAAGCCTACATACTAGATTCTGACACCAAACTGAATTCTTTCTCCAATTTAGATTTCATGATGAGAGTTAAATAAAGAAGTCCCCCCACCCCAGTTAACTCCTTCCTGATCCTGACACATTTTCTCATCCCTCCATGCTTTTTTTTGTTTGTTTGCGGTACGCGGGCCTCTCACTGTTGTGGCCTCTCCCATTGCTCTGGACGCTCAGGCTCAGCGGCCATGGCTCACGGGCCCAGCCGCTCCGTGGCATGTGGGATCTTCACGGACCGGGGCACGAACCCATGTCCCCGCGGGCTCTCAACCACTGCGCCACCAGGGAAGCCCCCCGCCATGCATCTTAAGTCACCCTTCCTTTTCTTACAAGCCAACCCTCCACCTATGCTTCCTGCCTCACAAGGGCCCTCACTTCCACATGCTCTCTGGCATTATGAACTTTCCCTCCTTGGTGGCTCCCACCCTTCAGTTTCAAGTAAAGAAACTGGCATATAGTAAATGCTCAGTAAATGTCTGATGAATGACCAGAGCTCCAGATCTATACCTTCAAGTATTTGCTGTACATTTTTAAAAACAGCTTTACTGAGGCATGTTGAGATACAAAAAAATTGTACACATTTAATGTATATGATTTGATGGGTTTGGACATATGTATACACCTTTGAAACCATCACCACAATCAAGATAATAGACATACAGCTCTACATTTTTATTTTGTCATCCCACTGTTACCTCAAACTTCACAAGCCTAGAACAGAAATCAAATGTTCTACTGGATCTGACTCTTCTCCCTGACTTCCCGATTTCTTTTGGATGTACCATAATTGTCCCAGTTGCCCATACTCAACATCACAAGGGCTTCGATTCTTCCTCCTGTAACTAGCTAATTACAAGTCTGGTAATTATATTTTCTACCTCATAGTACTAGGCGTAGGGAAGGCAATCAGTCAATGCAAGGTCCATTGCATCTGTACAGATATGAATACCTTGTTGAAGTAGTCTCAGTAGATCAAACTGCCTCAAGTCTCTCAATCCTCCAGTTCATCCATTCAACCAATCTTAAGATTTCTCTTCCTATATACAACTTTGTTTGTTGAGCCTCCCTTACTTAGAAATGTTTAGTGGCTAGTCTGAAGGCCAAAACCCTTCCCTAACATTCAAGAACCACCATAATCTGGACGCAGTCAAGTTTTCCAATCTTACCCCCTATTATTTCTCTAGTGGAATTCTTCATCATAGGCCAAGTGATTTTATCCCATGCTCAAAGATCGTGTGCGTGCACACACTTGCTCAGGGTATTTCCCTGCTTGGAAATGCCCTCCCCAATATGGATCCTAAAAATCCTTTGGGGGCAAGCCTTCAACTCTTCCAGTCAGCAACTTCTATTATAGAGTAAGTATCACAGATTTTGCATTATTTGATATTTCATGTGCTAGATTTATCTCCCCAAGAACATTTTAAGATCTTTAAGGGCAGACACCATGTAGTATACTTCTGTATCCTTCCCAGAACCCAGTAACTAGGTTCACCAATGCAAGGCAACGTTTTCCAACTCTTAGATAAAAGTCTCCAATAAAGTGTTCATTAATCCTTAAACTTCATTTCCATCTCACATCTCAAATAACAACCATTTACAAACTGTACCACCCTGATCATATTTAAAGATACATGAAGACTAATGTTTAAATTCTTTAGCAGGAAGTTTAAAAAATTCTTTCACAAAAGGCATAACACAAAGCATAACATAATAATACTTAGTACTCTAATTCAACATTTAACCTTATTCTCCCACCCACATTTTATGAAAGATTTAACACCCAATTTAGAACACTTGTCTTCATAAATACTAATGCAGGTTCTAAGGGGAAATATTTTAAACTTAAGTATGATTTACAACTGAGAACTTCAAAGAAAAAACATGTTTTAAATCATTAAAGAGTAAATATTTGAGTGGAAAGAAACAGGTTTATTGGCTTATTTTTTTTAAGTTGTGCTTTAAATATTTTTCAAGAGTTTAGCTCCTGGTATGGAAAATTAGTTATATACTAGAGAAGTAAGCACAAATTAAGTACCCAAAAAATTCATACCCTCCACATTTGGTGTAATATGGCAAAACGTTCATTACCACAATATTAAGAAATATTAACAATATTAGTCTGAATAACTAATTCACAAGGAAGGGTTTGAACTGGACCAAATCCTGGGTTTTCTTTCGTCACTCCAAGTTTCTTTTCTATTTTAAACTAGTGGCAACAGAAATTTCTTTGTTTGAAAGTCAGGAATGCTGGAAGTCTTAAGTGATAGAACAGGTAGCTCGACTTCACGTCTCTCCTCAAGGGGGGGAAAAACACTGTGGATAAAGTAAATTTGTTTTTATTTCTGGAAAAATCATTTTTTCCATCAATCTTCATAATTCCCTAAAATAAACTGTTAAAAAGTTATAGGCCGGTCGACCACTTCACCCAGATTTGTGGAAATAATATACATGAATTTCAAGAACACATGGCTAACTCACGTTTTCTTACTACTCTAAAGGTCTAAAAGTTGCCCCTCTTTCACAAAACTCGAGGAGAATTCTACAAGCTCGTGATATATTTCTGCATCTCATCTGCAATATTTTTAAACAAAAGAATAGTCAAAGTAGTCTAGGCTCAAGAGTCACACTGCATGCCATCAAATTTATTTTTAGGATACTCCACAATTTTAAAAGTGGAAAACTTTTGTGTTGCACCAAATGCGTAAGAACCACATATACAAAGAAAATGGAAATACGAAGTTAAGAATTTACCATTTCATTCAGACAGAGAAAATGACAAATAAATATTCCTCTCCTCTTTTCTAATATTGAGATGATTGCCCTCCCCAAATCAGGGTAGACAAAGTAATCACAACTTGGGCAGACATAAAGTGAAAAGCAGAATTTATCATTCAAAATATGTGATTCACATTCTAAACCACCTTAATTAAGATTTTAAAATTCAAGAGATAGGGAACTCAGATAATGAAACAAAGCAGGGAGCCATAATAAATACTGAGCAGCAAGCAGTTCCTACACCATATAAATCAAATAAAGACAAATCAAATAAGGACCAGAAACCATATAAATCAAATAAAGTCAAGACAAATGAAATAAAGACCAGAAACCATTTTCTCCTCAGCACACAGAGTTCCCCAGAATCACAAACTTGATGAACGGGAGGCACTCAATCTGCTGACGCACGCACGCAGGCAGCGCGTGCACACAATGGAGAGAGAAGTACCGAGACCCTCAGAGACAAACTACACATCCGTAACGTTCTACTCTTCACAGAATGGAAAGGAGAGCACGGTGGGAAAATTTTCGCACTTTCTTCCACATCAGACAGAGCAAAACTGTAGTTAGTAATGCAAATTACTAATTCTCTTGATATAATCAAAGGCAGAACTGAATGAATGGGGTGAGGGGCAGTGGCTGGGGGAAAGAGGGAGGGAAGGAGGGGGGTGGCGTGAGAAGAAGGAAGTTTGAGGCATTTTGTAAAGCTTAAATGGATCAACCTATAAAAAGGCCCTAATATTTCTCATTTCCCTTTTTCTTCCTTTCTTTTTTATTAACTACACAGCGACTTCCTGGGACTCAACCCAGACTTGCCCTATATTTAGCTAAAAGGCCTGGTGCTTAGGAGACACAGGCGTCCTAGGTTAGATATATGTCCGACACAAACGGTCCTTTTGGGGGAAAGTATTTTTAAAATCCCTTTTTTTGTGTGACCATGCATCAAATGTGACCAACTGCTTTTTTTAAAAAAAAGAATTCCAATAATTAATTAGTAAACTGAGGCCCCAATCCATAGCACTTTGATTTCTACTAGAAACATAAGCTGTTTACTACTCTAAACATTTTTTCTGAACGTAGAAAAAGTTTGCTTTCACATTTTTAGAAGGTAATGAGGCTTAAGTGTTTCTAGTCTCTGACCTATTCATAAATAGGTTGTTTAGGCTGTCTAGCAAAGGAAAAAAAATAAAATGTGAACGCTTAAAAGTCAGTAAACTTGGATAACATTTAGTAGATAGCTTGAAATGCACCGATTTAAAAACATAACAGCATAAAAAGTGTGTGGCCATAGCTTATTTCTTCTTCAATAAAATGAAAATATAATGGGAGAGAGCTGGGAAGATGTCGAGTAAAAAGTTGGGTCCCAGGCAAGTAGTCCCTTGTTCAGGACAAAAAGCTTCCTTTAACCGCATTGCAACAGACCTCCCGTAGGAAAGGCAGGGGGCGGGGCGGGAGAGTCATCACCTCCGCTACTCTAACTTAGGACCCTGCATTTCTCACGCCACCCTATGGGCTGGACCAGGTTGGGGGAGCGAGATACAACTTGGCCCTGAAGCAGCAGCACCAAAAGGGGAAAAGAAGTCACCTCGCTCTTTGCTCTACGCACACAGGAAGAGCCCGATTCAAAGCCGCCACCACCGACACCCCGTTGCCTTGCTCCGCCCCAACTTGTGTCGTGTGTGTGTGTGTGTGTGTGTGTGTGTGTGTGCGCGCGCGCGCGTGTGTGTGTGTGTGTGAGGGGGGAGCACCACTTGCGTTTTACCCCACGAATTCCGAGACACCTCCATCTCTCCCAAGTTAAGTGCTCCCACCTCCAACCCCCAACCGCACCACGCTCAGCCGGCGCAGGTGTCTCGCTCCGGGCTATTTTGGGCACCCCCCCTCGCCCCCCAGCATCCCCACCTCGCCGCGCCCCCAGTCCCTCCGCGCCCGCCGGCGCAGTGCACCACCTAGCTTACACGCCGGGAAACACTGAGAACCCTCTTCCCGGGTCACCTGGCCGGAGCGCCCGGCCCGGCTTCGGGGAAGCCCTGGGCCGCCTCTCGTCGCCCGTGCCCAGGGCGGAGCGCGCCCCCGGCTCCCGGGCAGTCACGTGGACGGCGGGGGAGGCCCGGGCGTCCTCACCTGCATCCCGGGCACTTGGACCGCCACCGGTGAGTGGGCCATGAAGGCGAAAGCAGCTCCGCGCGGCTTCGGCGGCGGTGGCGCCTTGGGCTCCGACTGGCTCCTCCTCCGGGGGTAGGTCGGCGGCCCTCCCAGGCTTTTCGACCGGGGCCTGGAAGGACACATACGAGTGGGGTTACGGGGCGGGTGGCGCGCGCGGCCCGGGGACGGGAGGTGGGTGGTCCGCGGCGTGGCTCCCCGAGACTCAGTCTACCTTTCTGGCGCCGGCCCGCCGCTGTGGCAGCCGCCTCAGCTGCTGCTACCCCTACTGAACGCTGGGCGCCGTGTGTGGCGGTGGCCGGGACCTGGGCTCGAGAGATGCCGCTCGTCTGCTCCTCGCCGCTTTAGGAAGAGGAGGTGGAGGCGCCCCAGCCACCCGCCTGCTCGCCGGGCCGGGGAGGCGGTTGGGGGCGGTTCCGCCGCTGGCCCTGCCTCCGCCCTGCAGCCGGGCGGTGTCAGGAGAGCTAAGGCTCCGCGCAGGGAAGGGGCTCGGCTGGGGTGGTTGGAGCCCGAGAGGAGGGAGGCTCTCCCGGCCCACGGAGAGGAGAACCCGCGGACAGGGGGGCCTGGAACACGGCTCGGCCTGGAGAGAGAAGGGAAGAGTTCGGGTGACCCTCGGGGTCCGAGGGCGTCCCGGACGCGGCCACGTTGCAGGCAGGCGTGCAAGGGCTCAGGGACACGCGGCCTCGCAGACTTCTTGAGTTGAAACTTGGCGGGTGTTGGAAGTCCTTCTTGACTCCCCGATCTGGTCGAGGGCGGGGACGCAGAGAGCCGCCGAGTCGGTGGACCCCTGCTCTTTCCCCAGCTTCGGGCCGGGCCACTGGGCGGGTCCGTGACCACTCTCCTCTTTCCGGCTTCGCCGCCCCCAGACAGGCTTCAGGTGACTTAGAACTGAGGCTACCCCTACCTATCTCTTGGGCTGTCAGTTGGGGGGTTTGGTGGGGGCGACCAGACTGGGGCTTCTCTTCATCACAAGTTCTGCACATGTAAGAGAGAGGGAAGTTGGAAAACAGATGGTACATCGGCAGAAAAATTAATGAGGAAATAGAGGCGTGGGAAATGAAATTGGGTCATTAGATGGGCGTATTATTGAACTCAGCATACACAGCAGTGGTTTCAGCAACTCCCTGCCTCCTCCCCATTTGAAGTTTCACTCCAGCAGGGAGACAGGCTCTTTTGAGAATAACCTAACAATAACAACCGCTGTAATAATAATAGCAATTACGGTCATCTCATTATGAAGGAACCTTTGAGAACCCACAAGGGGTTGTAATATGTGATATCCAAGTGCCAGTTTAAAATGAGGATGGAGTTCCCTAACTTGCAGGTTGTTGTAGGTCTGTACCCAACACAGTGTTGGGGCTCTGGCAGACAATAAATGTTTCTCTTGTTCCTTTTGAATCTGTCTCAAAAGATAGCAAATTATTGTTATCAATATAGTTATTGTTAATGGATGCCATTTTCTTTGTGCCAGGGACCACTAAGTGCTATATATATGTTACCTTATTAAATCTTTACAAGGTTCCCCTGAGGTCACATTGCTTTTCTTCCATTTTGCAGAAATGCAGAAAAAGGCTCAGTGAGGTTAAATAATTTGAGCCAAATATCACATAATTAAGAAGTGGTAGGGCTGGGAATTCAAACCCAGGTCCTTCTAACTTTTAAGATCTGCTGTCTTAGCAACTGTCAAGTAGCATACAAAATAGTATTGTTAACTATAAGTCACCATGCCATACATTACATCCCCAGAGCTTAGTAATCTTCTAACTGGAAGTTTGAACCCTTTGACCACCTTCCCCCATCACCCTCCCCTGGCAACCACCAATCTACTCTCTTTTTCTATAAGTTTGGTATTTATTTAGATTCCTCATATAAGTGAGATCATACAGTATTTGTCTTTCTCTGTCTCCCTTATTTCACTTAGCATAATGCCCTCAAAGTCCAACCATGTTGTCACAAATGGCAGGGTTTCCTTTTTTATTGCCAGATAATATTCCATTTCATGTATATACACCACATTTTCTTTATCCATTCAGATGGCAAAGGATATCATCCTCAAGTCCAGGCCCTCACCACTTCTAAACTGATGATAGGCCACAATCCAGTCTCTATTTCCCACCAGCCCAGTTCACACTTAATGCCAGCTTGACCAGAAACCTGCAGTGCCATCTAAACTTTAATGTCCATAGAAATTCCCTGGGATATTTTTAAACTGCAGATTTTGACTTAGCAAGTTTGGAGTGGCCCAAGATTCTGCATTGCTCTCAATTTCCCAGTTGGTGCATATAGTGCTGATTCTTAGACCACACTTTGAGTAGCAAGGGTCTGAATCAAGCTCCATCATTTAAGGCTCATCTCAAGTCCCACCCCCACTGACTCTTCCTCATTGATCGAAGCCCTCCTTCAAGCTCCTCCTATTGCATGTTGGTGGAAGCAGCACTCACGTTGTAGTTCTTTCTTCTTATTTCATGCATTTCATTTGCTTCTCTTAGGTAAGAATTATTCAGATAGAATGTCAGCTTTCTGAGGGCAAGATTTTTGTCGGTTTTGTTCATTGCTGTATCCTCAGAGCCTAGAACAGTGTATGACACATAGGAAGCCCTCAATAGATATTTGTTGAATGAATGGATGGATGGATTTCCTTTGAACTCTTCACTGAGGTTGGCATAGTGCTAGTTGATATAGTGTTTTATTGACGGCCTGGTTTAACTCCTAGGCACTGCTCTTGCTGAATCTTTAAATTGTTCACTTTACTATATGTTACACCTTTCTTTTTTTTGTCTCCTAAATTCTTTTCCATTACTTTAATTTCACAACTACCTAAGAGCAAGTTGTGTAATTTTAATAAATAAGGTAAGCATATCTAAGAAGTGTTTTTTCTTGACATGATTCTGGGCCAGAGTTATGTAAGCCTGTGGAAGACTGAATGGTAAATTTTGAGACCTGATCTATTGACAAATTTCCTTTAAAACACTGCTTTTGAGATCTTAGTGAACTTTCTGATCTTTCTTTAGGTTTCCTGCTATTAAATAAACTGTTGTTGTTATTATTGATAGAGATCACTTGAGTTTTTATATGGAGTTCCTTGTAGTTTGCTTATGCTTTTTCACGTGTCTATTTCTTAATTTAAACAAAATGACAAGAAATTCAAATATGCTTTTGTTATTCCCCCCAAAAATGGCACTTGAATATTTTTACTCCAAAATGTCAGCCTAGAATCTAATAACATATTACAATGTGTTCCCACAGCTTGAGGGGAGACACCACATCTTATATTCTGAGTAGCCACATAGAGTGTGACATAGTGTATCGGATCGGATTTGGTACCTGCTTGATTGATATGACCTGAGTGGGTATGAATACTTAATAACCACATAAATAAAGAAAAATTATATGCAGATTAAGCAAAGTCAGTGAATTCCAAGTTAGACTGTGCCCTTGAACCCAATAAAAGTTACTAATTTAAATTTACAATCTGTGGCTTCAGTTTCCTGACATTTGTCATACCCTCAATATTAAATATTTAACTTTTCCCACATTTATAAATATTTACTGAATGGACTGGGTTCATAGCTAAAGTGTAGGTAGACAGAAATGGCCAAACTTTAATTTAGGCAATAGTGAGGTAATGCATTAGGGCCATGGTTCTCCACCAGGAGCAAATTTGCTTCCTGGAGACATTGTTGGTTGTCACGAATTGGGGGGAAGGGTGCTAGTGGTAGTGGGTAGGGGCCAGAGATGCTGCTAACCATATTCCAATGCACAGGGCTGCCCTCACAACAAAGGATTAGCCTGCCCAAAATGTCCATGGTGCCAAGGTTTGAAACACCATGCTCTATACCGTTTGCATTAGGGTTTACTAACCAAGTGACAGACTTTTTTTTTAAGTTTTTTTTGATGTGGACCATTTTTTTTAACGTCTTTATTGGAGTATAATTGCTTTACAGTGGTGTGTTAGTTTCTGCTTTATAACAAAATGAATCAGCTATACATATACATATATCCCCTCCCTCTTGCATCTCCCTCCCACCCTCCCTATCCCACCCCTCTAGGTGGACACAAAGCACCAAGCTGATCTCCCACATATCTCGCGGCCAAAAAACCAAAACATAAAACAGAACCAATGGGTGTGGACCATTTTTAAAGTCTTTACTGAATTTGTTACAATATTGCTTCTGTTTTATGTTTTGGTTTTTTGGCCGCGAGGCATGTGGGATCTTAGCTCCCCAACCAGGGATCAAACCTGCACCCCCTTCATTGGAAGGCGAAGTCTTATCCACTGGACCGACAGGGAAGTCCCATAACAAGGTAACAGACTTAAGAATCCTTGTTCCCTGAAGATTTTAGTTCAATGTGGTGGCTGGGGCTAAAACAAAGAAACAAACAATCCCACAAGATATTGGGCCACATCAAGGGGGTACTGGAAACAAAGCAGTATTTTTATGCCACCTTTGTATAGACCATAGATTATCTTCCCCCAAAGAATGAATACTACTTAATGAAAAATACTATTGAACAGAAAATAACCTTAAGCAAAATTTAATGATTTGTGTTAAAAAATGTAATCATGGAGCATGTTCCAATGTACCCGGCATTACCTAGGAGCCTTCAAATATGTTACCTCATCGAGATAAATTTGACCTCTTACTCCACTTTATAAAATTTAAAGGTAGGGTTTCACATTTTAGACTGTCACATTTTGAGACTCATCACTACATTAAAATGTATAAAGTGCATATATGTCTGAAGTGTAAGAGAAGTTGATATAATTATCTGAATTTCTTTCAATTATCTGAATATTTGAAACTAAAGGAAATTATCTGGGTAATTCTAGAACCTCACCATTCAGTGACAGGAATATTTTGATTTAAGCTACTAGACTCTGTTGATATTTGGAAATATAACATTCAAGGGTTCTTTTCTTTTCGTTTTCTTTTTTTTTACAAAAGCGTACGTGGTACCGTAACTCTCCTCTTTACTTTACTCTCTGTGGGTATCAAATTGGAAAGTACGAAATAATAGTTCTTGCAGATGTTGTAACCTTGCTATTGTTCCATCCCAAAGAAAAATATATTGAATCAATTCTTGGTCAAGGAGCATTAAATCTGTGTAATTGCTTAATTCTCCTAAATAACCTTGCACCTGTGGGGGCTCGCACAGTACTCTGCCATAGTATTATTTATAACAAAAACCTAGCATTTAAGACTCAACACAGCTGAATTTTCTTGCTAGCTTTACTTCCTGACACTACTGAGGGGAGTAGAGCAACGGAGGAGGTGGGTGGAAGCAGATGCTGCTTAAGCGGTTTCCTGCTTAGAACATTTCTTTACATATACGCTTACTCACTTTGCAATATTTGCATTTAAGTATGAAAAGAATTGAGCTCATTACTTCTTGCCTTCACCAATTGGTTACAAAACTGAGAGGTAGATGTGGCCCGAGCAATTTCATTCACATGTAGAGGTAGGAGTCGAAAGATAGCACGATAAGAAATAACTTCCTGGTTCTAGTTTTGCTGCCTGGCTTAACTCTCACACAGTTGCACTGTTGATCTTTAGATGGCTTAGACCCAAGGTGAAGGCCCTCAGAAGCCTGCCGGCACTCACTCACAGTCTCCTCAATGATGACAGACCACTGCTTGCTGTACAATTCATCCTATAATTGAGGTTTGTGTTGCCATAGGGGTACATGAGGAGACTGGGGAGTTTCTTACGAGAGATTCTTTGGGAGACTAGGCTCCTTGTAATGAAGTCAGGTAACTTCTTTGTATTCTCCAGAGTGCAGTTTTTAGTCACAGGAGAACCATTCATGTGTTACCATGAGTTGATGCTAGACAACCAATTTGGGTGATACTTTTCCCCTCAGAATTAACTTTTTTACATGTATTGAATTGACCACTTGTTCTTTAATTTGTAGGTTTCTCAAGAAACAGTTCTAGTCTAAGGTGGCAGTTAAAAACAGGAAAAACAAACTGGCAGTTGAGACCGAATAGGAAGTGACTATGCCATCAGCTCACACTGAGGAAAAGGAAGTTGTTGCCAGGACCTCTAAGAAAGGCAGTTGTGTAAAATTACCCTTCAACTTGCTTGCTGAGGTTCTGTCACCCTGTGGTAAAAGCTCCCATAGTTTTGTTACATCTGTACTCAAGAGAACATGAGCAGAACTGGAGAATAGCAGGCAGCCCTTGCAGGACTGTTATCAGGGACTACCAGAAGTTTCTGGGGCAGAAACTCAACATTGTAGACAAGCAGAGCTCCCTCTCTACTCATTTTTTTTTTCTGTGCCAAATAGATATTTTAAGATTAGTTAAAGTTCAGTATGTTCCACCGTGAGGCCCACTAGAAGGGTCCAACTATAGACTGCAACAGGGGATTTTTGCTGAGAAATCGAAGGCAGAACGTTTTTTTATACTTTTACTTGGGCCCCAGAGCCAGGCTAGGCCACACCACCTTTCCCTTTTTCCTTTAGTTTCTCTTCCCTTCTTTGCTTTCTCACATATTTCTCGAGCACAGTGCCAGGAACTGTGCTTAAGTGCTGGGAATACAAAGAAATGCAAGGAGTTTGCTTTCTTGCAAAAAATACAATCCAAAACCAAGAATCACTCAGTAACATTTAAAAATTGTATAAAATTTTTAAAAATAAATAAAAAAACAAGGAGCACTCAAAGTGATATACAATGATAGTAGCAATACAATTTTTTAAAATGTTACAGCAACTGGCACCAGAGAGCAGTTCATTTTACCTGCGTAGATCCTGGAAGCCTTCACAAAGAAGGTGATATTTGAGCTACGCCTTGAAAAATGGGTAGAGAATTGGGAAAAGGGAGTGGAGAAGAAAGGGGATTCCAGATAGAAGGAACAGCATGAGCAAATGCCTAAGTGAGGCGTGTGTATTCCCATCACCTGATGACCTGGTTAAAATACAGATCCTGTGCTCCATTTGGACAGATTCTGATTTTGAAGGTTTCAGATGAAGAAAGGGCATTTGTATTTTATTTTAAAAAAAAAACACTCCCCAGGTGATTATGATGCATTCTCTTGGTTATGAACCACTAACTTAGAGGAATGACAAGCTTTCTTTGAGGACGAGCTGGTAGTTTGGTCTAACAGGCAGAGGCCTTTTACATGAGGCATCCCAGCAATGAGTTGGAAGGAGGAATGGGGGACAGACTGTGAGCCTTGTCTGCCATGCTAAAGACTTTGGACTTGATCCCATAGGCTCCCAGGAGTACTGAGTGGTTTTAAGGAAGAGAGGAATTTGCTCCAGATTTGTATTTTTTTTTAAAAAAAACTCTCTATTTAGTACATAAAAGATAGATTGGATATGGGAGAGACTGGAAGCAGAGGGACCTATTAAGAAGCTATTAGGAGGCCATTGTAAAAGTACAAGAGAAGAATTGAACTAAATTAACGGCTGTAGAATAAAATACCTAGGAATAAACCTACCTAAGGAGACAAAGGACCTGTATGCAGAAAACTATAAGACACTGAAAGAAATTAAAGATGATACAAACAGATGGAGAGATATACCATGTTCTTGGATTGGAATAATCAATATTGTGAAAATGACTATACTACCCAAAGCAATCTACAGATTCAATGCAATCCCAATCAAACTACAAATGGCATTTTTCACAGAACTAGAACAAAATATTTCACAATTTATGTGGAAACACAAAAGAACACGATAGCCAAAGCAATCTTGAGAAAGAAAAACAGAGCTGGAGGAATCAGGCTCCCAGACTTCAGACTACTACAAAGCTACAGTCATCAAGACAGTGTGGTACTGGCACAAAAACAGAAATATAGATCAATGGAACAGGATAGAAAGCCCAGAGATAAACCCATGCACCTATGGTCAACTAATCTATGACAAAGGAGGCAAGGGTATACAATGGAGAAAAGACAGCCTCTTCAATAAGTGGTGCTAGGAAAACTGGACAGGTACATGTAAAAGAATGAAATTGGAACATTTCCTAGCACCATACACAAAAATAAACTCAAAATGGATTAAAGACCTAAATGTAAGGCCAGACACTATCAAACTCTTAGAGGAAAACATAGGCAGACACTCTATGACATAAATCACAGCAAAATCCTTTTTGACCCACCTCCTAGAGAAATGGAAATAAAAACAAAAATAAACAAATGGGACCTAATGAAACTTCAAAGCTTTTGCACAGCAAAGGAAACCATAAACAAGATCAAAAGACAACCCTCAGAATGGGAGAAAATAGTTGCAAACGAAGCAACTGACAAAGGATTAATCTCCAAAACACACAAGCAGCTCTTACAGCTCAATATCAAAAAAACAAACAACCCAATCCAAAAATGGGCAGAAGATCTAAATAGACATTTCTCCAAAGAAGATATACAGATTGCCAACAAACACGTGAAAGGATGCTCAACATCACTAATCATTAGAGAAATTCAAATCAAAACTAAAATTAGGTATCACCTCACACCAGTCAGAATGGCCATCATCAAAAAATCTACAAACAATAAATGCTGGAGAGGGTGTGGAGAAAAGAGAACCCTCTTGCACTGTTGGTGGGAGTGTAAATTGATACAGCCACTATGGAGAAAAGTATGGAGGTTCCTTAAAAAACTACAAATAGAACTACCATATGACCCAGCAATCCCACTACTAGGTATATACCCTGAGGAAACCAGAATTCAGAAAGAGTCATGTACCAAAATGTTCATTGCAGCTCTATTTACAATAGCCCGGAGATGGAAACAACCTAAGTGCCCATCGTCGGATGAATGGATAAAGAAAAAAAGCCATGTACCAGAATGTTCATTGCAGTACTATTTACAGTAGCCAGGACATGGAAGCAACCTAAGTGTCCATCAACAGATGAATGGATAAAGAAGATGTGGCACATATATACAATGGAATGTTACTCAGCCATAAAAAGAAACAAAATTGAGTTACTTGTAGTGAAGTGGATGGACCTAGAGTCTGTCATGCAGAGTGAAGTAAGTCAGAAAGAGAAAAACAAATACTATATGTTAACACATGTATATGGAGTCTGAAAACAAACAAACAAAAAAAGGTTCTGATGAACCTGGGGCAGGACAGGAATAAACATGCAGACGTAGCGAATGGACTTGAGGACACAGGGAGGGGGACGGGTAAGCTGGGATGAAGTGAGAGAGTAGCATGGACATATATACACTACCAAATGTAAAATAGATAGCTAGTGGGAAGCAGCTGCATAGCACAGGGAGATCAGCTCGGGGCTTTGTGTCAACCTAGAGGGGTGGGATAGGGAGGATGGGAGGGAGGGAGATGCAAGAGGGAGGGGATATGGGGATATATGTGTACGTATAGCTGATTCACTTTGTTATACAGCAGAAACTAACACACCATCGTAAAGCAATTATACTCCAATAAAGATGTTAAAAAAAATTGTATGAAAGGAATTCTGGCTAAGGACAAAGTTGTAAATAAAAGAGTCATCTTTTGTAATTTAAACAATTAACTCTGAAATTCAAAAATAAAAATAAGAATTATGGGGAGAAAAAGAGAAGCACATGTGATCAACAACAGTTTTTATCATATTCTGTATTATATTATTATGATGTACAAATCAATAACTTAATTAAACATGGATACAATTAAAATTTTAATTAATTAATTAATTAATGGCTGTGAGAATGAAGAGGAAGGGATAGATTCCAGAAATAATTTGGAGGTGAAATAAAGAGCATTCAGTTGATTGGATGTGGACAGGACCAGAGGGAGAGGTTTAAAATGCCAGAGACATCTTGCTTAGAGAAATGGGTAAGTGTTGATGCCTGGAACTGAGCCAGGGCATACAGAAGGAGGGCCAGGTTTTGGGGAAAGATAAGGAGTTTAGTTTGGATACACTGAGTTTGAGGTGCCTGTATGACATGTAAGTGGAGATGTCTAGAAGGCAGTTGAAAGTAACAAGAGGTCAGATTGCAAATACACATCTGAGAATTGCAAAGAGAAATGCTTTGTAACCTCATGGCGAGGTGTCAATAGAGGGCATAAAAAATAGAAATCAAGTTGGACCCATTCACCTCCTATTTAGAAAATCACTTCTTGAATAATTTTTCTATGTTTTGGTCCAGTCAAATGCTGCCTGTGCCTACTGACATTATATCTATCTCAAAAAGTATACTATTTTCTTCAGAGTAATGATTGTTAATCTCATGTCTATAAGATGGTATTACCAAATATTTCTGCTGTGTCCCTGCATACATAGATTGCCTTTTGAATGCATGATAATGACAGTAAAGAAAGGAATGGAGCAAAGGACAGAAATGGTGTGAAGAGATCTGAATGCTATGTTGCCAGGTTTTCTGGGATGGTTTTCTTGCATGCAACTGTAAAATAGATTATTGTGCGCCAGAACAGTTTGTATTATATTTCCCATCCTACACTCAAAAGAAAATGAGGTTGGAGATGACATGCATGCCTGGTTTCATGAGGCCAAGTCAGTGTCTTCTATAACAGAAAGAAAAACAGGAACAATTTATTGCAATCTAAAGCACAGATTACTGGCAAAGTCATGATGTTTGCCTGCTGTGAAAGTGCACAGCAACCTTAGTTAATACTGCTTCAATTTTTCAGAATCATTCATGCCATTCTGGTTCTTCCATTCTTTCTGTGCCATTGACCTTTTATGAAACTTCACACATCCCTATAGTTTACCATATGTGAAGGTAGGCATTCAAGTGGCTAAATGCCAACTTGAAATTCACATAGATAAATCATGCTTTTCATATAAATTGTGAAAATAGTGGTAGACATTTACAATCTGAGATCATGAAAGCAGATACAAACAGAGTATATTTTAAATGTTTTGTACAATGCATTTTATTATGTGTTTGGGTTTTTCTCAGGTGTTACAAGAAACTGAAATATCCCAGCTCTTAAATTTTAAAGAAACTTTTGCGTCTGACAATATACAGATTCCTGCTATGCAAATATAGAGAAATGAGTGCTTACTATGTTGTGAAGGATGGATTTAGTTCATGAAACATATACTAAAAAGAGATTATTTTCTTCTTTTTTTGCCAGACTCTCAAAGCATAAAAAGGTTATTGCTGTATGGAAAGGTCACTTGTATGAACAATGACAAAAGAAACTGTGTCCGGGTTGTAGAATGCTGGGTTGTTGAATATGTTTCCTACTAGAAAAAAAAAAAGGTAAGGTAATCAATGTGAGAACGCGTAACAATACACTTCAATATCACTCTTCTACTTCGGCTCTGCACATAGTAAATTAGGTATAAAGTAGTTCTTTCATTGTCCTTTTTAAAGCAAGAAGCTCAAGCCAAAGTCATATTAATGTAAATTGAGGAATCAAAACTATTATTTATATAGTGCTTACTATTATTTATATAGTGTCAGGCATGGTTGCAAATTATATATACACCCACGTAATCCTCAGCATGACTCCATGAGCTACATACTACTATCATAATGTCGTTCCCATTTTACAGTTGATGAAACTGAGGCACAGAGAGATTAAGTAACTCATCCAAGGTAGGGCTGGCAGATAAAGTACAGGATGCCCAGTTAAATTTTAATTTTAATAAGCGATGTATAATTCTACATGAGACATGTACTTAAAAAGTATTATTTTCTGAAATTCGAATTCAACTGGCTGTCCTGCTTTTTTATTTGCTAAATTTAACAGCCCTACCAGCCAAGGTCATATAGTTATTAAGGAGTGGAGCCAGAATTTGAACCCAGGGAGTGTGACATCAGAATTCATGCTCTTAACCACTATGCTTTTACTGGTTATAAGGAATGCAGGGTAGAGTGCTTTATTATCTATATGAGGAATATTGAAAAATATCATGACTCATGAATACCTCACGGGCAGGATCATAGATTTATAAGTTTGAATTTATTTCAATTTACTCTAATTGTTACTATTATTTGGGCACAGTATTTATAGTGAGAATTTTTGTTCTAAAACTAATAACACCTATAACATTTTTGAACTAATTTTTTCTTCAGTGCTCTCCAAGGAGAGAGACCAAAGAAAAAGTGTGATTCAGTGTGATGTGTGGAATTAACTGATCGGTACTGTTATTCAAAACACCTTACTCTTTCTTCAGAAAGCAGCTTCGTGTTGTTTATAAAGAGTAAGAGCTTTTTAAAAGAAAAATATGTGATATATTTACTCACACCATTTTCTTCTCTCTTCTTTTGAAATTTTTACTCTAGAATAGATAAAGGGGCATCAACTTTTTGCAAGGTAATGCAATTTAATGGAAAAAAACGGCTTTGGAGCCAGACAGACCTTATTGGCTGTGCAAACTTGATGTCTGAGCCTCATTTTCCTCATCTAGGAAACAGGGATTATTAATGCCTCTTTCAAGTGGTGATGATGAGGCTTAACTGAGATAATGAACATACACCGCTCTAATGTGGTATCTGATACAGAATTGACACTTTACAAATAGTGGTAGTTCCTTTCCCCTGTACCTCTGCCTCTTCCCCTGAGCCTCCACTACTGGCAGCAACCCTCATGAATCTTTGAAAATCTTCTGCTTATTTATGAAAGCATTTTGACTTGCCCAGAGGTTACATAGCAATCATGGGTAGAGTCAGTTGGAATCCAGAGTGCGTAAAATGTGTTTCTTCTTTTTGTGATTTGTTCGAACCCCTAAAATGTTTAGGTTAGAACAGAAGACTACAGTGTGATTTCTGCTCTTAGAGATCCGTTGTGAGGATTTGGGGGGTGATCTTTTTCCCCCCTACATTGAGAATGTTCTTAGAGTTTCAGAGTGGGGTTTATATACTTCAGTTTCATGGGGAAAGTCACCGTGGACATCTCTGAGGGACACAGAGAGGCACAAAAAGAAATGGCAAGAGCAGGGAAGTGATGTCATTAAAGCATTTTCCTGTGTATACATGTGTACACACGCATGTGTGTTGAAGCACGAGGTGATGATGTGTGATGAGGGAAAATACAAAAGTTACTATAATAAAATCAGATGCAGTTATGGTCAAATACAAAGTCATTATAATATTGAAAAAAATCAATTCGGGAAGGTGCTATACAGTGTACTAAGTAAGAACATGGACTGTGGAGCCAGACTACTGAGGTTCAAATCCCAGTCTTTTTTACGTATTAGCTCTGTGATCTTCAGCAAGGTGTTTAGTTTTCTGTACCTCAGTCTCCTTATCTGTCAAATGTGGGTAATAAAAATACCTATCTAATCGAGTTTACTTAAGACCTTAAATATGTGCTATTTTTCCTTTAAACTTTTATTGAAGTATGCCATACATACAGAAAGTTGCACAGATCATGTGCTGAACAGCTCAATGAAATTCCACAAAATTAGCACACTCATGTATCTGTTACCCAGATCAAGAAACAGAACACTACCCACACCCCAGAAGTCTTCTTGATGCCCTCATCCAGTCAATACCTCCTCCAGCCCAAATGTATCCATCTCCGTGTCTTCAAACCTTGTGGATTCATATTTTCTACCTTTGAACTTTTAATGAGGATTTGTGTGATGTGTTTAGAACAGTGCCTGGCACATAGTAAACACAATATAAGCTTTCCAAAGTGATTTTAACCATAACAAGAAAGAAGGTATGTTTTGGGGGTAGAATTCTTAATAGGAATAAGGAAATCAAAAGCAAACTTGTGAGCTAAAGGAAATGACAAAGTTAAATATAACAAGCTTCTTTAAAAAATATTAGAGTTCTGGAAAACATTTTGTTTCTATAAATTATATCTATTGTGTATTCCATGGTAAGAAAAATACATTCCATTTGAGACATCAGAGAAAACATATGCCCAAACATTTTAACACAATCCAGAATAAGATTTTTATTCAAATTGTTAAAAGATTAATAAATGAAAAATGAGTTTGGCAGAAGCCTTTTCAGGCCTCAGTGTCCTCATTGTAAAATGAAGGCAATTGGTCCATCTCTAAGGTTCTTTCCAGCACTGACATTTAATGATTATATTTTTAAAATTTCTTAAAAAGCAAAATCTGGAAATCTCCGAGCCATTGTTTTATAGACAAATAATAAATCTAGAGTCACAGTCAAACATCACCTTTCAGAAGAAAGGCAGCAGGGTTTCTATGAGAGAAAATCATGTCTGATTAATCTATTAAAACTCAAGAGAGTAAATAACGTATGGACAAGGAGAAACCAGGGGATAGGATCTACACAGACTTTTTAAAAATCTTTTGACAGGCTTCCATACTGTTGACATTTTTGTTGTTGTTAAATGAGTCCCTATGGGACTTGGGGAAACATTTTGCCATGGAAAGTGAGCTAACTTACAGAATGAAATGGAGGATAGGAAAAAGTGGGTGCTTCTCTGGATGGAGAAGCGTCAGCATTAAGATTCCCATGGTCTCAGGCTTATTTAAATGTTATAAGTTGTGTAAAATAAGGTGTACACAGTGGTATTTCTGTGTTTGTAGCTGGCACTAAGCTCTTCTCAGTAGTGAAGTGGTAAGCCAACATAGGATAAATTGCAGGAAAATCTCAAAATTGGGGGAGTAAGAAAAAGAAACAATAGATCACTTCAGCAAGGTAAAGCATTTATAGAAAAAAATTCCTAACTATACAATACGAATAATAAGATCTGTTGTTACTTGTGGCTCTGGAAAGAGACCCAGGAGTTGTAGATATTTCTAGAACAATTTCAGCTGACTGTGCCATTTTGGCTGGAAAGGTCAACAAAATGCTGTACGTCAATAGAAAACAGACTAGAAACAGAATAACACATTATCCTATTTTTGAAAAACAAATTTAAACCTTCTACAGCCACATCTGGAACAGAATATTTAATACTGGGTTTTTGTTTTGTTTTGTTTTGTGTTTTGTTTTTTGTTTTTTTTGGTATGCGGGCCTCTCACTGTTGCAGCATTTTCCGGTTGCGGAGCACAGGCTCCGGACGCGCAGGCCCAGTGGCCGTGGCTCACGGGCCCAGCCACTCCGCAGCATGTGGGATCCTCCCAGACTGGGGCACGAACCCGCGTCCCCTGCATCAGCAGGCGGACTCCCAACCACTGCGCCACCAGGGAAGCCCAATTCTGGGGGTTTTAATTTAAGAAAGGCAAAATGTACCTCAAGGTGGTATAGAGATGGGCAGCAAGAATGAAGGAGTGAGAAGGAGCTGTACTGAGACAGACTCAGTGTTAGGATTCTTTAACCCAAAAGGATGAAGATAGAGGCAACGGCCAAAGTTCACTAATAGTGCGTATTTAGTACTCACTCTGTGCCTGGCACAGGTCTTAGCACTTGACGTTTACTGAATCATTCAATACCTATTAACCCTATAACGTAGGTCCCACTATTATCCTCATTATAAAAGCATCATGAAGGATATGTACAGAGTAAATAGTGATCAAAGCTATTCACTGGCTAGAGCTCAGCACAGACCTTAAACCTCTAAAGAGTCAAATCCAAGACAAGCAAAAGGAAGTGAGACTTTACACAGTGGGCAGTAAAACCTAGGGAACTCACCACCTAAAGCAACAGTACAAGTTGAGCTGAAAAGAGATTCCAAGAAGGATTTAGACTATATTTATAGAAGATAAAACCAAAATAGCTTATGAAGAGAATCTTGTGAAATGTCCTTAACCTTTGAGGTTGTCATAAATAAGGACAGCCACACCCTCTCTCCTACTGCCAACGTGTGTCTGAATCCCCCTGTACAGATTCTGGGCTGGACGGGCCAGGAATTTGGCCAAGTGTGGCTTTTCCTTTTAATTATGATGTAAGTAGGGGAATGGTACATGAATTCCCTGTGGGTATTTCAAGATGGTTGTAATTTATACTATACTTGAATGTTTTCATTGATAACTTAAACTACACATAATCCTATTTTAAGCAAAGCTTTGCCCTGTAGAAATGGATCTTTTTCAAAAAATTACGTGCAGAAGAATGAATTGCCACACAGGAGCAGGTAGAGGGTTTTTGCTTTAATATCCACCTTCTAGTCAGTGTTTATTTTGGGTTATTTCATGCCCATATATCTTAAAGATATTACATTTCAGAGAAAATACATTGCATACAAGGAAAAACAAAAAAAAATAGCTGAAAAGAATATCCCTGTGTAAAAACCCTCCCATGAAAACTTACATAGTACCTTCTCTGTCACATCAATCCTCATGAAACTCAAGCACAGACCCATCCAGTGTTGCTGAGGGCTTCTTCGGTCTTGTTGGTATAACACTGCTAGATTCCACAGAATACACCAACGCTCTACCTTGGCTTGGTGACCTCTACCTTTTTGAAACACTGTGTGCGCACCGGGCATACCATGAAAAAGAAACAGAGAAGAAAGTCTAGGAGTGAATGTGTAGTTCACAGAGAACTAACCTTATCTGTGGGAAGGAAGTATGAAAAGAAAAATGAAAAAATATTGGAAAGCTGAGAAACAGAGGAAGGTGAAAGGGACAAATGAAAAGGTAGCATTGTTCTGAAGTATATTATACAATTAAAAATTGTTTGCGGAGTTCCCTGGTGGCCTAGTGGTTAGGATTCCAGGCTTTCACTGTTGTCGCCCAGGTTCAACCCCTGGTCGGGAAACTGAGATCCTGCAAGCCACGCAGTGCGGCCAACAACAAAAATAATAAAAATTAAAAATTTCTTTAAAAAATTGTTTAAAAGAGAGATAGGACTAAATGTGGATCTAAATGGTAACATGGATAATTGGGCCATAAGCAAAATGGCGAAGCTGACCAACCCCTTGAGCTATTCTACCTCTCATAGCAGAGGCTCTGTGCTCTCCTCACTCCCCTCACCCTGACCCTGTGTGCTCTGGCTGCCCAGAGCTCATTTCAACAGCTATAGCGGCTAAGCCAGTACTTCCCCAGGCAGTGCCCCGGTGCTAGGCCACTCTCACCTCTCTTGGTCAAAATGAATCTGTGTTCTGCCCATTTTGTTACCCTAGCTTGAGAACATTTTCAGCTTCATAGAGAATACTTATTAAATGCAGCTCTCTCTTTACTTCTAGTTGCAAGCAGAGATATTTTGGGAGCAGAGGCCTCCTGACACCCTCAAATATCTGGTGGAAAGCCAACAGTTTTTGTCTAAATCAGGTAACCACAGTGACCTTACGTTTCCTCATCTGTAGAATGGAGCTAATAATACCCTTCCTTTCTATTACAATTGACAACACTCTGACACACATTTACCTGTTTGGTCCTCAAAGCCACCCTGTGAGGTAAGGATTATTTCTCCATCTTACAGACAAGGGAACTGAAGCTCAGTGAGTTTAAGTAACCTGTCCTGCGATAATATATGAAAGGGCTAGTGCTGGAGGAGAGAAGTCAGCTAGCCAAGACAGTGAGTTGATATGCGATGATAAAGCAGGTGATGCCTGGTGCAAGAGCCATGTAGCTGTGCGGAGGAAGTATGGAATCAAGGGTGTATGTATGGACTTTGGAGTCACAGACACCTAGGTATGAATCCTGGCCCTGCCTCATTTTACCTGGCATCCCTTGGGCAGGTCACCTTCTCTGAGTCTACATTTCCTCATTTGGAAGATGCAGATAATAATGCTTCCCTTTTGGACCTGTTGTGAGGATTAGGTGAAACGCTGAGTGTAATGTACTTAGTACAGTGCAAGGCACATGAGAAACATGCAAAACATCTGGAAGCTTCTGGAATCATTAGTGGTAGTAATACTTGGTGCGTGTGCTAGCCCAGAACATGAAGTCCACTGGCCCAAAGGTAGAGTTAGCCACTAGTAAGCAGGCTGTCAGCAAACAGAACCAAACATGGTTGGCACAAGGAAAGAAAAAGGAGACTGGTCAAGGCTACCTAGGACTAGGTTGCAGTTTCCTTAGAACAGTGGTTCCCAAACTTGAACCTGTACTAGAATTACAGGGCTCATTAAATGACAGATAGCTGGGCCTTACTCCCAGAGTGTCTGATTCAGAAGTTGAGGATGGGGCCTGAGAATCTGCATTTATAATGAGTTCCCTGATCTTGGTAGCCCACTTTGAGAATCACTGTCACAGAATAAAGAATCCTGTCCAGTTCTAGGCATCAGAGTCTCCTTGCTTTTGTCTCCTCTTTCTATCTTAATAAAAATTCACCTGAAAAATGCCAACCTGGTTCTGGTAGAACAAAGGGAATTGCCCATAACTGGTCCAGGGGAGCTCAGGCAATTAGAGGACTGCTGGAAACCAGGGATGGTAGTGGCAATAACTGCCCCAGTTAGAGGATGGGGAGAAGTCTTACAGCAGAATAAAGGTCAAAACTCAGATGAGAAAGAATCAGAGACAGCTGTGATTACTGAGCCCTTCCCAGCTTGGATTTCCTTCACAAGCTTTTTCTTGCCTAAGCTTTTAATCCCTTTTGTAACTACAACTGTATTGGGGGTAATGGGAGAAAGATTCACTGTATTTTCTTTATGCACTTTTCCTACTCCCTTGTTTTATTCTTTGTCAACCACAAGGCTAATGTGAACTTGGAGAGCCTAGAGCAGCATGCACAGATTATGGCAGCCAGAGCAAAAAGTTTAACAAAATTAGACATGTCTCTTGAAGTAAAATACGTGCTATGTGCTCTGTATCATGTTACGGCAAATTGGAAAACCAAGGGCTGTGTTCCAAGTCACTGCCTGGCAGCTGTCAGTAACAAAGCCTCTGCTACCTGTTAAAGACAGTTAATGAAGCAGTCTGTATTTATAAATTAGAGGATTTGTCTTTGAAAATAGTAACCTAATAGAATGAGAAAGATAGATAGCCTTGGATTTAGACTTCTGGATTAGAAATGTGTCCCACGTATTTCCAGAAGGTGAAAGCACTTGTGCTCTTACATATTGAGAATATATATTTCTACTGCAAATCTTAGGAAAATGAAACACGAATAGGAACCTCTGCTATAATTCTAAGAATGTAAGTTTCTTCAGCTCTTGACACAGAGATACTTTGGACTAGGGATTCCATATATGGTGTCTGGGCCTGTTCAGTGCCTTCAGCTATCAGGTATTTGCCTGTACCAACCTACCCACATTACATGAAAACAGGCCTTGCTCATTCTTTCAGAATTCATGGCTTCTGTCCTGAACCATTCACCCCAGCTTATATCTCACACTCATTCCTACCTCTTCCTCAGTCTGCTCTAATGTCTGATCTCGCGACTCATTTTTCCTCTTACCACCTTACCTCACTCTGGGACCTGGCACTTGGTGTACTTCTCCAACTTGAACCTTTTTGCAGTCCTCTTTGGCCAGTAATCAGATTCCCCACTTGACTAGACTGTTGTTGGCATCGATGTATGAGTGCCGCATGGGGACCAACCCATTCCCTGGGACTTTTATCCAGGTCCCCATGAAAGGTACCCCTGCCCCATACACCACATCCTGGGAACAGAACTCAGATTTGAGAGATTTGTGACTCCTTGATACTGCTCTCAGAAGGAACAGAAAGCAAATGGAAAGGAAAGAATTTGATTGCCCAATCACTAGGTACAGAAGAGTCAACTGAATTTCTCTATTATCTAAAGTACATGAGGAAGAAAAATGATGGTTTATAGTATGTACTGTTTAGTAGTTCTGAATTCTTAGTTGTGAAGAATTACTATTCTTTCCCTTTCTTCATACTCACCTTCCCCCAACAGCCCACCCATTGATTGATCGCCAAAACTTTTTTTTTCTTTGTACCCCTGTTGAAAATCATTTAACCATATATGCAAGGGTTTGTTTCTAGACTCTCTATTCTGTCCCATTGGTCTGTATGTCTGTCCTTATGCCAGTATCACATTGTTTTGATTACTGTAGCTTTGTAGTAAGTTTTGAAATCAGGAAGAATGAGTCCTCCAACTTAGTTCTCTTTCAAGATTGTTTTGGCTGTTTGGGATTCCTTGAGATTCCATATGAATTTGAGGATAGACTTTTCTATTTGTGCAAAGAACACCATTGAGATTTTGATAGGGATTGCACTGAATCTGTAGATCACTTTGGGTAGTATTGGCATCCTAACAATATTAAGTCTCCCAATTCATGAGCATGGGATGTCTTTTTTTTTTAACATTTTTATTGGAGTATAATTGCTTTACAATGGTGTGTTAGTTTCTGCTTTACAACAAAATGAATCAGTTATATATATACATATGTTCCCATATCTCTTCCTTCTTGCGTCTCCCTCCCTCCCACCCTCCCTATCCCACCCCTCCAGGCAGTCACAAAGCACCGAGCTGATCTCCCTGTGCTATGCGGCTGCTTCCCACTAGCTATCTACCTTACGTTTGGTAGTGTATATATGCCTCTCTCTCGCTTTGTCACAGCTTACCCTTCCCCCTCCGCATATCCTCAAGTCCATTCTCTAGTAGGTCTGTGTCTTTATTCCTGTTTTACCCCTAGGTTCTTCATGACATTTTTTTCCCTTAAATTCCACATATATGTGTTAGCATACGGTATTTGTCTCTCTTTCTGACTTACTTCACTCTGTATGACAGACTCTAGGTCTATCCACCTCATTACAAATAGCTCAATTTCGTTTCTTTTTATGGCTGAGTCATATTCCATTGTATATATGTGCCACATCTTCTCTATCCATTGCATTACGCGGGCCTCTCACTGTTGAGGCCTCTCCAGTTGCGGAGCACAGGCTCCGGACGCACAGGCTCAGCGGCCATGGCTCATGGGCCCAGCCGCTCCGCGCCATGTGGGATCCTCCCGGACCGGGGCACGAACCCGCCCCCTGCATCGGCAGGCAGACTCTCAACCACTGCGCCACCAGGGAAGCCTGCCAAAACTTATTAATTCTATTCTCCATAATGTCTCTTGAATCCATCATCTCCTGCCTGAGCTATCTGCGATAGTATCCTAATAACTGGTCTCCCTGTGGCCAGTGTCTCTTTCTCCCCTGGTCCTACTCTCCCATGCCCCTCATCCCCTGCCAATCCATTCTCCACACTTCCGCCAAAGTAATCTTTCTAAAACATAGATCTGACCCTGTTACTTCTCTTCTTAACATTTTCATTCCCATATGTGTATCTGATTGTTATTATATACATATGATTCTGGGTTTCTAGAAGATAGACTCTTCCAATTAGGACAATAATATTGATCTACTATGTATTGTGCTTTAGAGTGTTTTCACAACTACTACATAATTTTTGAAAATTAATCCTATGACTTTAGTATTGTTTTATCTCTATATTTGCGGAGAAAAGTATAACTTTTATATTTAGTGAATGGTCCACAGTATGCAGTGAATATATTAAAAATTAAATATGTACTGGGTCTATTTGGCTAAGTGAGTAGATTAGGTACTCTTAAAGAAAAGTCAAACTTTCAGTTCCAGAGAATGAATTTGTTAAATCTTATTCGGATGCTGGCAAATCTCAGTTGTTTAGAGCATGCAATTACTGAGGTCAAAGTTGGTGGTTCAATTCCCATTTGTTTAAGTTAGTCTCATTCAGTTTCATGGACATAGTCTGTAACCCTAACCTCAGCCAGCTATTTTACAATTGCAGGTCCCAAAGGATCATGGGTAACAGATTATGGATAAATCTACAGCATGACTCCATCCCTGTTACTTGAAAACTCAAATATAATGCTAACTCCTCAGGGTTATATAGATTTTTGTATATGCAGTTATACAAAGAAATTTTAGTAATAATCATCTAGACGAAGAGACAGTATGATTTTCCCAAATAGTACTTTGAGGACCCTTAAAGAATGCTCCATAAATATCTCATTCCAACAGTAGTTTCCTAATTATACACTTCCTGTCTAAGTGCTAGTTTATTCTCTACTGATGACTCAGGTAACAATATTAATGTAGCTTCACATAAATCCTGTAACAATTCCACTTATTAATTTCTGCATTCTCTCTTAAATGAATACCAAAATACTGTACATATCATATTAGCTTTCTCATTCACAGAGGTGTGAAGCTGGGATGAGCATCAGGCTCAACCTATGTACCCATGACATACAAACTACCTATATGGTAGCACTGAGAAGACCCTGACCTGAAATTTTCAGGTTTCCTCTTATTTACTCTGGGTTAAGGTAACAATCCATTGTTAACATGCAAATATCTCTGAGAGAAGTGATAAATTGTTCTCAGTCATTAGCACCCAGGTATGAATTAATTTATCAGATCCCTTCCACTAACACTTAATTAATAGAGGCGTCTTAAGGAAGACACCTGACTGGTATATTTTGATGGGAAGATAGTAGAGGCAAAGGTTCATATTCCCAAAGGACAGATTTAGATCATGAGGACACTATAAAGGCACAGGATGGGACACATAGGGATGAAGTAGGAATGGTCCTAGAAGAGAGAAGTGGAACAGTACTGTACGACAAGCTTCTCTTACATCCCCATTTGGCTTTAGGCCAGCAGTAATAAGAATACATGAAATGGTATTATATTAACAGCATCCAATAATGGTTAAGAAACCAAGTTCTGGTATCAGACAGACTTGGGTTCAAATTATAGTTCTGCCACTTTCTAGAACTATAGAAAGTTCTAGAACTATAGTTGTGGTCTTAGGCAAGTTTCCTAATCATTCTGAGCCTCGATTTGCTGATCTTTGAAGGTAATAATAGTACCTACCATACAGGGTTGTCTTGAGAATTAAATGGGATAGTTCGTTCAAAGCACTTAGTGGAATTTCTGAGACATACTAAGTGATCAAGAAATGTAAGCTATTACTATATAAATAAAAATTTAAGGTTGCTTATTCCCAGTATATATAATGTATTCTCTGTTGGAAGGCTACTTTTAGTGGAGACGGATTTATGCCACCTCAAAATAAAAACTCTAGAAAATGTCTTTGATGCTA
The DNA here is from genome assembly GCF_000442215.2 of Lipotes vexillifer. Lineage (NCBI taxonomy): Eukaryota > Metazoa > Chordata > Mammalia > Artiodactyla > Lipotidae > Lipotes > Lipotes vexillifer. The sequence goes on along the minus strand of NW_006789838.1, from coordinate 310,668 downwards.
GAAAGAAATAAACCTGATTAAAATAACGTAAGAAATAAGCCCAAGAAATACATGAAGACAGAAGGGTCCCTATGTTCCAACAGAGACCTGAAAGCTATGCTTTAAAAAGATGAGGTCTAATCAAATGTGTAGAGTTGACAGCTCAATTAGTACCATGAGAACTCAGAACAGTGTAGAAGGTCAGCAGATGTAACAACAAAGCTGGAAGCAGAAGCCAACGTTACTTATTCACCGAGAAACTGTGTAAGATGTCTGGTCAACCTGTATAAACAAGATGTAGTTTCCCTCACAAACACAATTTAGAGGAAGAGAATGAAGGTGCAGCTCCTTTCCAAGATACGAGTTTGAGGGCAAGACATCACTGATGACCAACTGAAAGGTCATGTTTATTATTATTTATGTAGACTGTTAATAGACAGTTCAGAGAAAATAACATTTGTGTTTGTGTCCTCCTTGGGCCTGAGGACATTTTTCTTGTTCCAAATCCACTGATTAGCTGGCATAAACAAATCTCAAATCACCAAGTTACAACTGTTGCTTTTTTAGGACATAAACAAAGAGTCCTTACCTATGTGACTAAAAGCAGACCAAAGCACTAGGTTTGATGGAATGTTAAAAGTATGGCTGTTAACTATCACCTGCATAATAACCCCTGACAGCCATTTCCTGCTTGGCAGCATAAGGAAGCAGGGGTGCTGGAGAGTGGGTAATTGACTTGTCATTATGACTTGAATAATCCCTTCTGCCTACCTGTCCTGAACAAGCAACACTTTCTTTCATTATGAGAGACACAGTGTCAGTAACTGGTTCTAAGGAAAAAGGTCATGATTTAGTTTTGTTGGATTCAAGAAATGTGAGTTTTCAAGTCAACAGAAGAACAATTAACATTTGTATATGGTACCTTCCAGCGTATAAAGCATATTTTCAAACATGACTTTAATTAACTCCTACAATAGATATGTGAGGTAAGTCATAGCTATTTTTGCTTCTACTGTGAGTACACTGAGTTCCCAGGGTGAAAAGACTTGTCCCAAACCTCACAGCTGTTAAGTGATGAACATTCCAGCACTGACTCCAAATTCTAGGCTCCTGACATCCCACCTAACCTTGATTAACATTATCTCCATCTACCAGGGTTCCTGGTCTATAATCCTTGTGTCTGACTTCTCCTTCAAACCCTTTCTTCTACTAGTCATGAGCTGCTATTGATTTCACCTCCATAGTGCTTCTCAAATCTATCCACTATTGAAATTCCTATCCCCATTTCCATGGCCCTAGCCCAAGCCACCATTGTTTTTAATCTGTATTATTGCAGTAGTCTCCTAACTGGTCTGCTTGTGATCTTCTGCTCTGTCTGTTTACAGCCACATGTATGTTGCTGCTAAAGTGGGCTATTTAAAAGTGTAAATCTGAACATGACACTCCCTTGCTTAAAACCCATCAATGGCTCCTCAACACCTTCAGAATGAAATCCTAATTCCTTAGCCTGGGCCTGCCTCATCCCTTTCTTCCTCTTCTTTTTACACACTCTATGCTCTGGCTAGACCTAGCTCTCTTCTCCTTCTTGAACCTCTCATGACCTTTCTCTTTTCTGTGTTTTTCATTCTAATGGAAAAATCTCTTCCTCCTGTTGTCTACCTTATTATGTGGGAGAAGCCCATAACAAATGTCTCCAGTGAGGTATTCTAACCCTGACATAGCCCTTCTATTCAACTTCATATAAACTCCTGTTATGGCATTTAACAACTTTAGTTGTAACTATTGATTTACATGTTCATCCTACGCACTAGACTCTGAGATAAGGGCCAAAGACTTGTCCTGTGAAACATATACCCAGCCTTTTTGCCTTCCACAGTGTTTGGACCATAGTACAGAGTAAAAAATATATTTTTATATGAAACTCATAAGCAATGATTAATTATCTACCATATGCCCAACTCCGTGACACGTGGGAAGGTCCTAGGTCCAAGCCTTACTGAAAAGAGTAGAATTACACAGTTCATTTTGCCGAGGAGCAACATAAGACGTTTTATAATTGAGATATTGTGTGGCACTGACTAAAAGTCTATAGCAGTTTAGAAGAAGATTTGAAACTAGGGAGGCACCTCTTTCCTTTAGAAATGATGATTACTTATGAAGGGCCAACAGCAATTGAATATTTGCCATCTGGCAACTGTCACAGTACTCATTGTAAGTCAGATTTAATAAACCCAAGTCCTTTTAAAGGTGAAGGTATTTTGTGTTATTTAAGGAGAAATACCATCCCCCAGGAGACTGACTCAAGGAAAGTACTCAGAAACTGAAACTAAATTCCTCCAAGTGTTAGGAGGCAGAATTCTACCTGTCTGGGGTGTGACACAGTTGGAATACTTTCTTTAAGGCCGTTCAGATCCATTATTTTCGTTGAGGAGAAAGCACACTTGTTTTTCATTTAATCAAAGTTTGAATAAATCAGGGTGGACATTTGGTGCTACCCATTGGGCGCCCTTTCCTAGGTTAGCACTGCTGAGTCTCCACTTACTCTCAAACAGAATGTGATGCCAGTGGTTATGGCTTGCACCCTCTGTAATACTGTGACACAACCTGTAGAAATATTTCCCTCCACTATCAGTTAAGTTAGCTAACTGGGAAGCTACATGCCTTCCCTCAAAAGGGATTTTGAACAGCCCTCAACCTCCACTACATAGAGTTGAAAATAGTTGTTTTCATTGAAAAGTGTGGGGCCTTAAGTGTTTTCCCAGTAAAGCTGAAGTAAATCAGAATTTTCTTTAAAACATGTGTGCATTGTGCAGCTCTAAATGCGAGATGTTATTCAAGAAAACCGAATCAACAAACCTCTACTGAGTATTTGCTATGTGTAAAGCCCTGTGCTTATTGCTGTGTGGGACATGTGGAAGCATAAATCAGGGTCCTTGCCCTTAAGCTGTTTAGTTAGGTGGTAGAGGAATCCCTTAGCTAGATCACGGATGGGAGGAAGAGGTGAAGTTGACCCTTAGTTGGTATGTTATGAACTTAGTAATTGAGGCATTTAAAGAAAACAGAGCAGACAAGCTATGATAGGAGAATGTAGGTCGGGGGACAGAGATTGGCTGAAGAATTAAGAAAGGAAAAAGGAAGATTCAGAGCAGAGGATCCTAGATGCATGGTGGTGGGTAATGCCAGGCAGAGTCTCCTAAGGCAGAAAAACACATAGGAAGGTTCATGGAGAGAGCAAGACCTGTGTCGTGGGCTGGAGTAGGAGGTAAAAAGAAGCAAAACTTGTAGAGCAGAGTAGTCAGAATGTGCCAGTTGTGTTGGTGATGAAGGTATAGACTGCATACATAGAATTGGGTTCTACCAAAAGCAAATAGGTTCCATAAAGGTTCAAACAAAACAGAACGTTAGGCCTCCAGAAACCAGAATGAGAACCAAAGATAATAGCTCCATGCTGGACTGGTGGGTGGACTTAAAGTGAACCAACCTGAATCCCATCACTCTAAGGAAAGGCCTGTGGATTAGAAAGGAATGCCAGGAGATGGATCCTGAATTAGAATCCACGCATGGCTTATATCTGTGCAAAGTGAGCCACGTGAACAGCACCTGGGAGAAACTTTACTGGTACATAGTATAGAGCTTGGAATGTCTTTATATTGGAGGGAGGCTGAGTTATAAATTACTTGTGCTGGTCCTCAGTGGACAAGGTGGGGAGACGAATGCTACTGGAAAACCTGGACAGTCTGGTGAGAATGGGGAACTTATAACTCCAAGTAAAGAAATCTCCAGCCCCATTACACATGGCATCTTAAGAGCCTGAGATATGTCAAAGTCGGGGAAGCATGCCTGAGGGTCTGAAATCCCCACGATTTGATTCTATCTTCCATGGCCTTGAGGAGACAGATCTTTTTTTTTTTTTTTTTTTTTTTTGCGGTATGTGGGCCTCTCACTGTTGTGGCCTCTCCCATTGTGGAGCACAGGCTCCGGACGAGCAGGCTCAGCGGCCATGGCTCACGGGCCCAGCCGCTCCATGGCACGTGGGATCCTCTGGGACCGGGGCACGAACCCGCATCCCCTGCATCGGCAGGCGGACTCTCAACCACTGCGCCACCAGGGAAGCCCCGAGACAGATCTTTTAATTGAACTAAAACATTATTACCTTGGAGGGTAACGCTCTATCTGATTCATTAGTTTTGTCTCCAAAACTTCTTTCAACAAACATTGAGCGTCTGATACAATGCTAGGGGTACACATGTGTATAAAACCTAATCATCCCTTTCAAGAAGCTTACAGTTTAGCTGCGCTTAGGGCCTTATGTGAGGATGGTACAGGAAAATTCGTCTTAGGAGGAGGTTAGGTGGAATGAGGTTACATGGAGGAGAGGGAGGGGGATAGGAAGAGGGGGAGGGGGAGAGGGAGAGAGAGAATGTGCAGACAACTAGGAAAAGTTCAGGGCTTGGAGCTCTGTGGAGGCTGAAAACCTAAGCATCTGGGGACAAAGGAAGAGGATCATAGCAAAAGATAGGCTGGGACTGGAGGATGGTAAATTCTGTGGATTGGAAGACAGATAACAAAGCCTATAAGGAAGAGAGAGGACCAAGCCAAAACTGGAACTAGAAGAAACTAAGTTTTCTGAGTCTAAGTTTCTGATGGATAGAATGTCTGTTGTTTCAATATAATGCCTCTAGTGTGTGTGTGTGTGTGTGTGTGTGTGTGTGTGTGTGTGTGTGTAAGAGAGAGAGAGAGAGAAAGAGAGAGACAGACAGAGAGAGAACTTGAGATTCTGTCAAACTTTCTAACCATTGGTACAGGGTGGAGATTGTAACCACTAAAACAACTAGAGCAACTAGACCAGTGAGCCTAAATTGAACTTTAAAAAAGAGGAAGTGAGGAAAGTTTGTTTGTGAGCTTTGTGGCAGGAAATCCTGTGACTAACCTTATTTCACACATCTCACATTATTCAAAGGGATCTGAACTTTCTTAACACCATAACTTAAAATGGAAGGGGCTGTCTCAGAGGTACTGATGTCTGAGAAGAGCTGACCCCCTTGCTAAATAAACTAATCCAATATAGGTTGCCCTTTACTTGTGAAGAGATGCTTCAGGGAACATGCCCCGCCCCTAGTATTTCCAATCAATAGAGTAATGCAGCATTAACAAATGGAATTCAACTCTATTGGGGAAAAATGCCAATATATTGGAAACAAAACCAACAGGTTATCCTTCTTTACCTGTAGAAATATTTTTATAGGGCTAGTAGCAACCACTGTGTATGTGCTATAATAATTTTCAGTAGCACTGGTAGAAGTATGGACTATGATGAGGACTGCAGGGGGCTGAAGAGTTGGTGAGGAGGGGAGAGGGTGATGGTCAGGGTAAGACAATTACAAAACAACAAGCATCCAGGCAAGTGATGACATGTTCTTCTCCAAGGGCACACTAATAGGAAGGAGCCCCTATGCTGGGCCGAGCTGGCCTATTAGCAGGGAGAGTTAGTATTCCAACCACCTGGAGCTTTCATTTCCAGCTGAAGGTGCAAGTGTAGCAAGAAGGGGGTCTCAGACTTTTTTTTTTTTTTTTTGCGGTACATGGGCCTCTCACCGTTGTGGCCTCTCCCGTTGCGGAGCACAGGCTCCGGATGCGCAGGCTCAGCGGCCATGGCTCACGGGCCCAGCCGCTCTGCGGTATGTGGGATCTTCCCAGACCGAGGCATGAACCCGTGTCCCCTGCATCGGCAGGCGGACTCTCAACCACTGCACCACCAGGGAAGCCCTCAGACTTATCTTTTATCAACCATGAGTGAAAATGTACCTCAGGCAACACTGAAGCCCTTGGCATTTTAAAAAATTAATTAATTAATTTTCGGCTGTGTTGGGTCTTCGTTGCTGCACACGGGCAAGTGGGGCTACTCTTTGTTGCGGTGCATGGGCTTCTTATTGCAGTGGCTTCTCTTGTTGTGGAGCACGGGCTCTAGGCACGTGGGCTTCAGTAGTTGTGGCACGTGGGCTCAGTAGTTGTGGCTCACGGGCTCTAGCACGCAAGCTCAGTAGCTGTGGCGCACGGGCTTAGTTGTTCTGCAGCATGTGGGATCTTCCAGGACCAGGGCTCGAACCCGTGTCCCCTGCACTGGCAGGCAGATTCTTAACCACTGCGCTACCAGGGAAGTCCCGCCCTTGGCTTTTTCATATTTCAGAAGTGTATATAAAGCACGCTCAGTTTTCTGAAGACAATACAAAAAGAAAGTGTGCAAATTGTTGACAGTATATGCTGAGGGCTGCCGCGCTTCAGGCCAAGTGACTGCATTTTCTAAACAGCCAGTGGGACCCTTGTTACAGTACATCATATCACTGCTCTCCTTGATGGAGTCCACAGGACTCTCACCAAGAGTCTAGTCTCCCTTTCAAATAGAATTATATATCTAGAGGTGCACAAACCATGTCAATACTCATCTTCCCACCTCCTGTCCGGGCCCTGTATCTCTGTGGGGGACATGCTGCACAGCTGCATGTCTCTACAGGCAGCTGAGCCTTAGAAAAGGTCAGAATCCTATTTACAGGCCTGACTTGCCATTTCACTCATGGACTGATGAGGGCAGGGTTCTTTCTGTACTGTCTGAAATCGTTTGGGGAAGCCTGCTGTGTTCAAAGAACTCAAACAAAAGGCAGGATGAGTAAATAAGTTAGATATTTGCAGGCACATGCTGGAGACCAGGCCTCCAGCGGAAACAGACATACTGGTGGCAACCGCTCAGGGTACTGTGCCTCCTTATTAGGTTCACACTGGCCAGCACCAGATCTGAGGGGCCAGGTCAATGTTGGAGACCCCAGTAGGCTGAAGTAAGTACTCCCAGCTGGTCTGGAGAGCAGGGACTGGAGGCTGGGGCTGGAATTACATCTGCACCTGGTTCAGGCAAGGTTCATGAAGCTGAGACAAGAGCCAGGCAGAAGCCAAGACATGGGGCAGGGGGATATTCCAGACCAAGGGAATACTGTGAACAAAGAGGCAGGAAGGCACAGAGCACTTCTGAGGAATAGTTAGGATCTTTTGTCAGCGCCCAGGAACATCGGAACCTGAGGATCTAGAAATCAAGCTTTAGGACCCAGGAGAACACCTAGAAAATTGTCCAGGGCTGGGAAGGTGGTGGGGGGAGGTCAAAGAAGAAACTTCTCATCACTGACTTCAGAGGAGAGAAAATGATGGCCTGAAATCCTGGTGATTGGGTTGATCATAGTTTCAAACTTAGGCAAGGGCCTTGGGCCTGGAAACCAGTAAGGAAACTTGGGACTCAGTTCAATCCATTTATTGAAAGCCTACTATGTGTAAGTCTCTCTGCTAGGTTCTAAATCAGGAACGTGACAATTTGTAACTCAGTGGAAACATCAAAAGTATAAACCAGGGGCTTCCCTGGTGGCACAGTGGTTGAGAGTCCTCCTGCCAGTGCAGGGGACACGGGTTCGTGCCCCTGTCCGGGAAGATCCCACATGCCGCGGAGCGGCTGGGCCCATGAGCCATGGCCGCTAAGCCTGCGCGTCCGGAGCCTGTGCTCCGCAACGGGAGAGGCCACAACAGTGAGAGGCCCGCGTACTGCAAAAAAAAAAAAAAGAAAAAAGTAAAAAGTATAAACTATGCCAGATTTGATAGTGTCAGAAAGCCAGGTGTATGGAATGTACAGACCTGATTGGGCATATGATGTGCTTTCCACTCATTATGAATATGACAACTATAATTTATGAATCCCAGATCAGACACATGACTTAAGGATTTTGTCTCAGGACTCAATTTATTTATATAAAGTTGTTATAAATTATTATAAGGTTTAAACATTAAATCACATTTAGTTCTACATTTTACAATTGATCTTTATTGAAAGTAATAAACACACATGAAGAGAAACACAGTAGACAGTGATAGAAATGTATATGACTGAGAAGCAAAGACGTACATTAGAAAATGCAAACACTTTGGAATAGAAAAACATGATTTCAGATCCTATCTATACCATTTACTAGCTGTGTGACCCCCGAAGCATTACTCAACCTTTCTGTGCCTCATTTTCCTCGTGTGTAAAATTGGGCTTAAAAAATAATACCTTCAAGAATTATTGTGAGGATTAACTGAAATAATGTACATAAAACATTTAGCAAACTGTCTATACTTAAGTACTCAAAAATGACAGTTTTTACTTTTGCTGTTGATTTTGTCATTCATTTATTGTTGAAGCTGTTAGCATATTGTTCCGTTTATACTTTCTTTTTAAATGTATTCAGCTTGTTTCAGAAATATTTATCCTTAATTTTTTCAAAAAAACATTTTCAAACAAATCTTGGCAAGCATTTCTGTATTCACTTGGATTATTCAGAGAAAGTTCATGTTTTTTAGTGATCAAGAGCGGCTTTTTCTCATCCCCTTAATTTGCCAATTTGTGAGAATGACCCTTGATCCCAACATTCCTACTTCATAGTAAAAGGATGGTTTTCCACATCTCTTAGATTTAGAAGATTGATATTCTCAAGAGGAAATTATGTAAGTACATTATACTATATCAGATCTATAGTTACTTTCTCTATATCCCATTTGGCTGATAAGTACTCATTAGGGTGTGACTTAAGATCCAAAGGTTCATTACAGAGATGATTGTAAGACAAAATAGCAAAAACACTTTGGGAAAGATTCTGCTTCATTCATGGTTCTTTATCAACTGACTCAAGGGTAATCATGGAATCTTAGCTTAGGTTCTCTAGGAATCAGACCCTGAGACAGGGATTTGAATGAAAATGATTTGTTCGGGAATTGCAGGTAACACCTGTAAGGGAATGGGTTAGCTGTAAAGAAAATAAAGGCAGTCAGTAAAGAGTATGCTATTGATTTACAATGTTGTGTTAGTTTCAGGTATACAGCAAAATGAATCAGTTATACATATACATATATCCATTTTTTTTCTTTTTTTTAACATCTTTATTGGGGTATAATTGCTTTACAATGGTGTGTTAGTTTCTGCTTTATAACAAAGTGAATCAGTTATACATATACATATGTTCCCATATCTCTTCCCTTTGTGTCTCCCTCCCTCCCACCCTCCCTATCCCACCCCTCCAGGCGGTCACAAAGCACCGAGCTGATATCCCTGTGCTCTGCAGCTGCTTCCCACTAGCTACCTACCTTACGTTTGTTAGTGTATATATGTCCATGCCTCTCTCTCGCTTTGTCACAGCTCACCCTTCCCCCTCCCCATATTCTCAAGTCCATTCTCCAGTAGGTCTGTGTCTTTACTCCTGTCTTACCCCTAGGTTCTTCATGACATCTTTTTTTCTTAGATTCCATATATATGTGTTAGCATATGGTATTTGTCTTTCTCTTTCTGACTTACTTCACTCTGTATGACAGACTCTAGGTCTATCCACCTCATTACAAAGAGCTGAATTTCGTTTCTTTTTATGGCTGAGTAATATTCCACTGTATATATGTGCCCCATCTTCTTTATCCATTCATCCGATGATGGACACTTAGGTTGTTTCCATCTCCGGGCTATCGTAAATAGAGCTGCAATGAACATTTTGGTACATGACTCTTTTTGAATTTTGGTTTTCTCAGGGTATATGCCCAGTAGTGGGATTGCTGGGTCATATGGTAGTTCTATTTGTAGTTTTTTAAGGAACCTCCATACTGTTCTCCATAGTGGCTGAACCAATTCACATTCCCACCAGCAGTGCAAGAGTGTTCCCTTTTCTCCACACCCTCTCAAGCATTTATTGTTTCTAGATTTTTGTTGATGGCCATTCTGACTGGTGTGAAATGATATCTCATTGTAGTTTTGATTTGCATCTCTCTAATGATTAATGATGTTGAGCATTCTTTCATGTGTTTGTTGGCAGTCTGTATATCTTCTTTGGAGAAATGTCTATTTAGGTCTTCTGCCCATTTTTGGATTGGGTTTTTTGTTTTTTTGTTATTGAGCTGCATGAGCTGCTTGTAAATTTTGGAGGTTAATCCTTTGCCAGTTGCTTCATTTGCAAATATTTTCTCCCACTCTGAGGGGTGTCTTTTGGTCTTGTCTATGGTTTCCTTAGCTGTGCAAAAGCTTTGAAGTTTCATTAGGTCCCATTTGTTTATTTTTGTTTTTATCTCCATTTCTCTAGGAGGTGGGTCAAAAAGGATCTTGCTGTGATTTATGTCATAGAGTGTTCTGCCTATGTTTTCCTCTAAGAGTTTGATAGTTTCTGGCCTTACATTTAGGTGTTTAATCCATTTTGAGCTTATTTTTGTGTATGGTGTTAGGGAGTGATCTAATCTCATACTATTACATGTACCTGTCCAGTTTTCCCAGCACCACTTATTGAAGAGGCTGTCCTTTCTCCACTGTACATTCCTGCCTCCTTTATCAAAGATAGGGTGACCATATGTGCATGGGTTTATCTCTGGGCTTTCTATCCTGTTCCACTGATCTTATCCATTCTTTTTCAGATTCTTTTCCTATATAGGTTATTACAGAATATTGTAAATCAACTATACCTCAATAAAATTTTTTTAAAATAGAGTATGCTATTGAGCCAGCTACCACAGTGGGGGACTAACACTTACTCATATAGAGAACCTCTGGAAAATGGTGCAACACATACACGTCAGAATTTTCCCACTCAAGAGGCAAGGGAGCTGAAGTATTCATACACCAACTTACGAGCCACATCTTAGCACTCCTGCGGTGTGTTAATTCACTGGCATTTTTTAGATTGCTGCACATATAGGCAGCACAGAGATCTACAGTTCTGGGAGAAGAGTCCTCAAGCATTCATGCAGATACTGGCAGTTGGAACTCAACCCAAGCGCATGGAAAGGACTGGGGGACATAGGTGGAGCTCCAACAACACCTGTTATGTCAAGAGAAGCTGAAATGGGCTTTTATTCCATGGGATGAAGGGCTACTGGGCTAAGGTTTGGTTTAAGCTCTGACTCTGGTTCTGGCTCTTTTACTCTGTTGCCTTAATCTTTTAATCTGCTTCCCACTGACTGACATGTATTTTCTTGGTACCAGAGTAGAAATATCTAACAATTGAGGATGAAAGGAATCAAGCTGAGAGAGAGAGAGAGAGAGAGAGAGAGAGAGAGAGAGAGAGAGAGACAAAGAACAGAGAGCTGATACCTGTTTAACCTTGTGGAAGCAAGAGACTGCCTGGAGAGGAGGTCCCGAGAGAGAGGCAGACTCTCCAACTCCTAAGACAATGGACCAATAGTGTCCTGGGATGTGAGGACTCTACTGCTGTGCTACTCTTCTTCAGTGTGGGAGGTGGGTGCTGGGAGAAGGGAGAAGTTGGTTAACATTTGTTAGGATTTGTCTTCCTGAGGTCGAGGGTGGTAGCTTTCACACTGTGCTCCTGGGTATAGTATGCATTTGCCATAGTTTGGTTATCAGCATTGAATTCCTCTTTCTTAATAGTTCTCCAGTCTCCTTTGGAGGAATTTCCCATTGCGTGTGGTCCCAATACGAGACAGTACTTACCTGTCATTGCAGTATCCCAAGGGATGGAACCTTGCTCACCACAAGTCTTTGGAGCCATGGGGCAGGCATGTAACTGTCAGAAAAAAATCCTAGAATTTCTTAGTACAATTATGGAAAACTTGGGACATATGATAGCAAGTAAATTGAAATCAGCGGTTGAAAGAAAGAAGCTTCTTTACTTCCATGGATTTTATAAGTGGAATGTTTCAGAGTTAAGCAGTAAGGGTCATCTGGACAGTTTCATCACACTGGGAGAAGGAATGATGATGGTGATAATGATGATGGTGATGGTGGCGGTGGCTACTAGTTACTGAATACCTACTCTTCACGGGGCCAGACACTTCACATGGGTGATATAATTTATCTTTACAATGATCCTGTGGTCAAAGTGCTATTATGGACCTCCATTGTTCAGAAAATGGAAATTGAGCCTGGGAGAAATTATGTAACTTGCCAAAGATCATACAGCTGGTAAGTAGGCTTTAAATCCAGTCCTATCTGACTCCAGAGCCTGAGCTCTTTACTGTCATGCTGGCCTGTTACTTCCCATAGCCAGCAATTCAAATACGTAGTTGGAATGGGCTTTGCTGAAACATGAACGGAAAGTTGAAAGGAGGGCACCATTAAATTAGCTGATCACAGAGTGTGACCTGGGAAGGGAGGCTGTTGTGACCAAATCATGTGGTCACGATTCAGTGTTGCAGGGAGGGTGACAAACTAGGGAGTGACGGAGACAGTATGGAAGACTGATGTGATTAGATATGGAGACTGCTGTGTGGATAGTGGCATGTGCTGTTCTATGGCTTACGTGGATTTTTACCTTCTCTATCTGCCGCAATTATCTTCAGTATTCCGTTGATTTCCTGATTTTACAAAACCCACTGGAATGTTGACTTCACAGTTTTGTTCTCCTTCTACTCATTCAAGTACAATTGACATTAAGCTTAAATCTCTGTTTTTTAGACATCCCCGTACTATGAATTCCACTGGGACAAAATTCTGATAATGATTTGGGGTGTGTGTGTGTGTGTGTGTACACGTGTCCATGTGTGCTTACATAGTGTGTCCCAGCTTATTTCTCTTTAGTTTCATATATCTCTATTGATAGGGAAGTTATATTCAAGAATGCTCAGTTCAAATATATGTGATATTGCATGCTTGAGGGGCTCTAATAATGATGATTTGCATATTTCAAACATAAAATAGTGAGCTTAAGATTCTTTTCTTCTTTCATCTAAGAGTTTCTAAGGGTTTAGAGAAGTTGTTTCTGAGTATGCAATGACAACATGAGAATTATGGCTTTATGCTGGGTTGTGCAAGTGTGTGTGTGTGTGCACGCATGTGTGTGTGTGCGTGCACTCATGCATGAGTACATGCGTGCATGCTTCTCCCCATCCCTGTGCTTTGCTGTGATTGAAACATCACAGAGTAGCCCCCAGCAGGAAGCTGGCAGATACGCTGAAGGCTACCAGTAGTGTGATATTCTGAGATGTGAAAAAGAAACTTGAGAAATCATGATGAAAAAAAGTTTTTTAATCTCCTTGGGCCTTAGGGTCTATAATAATATGGATGGATATAAAATTCACGCAGGTGTCTAACCTCAGCATAAATTGGAAAGGATTAGACACAGTACTCCTCCCCCACACACATTCCTTACAAACACTTCCCAGGATCCCTTGTTTACATTAGTTGTTGGGAAAATGTGTTTTCACATGAGGGGCAGAAAAGGTTAGAGGAGAACGAGTGTATGTTCAGGTGTCTTAACAGCTGTGTGAGGGACATACTTGTTTGTAGAAGTAGGTTGTTTGCCAGGGTCCAAGGCCACTACCTATATCTAGCTGTACCTCCCAGCCACACTGTTGTGAGACTCCAGACTGATGAGAGTGAGCCTTGCAGGCTTGCAAACTGGCTAAGCCCCAAATCAGAGGTTCATTATTGTTGAAAGGAACCATAGGGTTTATCCAAATTACTGAGATAAGGGTCACAATGGGGACCAAATCCAATTTCCTATTTTGGGAACTCTGTGATGAGAAGGGTAAGCTGCCAGGAGTCTTATTTACGTAAGGACACAGGACACATAGGCCTCCTGGGATAAATAGTGAAGGCTCTCAGCACAACAGGATTAAAAATGTGAACAAAGAAGGGGAGGCAAAGGCTGTTCCAACAGTGAGGGTTGACGGGAACTCACTTGAAAGTAGGAAAGAAGTGAGGTCCCTGGGCTCCTTCCTGTGACACTAGCTTGGAAGCATTGAGAAATGCACTAATGGGACCCTGGAGGGCAATGCTCACATGCCCTCTGGCCTGATTCTTCAGACCTTATAGCACAGCAAAGGAAAGAACAAAACCCAGCATAGTCAGGGTACCTTGCCTTGCACAAGATCGTATGCATCTGAGACTAGATCAGGTTAGGCTGGTCAGGAGAGTGTTACTGAAAGGAAGATATGCTCCCCATTGGGGACCCCTGTAGCAGTAGTGGTGGGAGCAAGAGTAGCAATGGAGTGATGACAGTTGCACTAACAGAGTGCTGGGTGCAGTTAGTGGTGCGCCACAGATATTAATAACAATAACACCACTTCTCGAGGCTTACTATGTATCAGGCCTCTTTCATACTTTATTACCAATCCCATGTGGTAGGTACTAGCTTATCTCCGATTTACATATGAGGAAACAGAGTCAGAGAGGGTAAGCATCTGGCACAGGGTCATATAACTGCTGAGTGGCTGCCCAAGTTCAAAGATTTTAACTTCAAACCCCATGCTTTTAATCACTGAGCTATATGGTAGCAAAAGTTATCCAAAAGGACATGATGCCTTCCCTGGTGGCGCAGTGGTTAAGAATCTGCCTGCCAGTGTAGGGGACACAGGTTCGAGCCCTGGTCCCAGAATATCCCACATGCTGCGGAGCAACTAAGTGCGTGTGCCACAGCTACTGAGCCTGCACTCTAGAGGCTGTGAGCCACAACTACTGAGCCCGTGTGCCACAACTACTGAAGCCCGGGAGCCCAGAGCCCGTGCTCCACAATAGGAGAAGCCACTGCAGTGAGAAGCCCGCACACCACAATCAAGAGTAGCCCCCGGGGCTTCCCTGGTGGCGCAGTGGTTGAGAGTCCGCCTGCCGATGCAGGGGACACGGGTTCGTGCCCCGGTCTGGGAGGATCCCACATGCCGCGGAGCGCCTGGGCCCGTGAGCCATGGCCGCTGAGCCTGCGCGTCCGGAGCCTGTGCTCCGCAACGGGAGAGGCCACAACAGTGAGAGGCCCGCGTACCGCAAAAAAAAAAAAAAAAAAAAAAAAAAAAAAAAGAGTAGCCCCCACTTGCCGCAACTAGAGAAAGCCATTGTGCAGCAACGAAGACCCAATGCAGCCAAAAATAACTAAATAAAATAAATAAATTCATAAAAAAAAAGAAAAAGAAGTGAGCTCCCTGGTACTAGCCTTGGAGTTCCAGAACAGTTCTGATTGGAAACTCTAAGTGGAGCTCACTGAAAGGCTGCTATGATCCAGCAGAAGAAAGACCCCATGATGTGATCCTTGGTTTCTCTGGGATCTGCTTTGTCCATGGGGGCACTAAGGCCAGTGCAGAGCAGAGGTTCTCAACAGGGCTAGTACTGCCTTCTAGACGGGGTTTTGGAAATTTCGGGGGACAGGCTTGTCTTCTTGTGTGTTTCTGCCCAAGACTTGACATATAGAAACAAGTATTGCTTTATAATAAATCATTTCCCCTTTTCCCTCTTTTATATCACAGGACGTTATTTTTTAATTTTTAGTTTTTAAACACGTGTAGATGGGTTGAATCACCTATGTTTTCCACTTCAGGATAATGGCAGGAGTTAATTTGTTTTTCTTATTAAAAAGAAGCATTAGGTTAAGAGCCACTGTTGTAGACGGTTTATAACGGCCCCTCCAGTTGTGACAGTCTATGTTCAAGTCAGTCTTGGGGCAAGTAAAGCAATGTAATACCCAGTATCAGTAGTATTGCAATGACCTGACAGCTGAGGCCTGCCTCCCTGCCTCCCTGATATGGATGAACCTGGATTGCCTACACCTAGGGCACCCTGCTGATAAGGTTCTCTTGCCACCATCTAAGGTCACAGAAGTTGCTCCACGAACGATCACATAGCTTTGGACTTTGGCCTCTTTCTTTTTCTCTCCAGTACAAGCCTCTGTCTGCATCAGGAGGCTACAGGGAGGACAATCTTTGCTACTCTGGGCCAGAGGGATGGTATAACAGAGGAAATCCATTAAAACAAGTGACAAGTATGTCCCCCGATTTCCCTTAGTTTAGCTCAGGTCACATTGACTAGGTTCAGACCATAGATTTTCTGTTATACGCACCTAGCTCCACCCCTCCCATCCATGATGGTGGGCTGTTCCTTACTCCTAATTTAGGGTACTCGCCATCCTTTCTTCTTAGGCCAGCCCCAGCCATAACCCTTGAATTTCAGCCTAAGACTGCTCACTGGGCAGGCAGCTAAACTCAACTCCACAGTTGTGCCCTTCCAAGGCTTCTGCTAACATCTCTTCACAAGTCTCTTCTTAGAGGCTTCCTCTTTAGGCTGTTCCTTAGAGCCTGCCTACTAGAGTGGCCTGCGAAGCTACTTCCTCTTCGAAGGCCTTTCTGAAC
The DNA here is from genome assembly GCF_000442215.2 of Lipotes vexillifer. Classification (NCBI taxonomy): domain Eukaryota; kingdom Metazoa; phylum Chordata; class Mammalia; order Artiodactyla; family Lipotidae; genus Lipotes; species Lipotes vexillifer. The sequence goes on along the minus strand of NW_006789838.1, from coordinate 294,579 downwards.
TACCCCTAACTCACTGCTTTCCCCCAGTCATTCCAGCCTGAATCAAGCAAATCAAGATGTGACCTCAGTTTCTCTGCACAGCATGTTTTCTCTCTGGCATGGGCTCCATTGAGTTCAGTCATCGTATCTCCATCATCCTCCCAAGCAGGGGCCTTCTTAGTTGTCTTACTGGTGACTGCACATGGTATCCAGGAAGTGCCACGAGAATAAGGGTACATCTGTGATGTTCACTGTCATATAGCTGCAGCCTGCTAGCACATATCCTGACACCGAGGGAGCACTCAATGAATGTATTTCAAGTCACTGACTGACTGTGAAGTCCATATGTCCACTTCCTATTAAAAGTAGTGGGGGGACTTCCCTGGTGGTCCAGTGGTTAGGACCCTGCACTTCCACTGCAGGGGGCATGGGTTCAATCCCTGGTTGGGGAACTAAGATCCTGCATGCCATGCAGCACAGCCAAAAAATAAAAATTAAAAGATTTTTTTTTAAAAAAGGTAATGGGGACCATGGTATCTGCCTGGACCCTAAATAACTATTAAATCCAGGATTTCCTATAAGGAGCCATGGATACTAATCAACACTGGGACCTAGTCTGGTTCCCATGAGGAGCCTAAAAATCTCATGGCCTAAATTCACAAAATCTTTTTCCTACATCTATTTCTAGAGAGTTCCACTACCCCAAGGAATAGTCCAGCAAGGCCCACACCAAGCATTTGCAGTAAACAGCTTGACACAGAGTTGGGTGAGAGATGAGAAGGGGCACTCCTCCATATGCATTCCTGTCTCTGCCGAGCTGGGAGTGAAGGCCAGCTTAGAGCTTCACTGCCCTGGTCTTTCAGAGCTGCCCACAGCTTGGAATTCAGTTTAAATAGGACTCTCGAGTTAAAATTTGGTTCAAGCCACACAGTGTCTTTTTCTCCTCAGAAAATGGGAAAATAAGACTGGCCTATGAGTCACACATGGAAAGTGCTCATCATGATGCTGTGAAAAACTATTTCCAAAGGGCGTCCAGACACTGCTGTTGTTTCCACTCTGCCCTAGTGGCCAAGGAGGGTGATGTGCACCCTCAGAAGAGGACAGCAAAATTTCCTCCTGCATAGGGCCCTGCTGGGGTTAGCAATGTCCTCCTCACTCTGCTTCCTTAGAGTATAGCCACAGGAAAGTTAGTGAAACCCGTGACCTTCGGCAAGGTAATTCATGCTCTGGGCCTCAATTTCTGCATTTTTAAAATAAAGGAATTGGGCCTATTGAGGTCGCAGCTCCTTGAAAGACAATATTGAGAACATACGGGCTTTGAAACAGATAAAAGCAGATTTCATTCACATCTCAGCTACTCAGTGGCTGTGTGACCCTGAGCAAATCAATTAACATCCCAGCCTCAGTTTCCTTATCTGTAAATTGGAGATCAAACCTACTTCATTAAATGAGAGAGCATGAAAGAAAACACCTAGCACAGTGCTGGAATGCAGCAATTATTAGTTTCCTCCTCATCTCCCTTCCTTATTTTGTCCCTTCTCTGTGTGGCCATAAATTACTATCAATGGAGTATTTAGAGCAAGCACAGTGGATGCCACCTCCCTGTGCAATGTCTAGCCACTTATTTAAAAAAATTTTTTATTGGGGTATAGTTGCTTTACAATGTTGTGTTAGTTTCTACCGTACAGAGAAGTGGAGTTCCCTGTGCTATACAGCAGGTTCTCATTAGCTATCTATTTTATACATATTAGTGTATATATGTTAGTCCCAATCTCCCAATTCATCCCACCGCCCTTTCCCCCCTTGGTGTCCATATGTTTGTTCTCTACATCTGTGTCTCTATTCCTGCCTTGCAAACCAGTTCATCTGTACCATTTTTCTAGATTCCACAAATATGCGTTAATATATGATATTTGTTTCTCTCTTTCTGACTTACTTCACTCAGTATGACAGTCTCTAGGTCCATCCACATCTCTACAAATGACCCAATTTCATTCCTCCTTATGGCTGAATAACATTCCATTGTATATACCTACCACTTCTTCTTTATCCTTTCATCTGTTGATGGACATTTAGGTTGTTTCCATGACCTGACTATTGTAAATAGTGCTGCAATGAACATTGGGGTGCATGTGTCTTTTTGAATTATGGTTTTCTCTGGGTATATGCCCACTGGTGCGATTGCTGAGTCATATGGTAATTCTGTTTTTAGATTTTAAGGGAACCTCCATACTGTTCTCCATAGTGGCTGTATCAATTTACTTTCCCACCAACAGTGCAAGAGGGTTCCCTTTTCTCCACACCCTCTCCAGCATTTGTTGTTTGTAGATTTTCTGCTGATGCCCATTCTAACTGGTGTGAGATGACACCTCACTGTAGTTTTGATTTGCATTTCTCTAATGATTAGTGATGTTGAGCAGCTTTTCATGTGCCTCTTGGTCAACTGTATGTCTTCTTAGAGTATGCCTGCTTCCATTTGCAGTGGAAAGTGAAGAGGACACTGCATGCTCTATATCACAAGGAAATTGTCTTCTGGGAGCATCTGGCCATGGACCCAGAAGCATTACCCCAATTCCTGTCTCAATAAATATGTTTTCTCAGATACAGTGTAATATATCCCACTTTCAGGTAATCAAAACCGTAAGATTAGAATTTGCTCTCCCAGTCCCTGGTGTATATAAATTTGGGAGATTAGGATCCACTCTGTTGACTAAAGGTGAGAGGTCAGAGTCTCCCTTAAATCCATTTCAAGAATTTTGATTTCTGGGCCTATCCAACCAGGAAATATAGAGTGAGTGTCAGCAAATATACTTACATAGTCTCACTACCCATGGAATGTATATCCTTGTTGCTTAGAGTAGATTATGAATGTCATAAAAAAAACCAGGGATTGTTTGAATGGATTTTAGTAATTCCCCATTGTATATTCTTTGGTGCTCTTGCTATAAATAGGAAGTGTACATTGACTGTTCAATTTCTAACTATTGGGTAGTATAATTTTTTGTTGTTGTGGCGGTATCAGATGTTCCTTTATTATAAAAAGTTTTTTATAACTTCTTTATTGGAGTATAATAGCTTTAAAATGGTGTGTTAGTTTCTGCTTTATAACAAAGTGAATCAGCTATACATATACATATATTCCCATATCTCTTCCCTCTTGTGTCTCCCTCCCTCCCACCCTCCCTATCCCACCCCTCTAGGTGGTCACAAAGCACCGAGCTGATCTCCCTGGGCTATGCGGCTGCTTCCCACTAGCTCTCTATTTTACACTTGATAGTGTATATATGTCCATGCCACTCTCACTTTGTCCCAGCTTACATTTCCCCCTCCCCGTGTCCTCAAGTCCATTCTCTAGTAGGTCTGCGTCTTTATTCCCGTCCTGCCCCTAGGTTCTTCATAACATGTTTTTTTAGATTCCATATATATGTGTTAGCATACGGTATTTGTTTTTCTCTTTCTGACTTAATTCACTCTGTATGACAGACTCTAGGTCCATCCATATCACTACAAATAGCTCAATTTCGTTTCCTTTTACGGCTGAGTAATATTCCATTGTATATATGTGTCACATCTTCTTTATCCATTCATCTGTTGATGGACATTTAGGTTGCTTCCATGACTTGGCTATTGTAAATGGTGCTGCAATGAACATTGTGGTACATGACTGTTTTTGAGTTATGGTTTTCTCAGGGTATATGCCCAGTAGTGGGATTGCTGGGTCATATGGTAGTTCTATTTGTAGTTTTTTAAGGAACCTCCATACTGTTCTCCATAGTGGTTGTACCAATTCACATTCCCATCAGCAGTGCAACAGTGTTCCCTTTTCTCCACACCCTCTCCAGCATTTATTGTTTGTAGATTTTTTGATGATGGCCATTCTGACTGGTGTGAGATGATATCTCATTGTAGTTTTGATTTGCATTTCTCTAATGATTAATGATGTTGAGCATTCTTTCATGTGTTTGTTGGCAGTCTGTATATCTTCTTTGGAGAAATGTCTATTTAGGTCTTCTGCCCATTTTTGGATTGGGTTGTTTGTTTCTTGTTATTGAGCTGCATGAGCTGCTTGTAAATTTTGGAGGTTAATCCTTTGCCAGTTGCTTCATTTGCAAATATTTTCTCCCACTCTGAGGGTTGTCTTTTGGTCTTGTTTATGGTTACCTTTGCTGTGCAAAAGCTTTTAAGTTTCATTAGGTCCCATTTGTTTATTTTTGTTTTTATTTCCATTTCATTAGGAGGTGGGTCACAAAGGATCTTGCTGCAATTCATGTCATAGAGTGTTCTGCCTATGTTTTCCTCTAAGTGTTTTTTACTGTCTGTCTTTACATTTAGGTCTTTAATCCATTTTGAGTTTATTTTTGTGTATGGTGTTAGGGAGTGTTCTAATTTCATTCTTTTACATGTAGCTGTCCAGTTTTCCCAGCACCATTTGTTGAAGAGGATCGCTTTTCTCCATTGTATATTCTTGCCTCCTTTATCAAAATTAAGGTGACCATATGTGCATGGGTTTGTCTTTGGGCTTTCTATCCTGTTCCAGTGATCTATATTTCTGTTTTGGTGCCAGTACCATACTGTCTTGATGACTGTAGCTTTGCAGTGTAGTCTGAAGTCAGGAAGCCTGGTTGCTCTAGCTCCATTTTTCTTTCTCAAGATTGCTTTGGATATTTGGGGTCTTTTGTGTTTCCATACAAATTGTGAAATTTTTTGTTCTAGTTCTGTGAAAAATGCCAGTGGTAGTTTGATAGGGATTGCATTGAATCTGTAGATAGCTTTGAGTAGTATAGTCATTTTCACAATGTTGATTCTTCCAATCCAAGAACGTGGTATATCTCTCCATCTGTTTGTATCATCTTTAATTTCTTTCATCAGTGTCTTATAGTTTTCTGCATACAGGTCTTTTGTCTCCTTAGGTAGGTTTATTCCTAGGTATTTTATTCTTTTTGTTGCAGTGATAAATGGGAGTGTTTCCTTAATTTCTCTTTCAGATTTCTCATCATTAGTGTATAGGAATGCAAGAGAGTTCTGTGCATTAATTTTATATCCTGCTACTTTACCAGATTCATCGATTAGCTCTAGTACTTTTCTGATAGCATCATTAGGATTCTCTATGTATAGTACATGTCATCTGCAAACAGTGACAGCTTTACGTCTTCTCTTCTGATTTGGATTCCTTTTATTTCTTTTTCTTCTGTGATTCCTGTGGCTAAAACTTCCAAAACAATGTTGAAAAATAGTGGTAAGAGTGGGCAACCTTGTCTTGTTCCTGATCTTAGTGGAAATGATTTCAGTTTTTCACCATTGAGGGCAATGTTGGTTGTAGGTTTGTCATATATGGCCTTTATTATGTTGAAGTCAGTTCCCTCTGTGCCTACTTTCTGGAGAGTTTTTATCATAAATAGGTGTTGAATTTTGTCGAAAGCTTTTTCTGCCTCTATTGAGATGATAATATGGTTTTTCTCCTTCAGTTTGTCAATATGGTGTATCACATTGATTGATTTGCATATACTGAAGAATCCTTGAATTCCTGAGGTAAACCCCACTTGATCATGGTGTATGATCCTTTTAATGTGCTGTTGGATTCTGTTTGCTAGTATTTTGTTGAGGAGTTTTGCATCTATGTTCATCAGTGACATTGGCCTGTAGTTTTCTTTCTTTGTGACATCTTTGTCTGGTTTTGATATCAGGGTGATGGTGGACTCGTCGAATGAGTTTGGGAGTGTTCCTCCCTCTGCTCTAGTTTGGAAGAGTTTGAGAAGGATAGGTGTTAGCTCTTCTCTAAATGTTTGATAGAATTCGCCTGTGAAGCCATCTGGTCCTGGGCTTTTGTTTGTTGGAAGATTTTTAATCACAGTTTCAATTTCAGTGCTTGTGATTGGTCTGTTCATATTTTCTCTTTCTTCCTGGTTCAGTCTCAGTAGGCTGTGCTTTTCTAAGAATTTGTCCATTTCTTCCAGGTTGTCCGTTTCATTGGCATAGAGTTGCTTGTAGTAAGCTCTCATGATCCTTGGTAGTTCTGCAGTGTCAGTTGTTACTTCTCCTTTTTCATTTCTAATTCTATTGATTTGAGTCTTCCCGTTTTTTTCTTGATGAGTCTGGCTAATGGTTTATCAGTTTTGTTTATCTTCTCAAAGATCCAGCTTTTAGTTTTATTGATCTTTTCTATCATTTCCTTCATTTCTTTTTCATTTATTTCTGATCTGACCTTTATGATTTCTTTCCTTCTGATAACATGGGGTTTGTTTGTTATTCTTTCTCTGATTTCTTTAGGGGTAAGGTTAGGTTGTTTATTTAAGATGTTCCTTACTTCCTGAGGTAGGATTGTATTGCTATAAACTTCCCTCTTAGAACTGGTTTGCTGCATCCCATAGATTTTGGGTTGTCGTGTTTTCATTGTCTTTTGTTTCTAGGTATTTTTTGACTTTCTCTTTGATTTCTTCAGGTATCTCTTGGTTATTAAATAGTGTATTGTTTAGCCTCCATGTGTTTGTAATTTTTACAGATTTTTTCCTGTAATTGATATCTAGTCTAATAGCATTGTGGTCGGAAAAGATGCTTGATACAGTTTCAATTCTCTTAATTTTACCAAGGCTGGAGTTGTGACCCAAGATATGATCTATCCTGGAGCATGTTCCATGAACACTTGAAAAGAAAGTGTATTCTGTTATTTTTGGATGGAATGTCTTCTAAATATCAATTAAGTCCATCTTGTTTAATGTATCATTTAAAACTTGTGTTTCCTTATTTATTTTCATTTTAGATGATCTGTCCATTGGTGAAAGTGGGGTGTTAAAGTCTCCTACTATGATTGTGTTCCTGTCGATTTCCCCTTTTGTGGCCGTTAGCATTTGCCCTGATATTTAGGTGCTCCTGTGTTGGGTTCGTGAATATTTACAATTGTTAAATCTTCTTCTTGGATTGATCATTTGATCATTATGTAGTGTCCGTCTTTGTCTCTTGTAATAGTCTTTATTGTGAAGTCTATTTTGTCTGACATGAGAATTGCTCCTCCAGCTTTTGTTTGGTCTCCATTTGCATGCAATATCTTTTTCCATCCCCTCACTTTCAGTCTGTATGTGTCCCTAGGACTGAAGTCGGTCTCTTGTAGACAGCATATATACGGGTCTTGTTCTTGTATCCATTCAGCCAGTCTATGTCTTTTGGTTGGAGTATTTAATCCATTTACATTTAAGGTAGTTATCGATATGTATGTTCCTATTACCATTTCCTTAATTGTTTTGGGTTTGTTATTGTAGGTCTTTTCCTTCTCTTGTGTTTCCTGCCTAGAGAAGTTCCTTTAGCATTTGTTGTAAAGCTGGTTTGGTGGTGCTGAATTCTCTTAGCTTTATCTTGTGCACCAAGCTTTTAGTTTCTCATCGAATCTGAATGAGATCCTTGCTGGGTAGACTAATCTTGGTTGTAGGTTTTTCCCTTTCATCACTTTAAATATGTCCTGCCACTCCCTTCTGGCTTGCAGAGTTTCTGCTGAAAGATCAGCTGTTAACCTTATGAGGATTCCCTTTTATGTTATTTGTTGTTTTTCCCTTGCTGCTTTTAATATGTTTTCTTTGTATTTAATTTTTGACAGTTTGATTAATATGTGTCTTGGCATCTTTCTCCTTTGATTTATCCTGTATGGGACTCTCTGCGCTTCCTCAACTTGATTGACTCTTTCCTTTCCCATATTAGGGAACTTTTCAACTCTAATCTCTTCAAATATTTTCTCAGTACGTTTCTTTTTCTCTTCTTCTTCTGGGACCCCTATTATTCAAATGATGGTGCATTTAATGTTATTCCAGAGGTCTCTGAGACTGTCCTCAGTTCTTTTCATTTTTTTTTTTCTTTATTCTGTTCTGCAGTAGTTATTTCCACTATTTTATTTTCCAGGTCACTTATCCGTTCTTCTGCCTCATTTAATTTGCTATTGATTCCTTCTAGAGAATTTTTAATTTCATCTATTGTGTTGTTCATCATTGTTTGTTTGCTCTTTAGTTCTTCTAGGTCCTCGTTAAACTTTTCTTGTGTTTTCTCCATTTTATTTCCAAGAATTGGATCATCTCTACTATCATTTCTCTGAATTCTTTTTTAGGTAGACTGCCTATTTCCTCTTCATTTGTTTGGCTTAGTGGGGTTTTACCTTGCTCCTTCATCTGTTGTGTGTTTCTCTGGCTTCTCATTTTGCTTCACTTACTGTGTTTGGGGTCTCCTTTTCACAGGCTGCAGGTTCGTAGGTCCCATTGTTTTTGGTGCTTGCCCCCAGTGGGTAAGGTTGGGTCAGTGGGTTGTGTAGGCTTCCTGGTGGGTGGGGCTGGTGCCTGTGTTCTGGTGGTTGAGGCTGGATCTTGTCTTTCTGGTGTGCAGGACCACGTCCAGTGGTGTGTTTTGGGCTGTCTGTGATCTTATTATGATTTTAGGCAGCCTCTCTGCTAATGGGTGGGGTTGTGTTCCTGTCTTGCTAGTTGTTTGGCATAGGGTGTCCATCACTGTAGCTTGCTTGTTGTTGAGTGGAGCTGGGTCTTAGCGTTGAGATGGAGATCTCTTGGAGAGCTTTCGCTGTTTGATATTATGTGGAGCCAGGAGGTCTCTGGTGGACCAGTGTCCTGAACTCGGCTCTCCCACCTCAGAGGCACAGCCCTGACACCTGGCCAGAGCACCAAGACCCTGTCAGCCACACGACCAGGTACATGGGGAGCTTCTTGCCTTTGGGGAAGTCTGAGTTCTTCTGCTAGCGTTCAGTAGGTGTTCTGTAGGAGTTGTTCCACATGTAGATGTATTTCTGCTGTGTTTGTGGGGAGGAAGGTGATCTCCATGTCTTACTCCTCCACCATCGTGAAGGTCTGGGTAGTATAATTTAATGGTTTAGAAGGCAGTTCTGGAATCAGACTTCCTGAGTTTGAGTTACTGCTCTACCATCTTATGAGCTGTCTGATCTTAGTCAAGTTAATTAACTTTGCCTGGGTTCCTTCACCTCTAAAATAGAGATGATAATAGTACCTGCCTCACATAGTTGTTTTGGGAATTAAATGACATAATGCATATGAATCACCAAAAACTGTGTGGTATAAAGCAAACGCTCAGTAAATGTTAGGTCATATTAGGACTATCATTAGCGTCAGATCAGCATCACTATTATTATGAGGACCCTTTGTGAGGGTATAGCTAATTTACTATTAGACTCCAGCCTGTTTTATCAAGTGGAGTTGTGGGAAAATGCTTATGACCTTTATTTGCAATGAAATTTTTAGCAATGAAGTAAAAATTTACCCCCAGATTTTTTGTTCATAGCCAGATTGAGGCTTGTAGTAGATCTTGGTCTAGTTGGACTGCTATCCCTACCTCTGTAATCTACAAAATCCACAAAATCCATTCAACATATTTAATGAGCACCCACTGTGTTTCAGGCAGATTTGTAATTTTCTACTTTATCATATAGTTGTATACTTTTGCAATATTTGGTTCTACTGCCCATTGCATTAAATAATCAGTTTTATTTTGAACAATGTAAACATCTCTATTGGGGTTTGGGGGAACTAATACATATCTGTACACTTTCTAATTGAGGTTAGAACCAATGGAGAGAGAGGGAGAGTGCCAAGGGTCAGGCAAGTGTCCATCAAAATAGTCAGTTTTACTATTCATATGCTGATGGGAGAACCTAGCTTAGGTTTGAGAACCTCACCAATGCTACCTTCCTTGCCTTTAATTGAAACTACCCCTCACTTTCCTATGCGAAAGTGGAGCAAGCATACCAGAAAGCACCTTCCTGTGCAGGCAGGCAGATCCCAAAAGAGAAGAGAGGAGGATGCCAAGGCAAAGATACCCATGTTATTCATCCATGCTCACCAATTAATTATGTCCCTTCTCCGATGGGGATCAATGAGTAAGAAGTAAGGGAAAAGGCCAGAAGTGATTAAGAAATCTCTTCACATGGAGTCCTGAAGTGGGGGAGATTGTGTCCTCCCAAGTTTATCTAGCTTTTTGTTGTCAACCACTAAATATATGGCCAACCAGGGATAGAGCTCTCCCCTTTGGGAAAGGAAATCAGTGGCTTTTTGAGATTCTCTACTTCATGAGCCACTTTCCCAATACCACTTCTTACTGGGGGTATCCTACTAAGATTAATGGTGGGCGATGTGGATTTTTTTGCTTCCAGAAAAGGTTAAGAACCATACATTAATTATATGTAGCCTGCAACCGGGGTGAACATGGCTGGAGAAAAACCCGCAACCCTGGGGAGTTATCTCACTTTATATTCAGGGCAATGAACCTTAAGGGGGCCCTTAACTGCTGCTGCCAATTATAATACATTTCCCTAGTCCATTCACTCTCCCACTCTCCTAGACAACTTTTTCATACCTTGTCCTCTTTCCTCAAACTCCAACATCTCCTTTCTCACCCTCACTCTCAGCTGATGGTCTTGCTTGCTATTTCACTGAGGAAACAGAAGCACTCATCTGAGATTTTTTTGTAAGCTCGTATCATTATATTTAGCCACCTACTGGCATTTGTGCCCATTATACTCTTGCCTTCTTTCCTATTATTATGGAGGCACAGCCCCTGCTCCTAGCAAAGACTCTCTCTTTGTAAACCAGAACCACTGCCTTGTCCTCGATTTAAGGACATTACTCCAACAGTTTTTCATGCTCCTACATCATCATTTTTTCTGTCTTTACTGGAGTTTTCCCATACTCAAACAGCTCTCCTATACTAAAAACATAACAAAACAAAACCCCTCAAAATCCTTTTTCCACTTCCTCCCTCTAATCCTCCCCTCTCTCTCTCTCTCTCTCTCTCTCTCTCTCTCTCTCTCTCTCTCTCTCTCTCTCTCTCTCTCTCTCTCCCCTCATTACAGCAAATCTCCTTGGAAGAGTTTATCTATATTCTGTGTCTCCAATTCCTCTCCTCCTGTTCTCTCATGAACCCATTCTAATTACTCTTTCGCCTGTATTCCTCAATCGAAACTGCACTTATCAAAGCCATCGATGACCTCCTCATTGCCAAATCCAATGATTGATTTTCGGTTCTCATCTTATTTGTCTTATCAGCAGCATTTGACATAATTTATTACTTTCTCCTCCTTGAACTTTCTCTTCACTTGGTTTGCAAGACACCACATTCTACTTCTCTGGCTGTTGTCTCAAACACCTTTGCTATTTTCACCTTATCTTCCTGACCCCTAAACACTGGAGTATCACAGGGCTTAATCTTGGGACCTCTTTTCTTTTATAAGCACTACGCTCATGCTGGTAACTCTTACATTTATATCTTCAACCAGGACCTTGCTATGGAACTCCACACTCATATATCCAGCCACTTACTAGGTCTCTCCATTTGGATGTATAATTGACAACTCTGACCTAACATGTCAGAATTCCTGATCTACTCCCCTAAAAACTCCTTTTCCTAGTCTTCTCTGTCTCAATAATAGCAACCCCATTCTTATAGCTGTTCAGGCCCTTTATACCTTGAAGTCATCCTTGAGTCCTGTCTTTCTCGTACAATCTTAGAAACAAAAAAGCTTCATCAGCAAACCTTATTGGCTCTAACTTCAAAAGATATCCATAATCCAATCTCTTCTTACCACGTCTACTGCTACTACCTAGTGGAAAGCACCACCATTCCTTTCCTGCATTATTGCCATAGCGTATTAGCTGCTCTTTATGCCTTCTCTCTTGCCCTTCATCTTGCCCCCAGAGTTTATTTCCACATAGTAGCCAAAGTGATCCTGTTAAAACTTAAGTGATGTCATTCACTCCTCTGCTCAAACACTCTAATGGCTTTCGATCACCCTCAGAGTTAATGACAAAGAAAGACAAAGCCATCTCTCCACTTCAAGGCCTACATGATCTGGTTCCCTCCTCCTCCCTTTGCTCACTCCTCTCCAGCAACACAGGACCCATTGCTGTTCCTCAAACTCCCAAGGCCTTACCTCAGGGCCTTTGCACTTACTGTTCCTCCTTCCTGGGTCACTCTTCTCCCAGATATCTTCATGGCTTGCTTTCTCATCTCCTTCAGATCTTTGCTCAAGTATCACTCACTCAGTGAGGCTTTCCCTGACCACCCTATCCAAAATGCAACCACTTTCCCCCCATTATTTGCTTCTGCTGAGCACTGATTACAATCTGACTCACTATATATTTTACTCATTTGTCTTGTTTATTATCATTCTCTGTCTCCTCCTCCCAGATTATAAGTTACTTGAGGTATGATGGCAGGGATTTTTGTCTGTTTCTTCAGTGCTCTAGCCTTAGTAATATGGCACGTAGTAGATACTTAATAAATATATGGTTTATGAATGAACTCAAGGCTCAAAACCTTGGAAATTCTAATTCTGACCAAATGGAGTAAAGGGATTCAGATTTACCCTCCTGCTTGAAACAACTAAAAGACCACACAAAATATGTGAAACAATGGTTTTCATCACACTGAGTATCAGGCAACAAAGGACAGAGATCCGTGAGATATGGGAAACAGTAAGGTTAGCCATATGATAGCCCTAACTCACCGCCTTGAGAGAGATTCCACATGGTGCCAGGAAGAGGAACACAGCCAGAGCCTGGCAGGCTTGCTGAGTTGAGGAAATGGAGCTTAGAGTCCTGGGAGACCAAGGTGGTGGGGCAGAGTACTGGAGAGGGCAGAGCTGGAGAGACAGAGTGAGAGAGAAACATGATGGAGATCTTCAGAGGGTCTCTCCCATGTACTCAGTAGTGTTCCGATCAGCACATTCATATTTGAAAAATAACCAAGGTCAAGGAAAGAACCATTTGAAAGGATTAGAAGTAACAGTGCTTGGTCCTCACACAGGCCCAGGATAGTACCTGTTCTCAACCAGTTAGACTGGAAAACTTCATAATTCACAGGTCATTGAGTAGAGTAATTAGAAGGGTCTTGCCTCAACAGTGGGGAAGAATTAGCTCTAGACTAAACACTGCTCTGAACCTGCCCAACAAATCATAAACGCAAGAGCCAAAAGGATGAAACTGTTCCCCAGTAACTTAACTGTGTCCCAGAGCAAAGTTCAAGAATATTTATAGGAACACAAAAATATACGGCACCCAACTAGGTAAAATTCGCAGTGTCTGGCATCCAATCAAATATTACCAGGTGTGCAAAGAAGCAAGAAAATTCAACCCACAATGAGGGAAAAAATCCATCAATCAAAATCAACCCTAGAACTGACACTATAAGAAATGTTAAAAATTTTCCTTCAGGCAGAAGGAGAAATGATACCAGATGGAAATATGGGCCTATACAAAGGAATGAAGAGCACCAAAAAGGTAACTAATGGGTAAATACTCAGGAATTTTTGTTTTCTTATTATTTAAACTCTTTAAAAGATATTTGGTGGTTTAAATGAAATAATAACAATGTAAAATTGGATGGATAACATATGTAGAAGTGAAATGGATGACAGTAACATAAAAGCCAGGAGAGGATAAATGAAAACTCAAATGGGAGAAATTTCCCATTATGATGTTAACTATGGTACTATTTTTACCTAAGATTTTGAAGGTTCCAGGCTTTGAATGTTTCTCTGCAGAAGTGGAGTATGCTTCAAGTGTTGCATCTCCCTCTCTGGTCTTTTCTGAAAGGTTCAGCTAAGTTTCTAACAGCTGAATTTACTCCTTAAGGTTTTCCTCCTTTTCTTCTCTGTGTGCTGGATCCTTTCTTTTACTTTCTCTTTGCTTTCTGACTTAGAAATTTTTTTAACATACTCTTCTAGGTTCTCCCTTGTGGGGTCTCTCTTAGTAAGATATATGGAACATACATTATGTTTCTACCAAAAGCATCCACTGTGCAGAGAAATATTGTCCACTTTTATCTCCTTAAATTGCGTAGTCCCACTCAGGAGATATTTTCCCGTCAGAACCAAACTCTATTACTGCCCTTGGCTGGATCCCCTTTAATATGGTTCATATTTGCTTTGCCTCTCCTTAGAGCCATAATCCATAAATTTCACTAGTGTATTTCTTTAGGATACAGAGAGTTACTTCTTCTTATCTGCAAAACCTCTGTCATCCTGAAACTTACACAGTAATTCCTGAGATATTTGATGCTCAAATCACTTCCTACAACTGCCTTTCTCTTCAGTGGTGTCTCACAATTCTTTAATGGTTATCATGCAAGTCTCTAGTTGCAAGTTGCTATGGTTCTAGCAACACACATTGTGGCTATGATAGGATTTATTGAGAATATAACTTATACGCAAAGGAGCATAAGGACCCCATATACTATGGAGTACCTATTGTATTGAAGGATGTGCCTGAGCACACAGAGCTTGCAGACACTAGTAGAAGAGACTCTGCTGCCATGGGGCTTCCTGGATCAGGAATTATTTTTGAGGAAACTTTGAGGGTTAACTAGGGTGTTTGCATACCAACCCTGCAGGTGTCATCCTCCAGCTTTCTCTTTAAGCTAGCTCAGTCCTTCAGAGCCAGTTCACCTTTCCAGGTAAAGATGATAAAAGGGAGCCAGCATGACTTTGAAGAACAAAGATTTGTATCTTCTCAACTTGGACTCACTAGTTAGACCTGGGTGCATATCCTTTTCCCTTTATAAATGTCTCATTTTTTCTACACATATATATCTAGCCTATCTTCTAAGATCTCAGCCTTTTAAAAAGACATTTCTCTTGTCCTTTAGCTTAAATCAGTCCATCTTCTTTTGTCTTCCACCTTTCTTTTACTTGAGTTTAAGGCTGAAGCATACACTTTAGATTGTGTCAGTTTCTCATTGATTTATTGAGTGAAACTGATTTCTAGAAATGGAATATTACAGGCACAGGCTTTCTTCTTCCTTTTTGTTTTTTGAATTTAATTAAATTCATTTTTGACTTCTCATGCAGTAAAATTGACTTTTTTGGTGTACAGCTCTGTGAGTTTTAACACAGGTAATTCATATAGCTATGACAGCAATCAAGATATAGAACAATTTCATCATCCCCTAAAACATTAGCATCCTTGCCAGCATTTGGTATTAGTAATTTTCATTTGAGCCATTCTAATAGGTGCATAGTAGTATCTCATTTTTTTTAACTTGCATTTCTCTTATGGTAAATGATGTTGGACATATTTTCATATGCTTATTTGCCATCCTGTACCTTCTTTGGTAAAGTGTCTGCTCAAGTCCTTCGCCATTTTTTCAGTTGGGTTCTTTGATTTTGAACTATTAAGTGTAGAGAGTTTTTTATATATTCTGGGTACTGAATATGCTTTGTTGGATATGCGATTTGCAGATATTTTCTATGACCTGTACCTTATCTTTTCGATTTCTTATAAGTGTCTTTTGTGGAAATAATGTTTAACTTTTTACTGTAGTAAAATACATGTAACATAAAATTTACCATTTTAATACATGCAAGTCAGTGACATTAAGTACATTCAGAATGCTGCATAGACATTACCATTATCTAGTCCCAGACCTTTTTATTACCCCAAATGGAAACCCATCAAGCAGTCACTTTCCATTGCCCCTCCCACTAGCCCCTGGCAACCATTAATCTGATTTCTACCTCTATGGGTTTACCAATTCTGGATATTCCATATAAATGGAATTATACAATTTGTTGTCTTGTGTGTTAAGCTTCATTCACTTAGCACAACGTTTTCA
The DNA here is from genome assembly GCF_000442215.2 of Lipotes vexillifer. Lineage (NCBI taxonomy): Eukaryota > Metazoa > Chordata > Mammalia > Artiodactyla > Lipotidae > Lipotes > Lipotes vexillifer. The sequence goes on along the minus strand of NW_006789838.1, from coordinate 278,994 downwards.
AGGTCCATCCATATGGTAGCAGGTAGCAGTAATTCCTTTCTGTGGCTGAATAATATTCCATTGTATTGATATACCACGTTTGTTTATCCATTCATCCACTGTTAGAAATTTGGGTTGTTTCTACTTTTTGACTATTATGAATAGTGCTTCTATGAACATTCATGTATAAGTTTTTGTTTGAAAACCTGTTTTCAATTATTTTGAGTATATACACAGCCATCCTAGTGTGCACAAAGTGATTTCTCATGGAGTTTTTGATTTGCTTTTCCCTAATGACTAACAACATTGAGCATCTTTTCATGTGCTTGTTGGCCATTTGTGTATCTTATTTTGAGAAATGTCTATTCAAGTATTTTGCTCATTTTTAAATTGGGTTGTTTGTCTTTTTGTTGTTGAGTTTTAAGTATTCTTCAAATATTCTGAGTACTACTACCTTTATCAGGTATATCATCTGAAAATATTTTCTCCCATTTCATGGGTTGCCTTTTTCTCTCTTGATAGTTTCCTTTGATGAACAAAAACTTTAATTTGTTAATGTCTGCTTTGATTTTGCTTTTGGTGCTTGTGCTTTTGGTTTCATACTTTAAAAACCATTGCCAAAACCAAAGATTTACCATTATGTTTCCTTCTAAGAGTTCTATACTTTTAGCTCCTACATTTAAGTCTTTAATCCATTTTGAGTTAGTTTTTGTATATGGTTTGAGGTAAGGGTCAAATTTCATTCTTTTGAATGTGGCTATCCACCTGTCACAACACCATTTTGTTGTTTCCTCCATTGAATGCTTTTGAAATCCTTGCTAAAAACCAGTTGACCATGGATATATGGGTTTATTTGGATTCTGAATTATATTCCGTTGATTTATATGTCTACATTTATGTCAATACCATACACTTTTGATTACTGTAGCTTTATAGTAAGTAGCAGTAGTAAGTTTTTTTAAGTAAGGGAAATAAGTAGTAGCAGTAATTTTTGAAACAGGGTAGTATGAATCTCTAACTTTGCTCTTTTCCAAGATTGTTTTGACTATTCTGGGTCCCTTGCAATTCCATATTAATTTTAGGATTGACTTTTCCATTTCTGCACCAAAGGCCTTTGGGATATTGATAAGGATTTAATTGAACCTGCAGATTGATTTGGGGTATATTTCCATCTTAACAGTATTAAGTCTTCCAGTCAGTGAACATGGCACATATTTCCATTTATGTGGGTCTTCGTTAATTTATTTCAGCACTGTCTTGTGGTTTTCAGTGTATAAATCTTGCACCTCCTTGGTTAAATTTATTTCTAAGTATTTTATTATTTTGATGCTATTATAAATAGAATTATTTTCTTAATTTCCCTTTCAGATTGTTTATGGCTAGCATATACTCTACATTATATGCAACCAATATTTGTGTGTTTATTTGCACCCTGCTACTTTGCTTAATAGCTCAATTTGTATTTATAGGTTATTTACGAATTTCTTTTTGTAAGATCATATATCCTGTATATAGAGATAGATTTATTTCATTCTGTCCACTTTGGATACCGTTTATTTCTTTTTTGTGCCTAACTGCTCTGGTTGGAACTTCCAGTACAACGTGAATGGAGGTGGAAAAATTGGTCATACTTGTCTAGTTCCTGATCTTACAGGGAAAGTGTTCAGTCTTTTACCATAGAGTATGATGTTAGCTGTGAGTTTTTCATACTTGCTCTTTTCCATGTAGGAGAATTTTCCTCCTATTCCTAGTTTGTGGAGAGCTTTTACCATGAAAAGAGTGTTGGAGGTTGATAATAAATTTTCTGCATCTATTGAAATAATCATGTGTGCTTTTCCCCTTATTCTATTAATATAGTATATTACCATGACTGAATTTATTATGTTGAACTACCTTTGCATTCCTGGTTAAATCCTACTTGGTCATGGTGTATAATTCTTTTAATATGCTGCTGGATTCAGTTTCTGGTGTTTTGTTGAGGATTTTTGTATATATATGTATATTTGTAAAGGATATTGATATATTGTTTTCTTATGATGTCTGACTTTAGTATCGGGGTAAATGCTGGCCTTATAAGAATGAATTAGGAAGTGTTTCCTCCTCTTTTATTTTTTTTGGAATAATTTGAGAAGAATGGGTGTTAATTCTTTAAATGTTTGGTAAAATTCACCAAAGAACACTTCTGGTCCTACACTTTTTTGGTGGGTAGTTTTTATATTATTAGTTCAATCTATTCACTTGTTATAGAGATACTCAGATTTTTAATTTCTTTTAAAAGCAGTTTGGGTAGTTTGTATCTTTCTAGGAATTTTTCCATTTCACCTAAGTTATCTAATTTGTTGACATGCAGCTGTTCATAATATGCTATTATAATCCTTTTTTGTTCTGTTAGGTTGGTTGTAATGTTCCTTCTTTAATTTGAAACTTTAGTTATTTGTGTTTTTCTCTTTTTCTTCATCAAAGTAACTAAAAGTTTCTCAATTCTGTGGATATATTCAAAGATCCACCACTGGGTTATGTTGATTCTGTTGCTTTTCTATTCTCAATTTTGTTTATATTTGCTCTAATGTTTATTATTTACTTCCTTCTGTTTTCTTTGGGTTTAGTTTGATCTTCTTTTTCTAGCTTTTTAAGTTGTAAAATTAGATTGTTGATTTCAGATCTTTCTCCTTTTTTAATGTAGACATTCACAGTTATAAGTTTCCCTCTGAATACTGCTTTCACTGCATCTCATAAGTTTTGGTATGTTGCATTTTTGTTTTCAGTTGTCTCAAGATGTTTTCTAATTTTCCTTGTGATTTATTCTTTGACTGATTGGTTGTTTAAGAGTATGTGGTTTTGTTTTTTTTTTTTTTTAACATCTTTATTGGGGTATAATTGCTTTACAATGGTGTGTTAGTTTCTGCTTTATAACAGAATGAGTCAGTTATACATATATATATGTTCCCATATCTCTTCCCTCTTTGTCTCCCTCCCTCCCACCCTCCCTATCCCACCCCTCCAGACAGCCACAAAGAACCGAGCCGGTTTCCCTGTGCCATGCGGCTGCTTCCCACTGGCTATCTACCTTACGTTTGTTAGTATATATATGTCCATGTCTCTCTCTCGCCCTAACACACCTCACCCTTCCCCCTCCCCATATCCTCAAGTCTGTTCTCCAGTAGGTCTCTGTCTTTATTCCTGTTTTACCCCTAGGTTCTTCATAACATTTTTTTTTCCTTAATTCCATATATATGTGTTAGCATACGGTATTTGTCCTTCTCTTTCTGACTTACTTCACTCCGTATGACAGACTCTAGATCTATCCACCTCATTACAAATAGCTCAATTTCGTTTCTTTTTATGGCTGAGTAATATTCCATTGTATATATGTGCCACATCTTCTTTATCCATTCATCCGACGACGGGCACTTAGGTTGTTTCCATCTCCGGGCTATTGTAAATAGAGCTGCAATGAACATTTTGGTACATGACTCTTTCTGAATTCTGGTTTCCTCAGGGTATATACCTAGTAGTGGGATTGCTGGGTCATATGGTAGTTCTATTTGTAGTTTTTTAAGGAACCTCCATACTGTTCTCCATAGTGGCTGAACCAATTCACATTCCCACCAGCAGTGCAAGAGTGTTCCCTTTTCTCCACACCCTCTCCAGCATTTATTGTTTCTAGATTTTTTGATGATGGCCATTCTGACTGGTGTGAGATGATATCTCATTGTAGTTTTGATTTGCATTTCTCTAATGATTAATGATGTTGAGCATTCTTTCATGTGTTTGTTGGCAGTCTGTATATCTTCTTTGGAGAAATGTCTATTTAGGTCTTCTGCCCATTTTTGGATTGGGTTGTTTATTTTTTTGTTATTGAGCTGCATGAGCTGCCTGTAAATTTTAGAGATTAATCCTTTGTCAGTTGATTCATTTGCAAATATTTTCTCCCATTCTGAGGGCTGTCTTTTGGTCTTGTTTATGGTTTCCTTTGCTGTGCAAAAGCTTTGAAGTTTCATTAGGTCCCATTTGTTTATTTTTGTTTTTATCTCCATTACTCTAGGAGATGGGTCAAGAAGGATCTTGCTGTGATTTATGTCATAGAGTGTTCTGCCTATGTTTTCCTCTAAGAGTTTGATAGTTTCTGGCCTTACATTTAGGTCTTTAATCCATTTTGAGCTTATTTTTGTGTATGGTGTTAGGGAGTGATCTAATCTCATACTTTTACATGTACCTATCCAATTTTCCCAGCACCACTTATTGAAGAGGCTGTCCTTTCTCCACTGTATATTCCTGCCACCTTTATCAAAGATAAGGTGACCATATGTGCATGGGTTTATCTCTGGGCTTTCTATCCTATTCCATTGATCTATCTTTCTGTTTTTGTGCCAGTACCATACTGTCTTGATTACTGTAGCTTTGTAGTATAGTCTGAAGTCAGGCAGCCTGATTCCTCCAGCTCCATTTTTTGTTCTCAAGATTGCTTTGGCTATTCGGGGTCTTTTGTGTTTCCATACAAATTGTGAAATTTTTTGTTCTAGTTCTGTGAAAAATGCCAGTGGTAGTTTGATAGGGATTGCATTGAATCTATAGATTGCTTTGGGAAGTAGAGTCATTTTCACAATGTTGATTCTTCCAATCCAAGAACATGGTATATCTCTCCATCTGTTTGTATCATCTTTAATTTCTTTCATCAGTGTCTTATAATTTTCTGCATACAGGTCTTTTGTCTCCTTAGGTAGGTTTATTCCTAGATATTTTATTCTTTTTGTTGCAATGGTAAATGGGAGTGTTTTCTTGATTTCACTTTCAGATTTTTCATCATTAGTATATAGGAATGCCAGAGATTTCTGTGCATTAATTTTGTATCCTGCTACTTTACCAAATTCATTGATTAGCTCTAGTAGTTTTCTGGTAGCATCTTTAGGATTCTCTATGTATAGTATCATGTCATCTGCAAACAGTGACAGCTTTACTTCTTCTTTTCCGATTTGGATTCCTTTTATTTCCTTTTCTTCTCTGATTGCTGTGGCTAAAACTTCCAAAACTATGTTGAATAAGAGTGGTGAGAGTGGGCAACCTTGTCTTGTTCCTGACCTTAGTGGAAATGCTTTCAGTTTTTCGCCATTGAGGATGATGTTGGCTGTGGGCTTGTCATATACGGCCTTTATTATATTGAGGAAAGTTCCCTCTACACCTACTTTCTGCAGGGTTTTTATCATAAATGGGTGTTGAATTTTGTCAAAAGCTTTCTCTGCATCTATTGAGATGATCATATGGTTTTTCTCCTTCAATTTGTTAATATGGTTAATCACATTGATAGATTTGCGTATATTGAAGAATCCTTGCATTCCTGGAATAAACCCCACTTGATCATGGTGTATGATCCTTTTAATGTGCTGTTGGATTCTGTTTGCTAGTATTTTGTTGAGGATTTTTGCATCTATGTTCATCAGTGATATTGGCCTGTAGTTTTCTTTCTTTGTGACATCCTTGTCTGGTTTTGGTATCAAGGTGATGGTGGCCTCGTAGAATGAGTTTGGGAGTGTTCCTCCCTCTGCTATATTTTGGAAGAGTTTGAGAAGAATAGGTGTTAGCTCTTCTCTAAATGTTTGATAGAATTCGCCTGTGAAGCCATCTGGTCCTGGGCTTTTGTTTGTTGGAAGATTTTTAATCACAGTTTCAATTTCAGTGTTTGTGATTGGTCTGTTCATATTTTCTATTTCTTCCTGATTCAGTCTTGGCAGTTTGTGCATTTCTAAGAATTTGTCCATTTCTTCCAGATTGTCCATTTTATTGGCATAGAGTTGCTTGTAGTAATCCCTCATGATTTTTTGTATTTCTGCAGTGTCAGTTGTTACTTCTCCTTTTTCATTTCTGATTCTATTGATTTGAGTCTTCTCCCTTATTTTCTTGATGAGTCTGGCTAATGGTTTATCAATTTTGTTAATCTTCTCAAAGAACCAGCTTTTAGTTTTATTGATCTTTGCTATTGTTTCCTTCATTTCTTTTTCATTTATTTCTGATCTGATTTTTATGATTTCTTTCCTTCTGCTAACTCTGGGGTTTTTTTGTTCTTCTTTCTCTAATTGCTTGAGGTGCAAGGTTAGGTTGTTTATTCGAGATGTTTCCTGCTTCTTAAGGTGGGCTTGTATTGCTATAAACTTCCCTCTTAGAACTGCTTTTGCTGCATCCCATAGGTTTTGGGTCGTTGTATCTCCATTGTCATTTGTTTCTAGGTATTTTTTAATTTCCTCTTTGATTTCTTCAGTGATCACTTCGTTACTAAGTAGTGTATTGTTTAGCCTCCATGTGTTTGTATTTTTTACTGCTCTTTTCCTATAATTGATATCTAATCTCATGGCGTTGTGGTCGGAAAAGATACTTGATATAATTTCAATTTTCTTAAATTTACCAAGGCTTGATTTGTGACCCAAGATATGATCTATCCTGGAGAATGTTCCATGAGCACTTGAGAAAAATGTGTATTCTGTTGTTTTTGGATGGAGTGTCCTATAAATATCAATTAAGTCCATCCTGTTTAATGTATCATTTAAAGCTTGTGTTTCCTTATTTATTTTCATTTTGGATGATCTGTCCATTGGTGAAAGTGGGGTGTTGAAGTCCCCTACTATGAATGTGTTACTGTCGATTTCCCCTTTTATGGCTGCTAGTTTTTGCCTTATGTATTGAGGTGCTCCTATGTTGGGTGCATAAATATTTACAATTGTTATATCTTCTTCTTGGATCGATCCCTTAATCATTATGTAGTGTCCTTCTTTGTCTCTTCTGATAGTCCTTATTTTAAAGTCTATTTTGTCTGATATGAGAATTGCTACTCCAGCTTTCTTTTGGTTTCCATTTGCATGGAATATCTTTTTCCATCCCCTTACTTTCAGTCTGTATGTGTCTCTAGGTCTGAAGTGGGTCTCTTGTAGACAGCATATATATGGGTCTTGTTTTTGTATCCATTCAGCCAATCTGTGTCTTTTGGTGGGAGCATTTAGTCCATTTACATTTAAGGTAATTATCGATATGTATATGGTTGTTAGTATTTGCCTTATGTATTGAGGTGCTCCTATGTTGGGGGCATAAGTATTTACAATTGTTATATCTTCTTCTTGGATCGATCCCTTAATCATTATGTAGTGTCCTTCTTTGTCTCTTCTGATAGTCCTTATTTTAAAGTCTATTTTGTCTGATATGAGAATTGCTACTCCAGCTTTCTTTTGGTTTCCATTTGCATGGAATATCTTTTTCCATCCCCTTACTTTCAGTCTGTATGTGTCTCTAGGTCTGAAGTGGGTCTCTTGTAGACAGCATATATATGGGTCTTGTTTTTGTATCCATTCAGCCAATCTGTGTCTTTTGGTGGGAGCATTTAGTCCATTTACATTTAAGGTAATTATCGATATGTATGTTCCTATTCCCATTTTCTAAATTGTTTTGGGTTCGTTATTATAGGACTTTTCCTTCTCTTGTGTTTTTGTCTAGAGAAGTTCCTTTAGCATTTGTTGTAAAGCTGGTTTGGTGGTGCTGAACTCTCTCAGCTTTTGCTTGTCTGTAAAGGTTTTAATTTCTCCATCAAATCTGAATGAGATCCTTGCTGGGTAGAGTAATCTTGGTTGCAGGTTTTTCTCCTTCATCACTTTCAGTATGTCCTGCCACTCCCTTCTGGCTTGTAGAGTTTCTGCTGAGAGATCAGCTGTTAACCTTATGGGGATTCCCTTGTGTGTTATTTGTTGTTTTTCCCTTGCTGCTTTTAATATGCTTTCTTTGTATTTAGTTTTTGACAGTTTGATTAATATGTGTCTTGGCGTATTTCTCCTTGAATTTATCCTGTATGGGACTCTCTGTGCTTCCTGGACTTGATTAACTATTTCCTTTCCCATATTAGGGAAGTTTTCAACTATAATCTCTTCAAATATTTTCTCAGTCCCTTTCTTTTTCTCTTCTTCTTCTGGAACCCCTATAATTCGAATGTTGGTGCGTTTAATGTTGTCCCAGAGGTCTCTGAGACTGTCCTCAGTTCTTTTCATTCTTTTTTCTTTATTCTGCTCTGCAGTAGTTATTTCCACTATTTTATCTTCCAGGTCACTTATCCGTTCTTCTGCCTCATTTATTCTGCTATTGATCCCATCTAGAGTATTTTTCATTTCATTTATTGTGTTGTTCATCATTGTCTGTTTCATCTTTATTTCTTCTAGGTCCTTGTTAACTGCTTCTTGCATTTTGTCCATTCTATTTCCAAGATTTTGGATCATCTTTACTATCATTATTCTGAACTCTTTTTCAGGTAGACTGCCTATTTCCTCTTCATTTGTTAGGTCTGGTGGGTTTTTATCCTGCTCCTTCATCTGCTGTGTGTTTTTCTGTCTTCTCATTTTGCTTATCTTACTGTGATTGGGTTCACCTTTTTGCAGGCTGCAAGTTCGTAGCTCCCGTTGTTTTTGATGTCTGTCTCCAGTGGCTAAGGTTGGTTCAGTGGGTTGTGTAGGCTTCCTGGTGGAGGGGACTAGTGCCTGTGTTGTGGTGTATGAGGCTAGATCTTGTCTCTCTAGTGGGCAGGTCCACGTCTGGTGGTGTGTTTTGGGGTGTCTGTGGACTTATTATGATTTTAGGCAGCCTCTCTGCTAGTGGGTGGGGTTGTGTTCCTGTTTTGCTATATGGTTGGCATAGGTTGTCCAGCACTGTAGCTTGCTGGTCGTTGAGCGAAGCTGGGTGCTGGTGTTGAGATGGAGATCTCTGGGAGATTTTCGCCGTTTGATATTATGTGGGGCTGGGAGGTCTCTTCTTGACGAGTGTTCTGAAGTTGGCTCTCCCACCTCAGAGGCCGAGTCCTGACTCCTGGCTGGAGCAGCAAGAGCCTTTCATCCACTCGGCTCAACTTGGTACGAGGGATGCCTGCTTCAAGACGCAGCAAGTCTGGGGGCTCCTAGGCTGGTTCCCGTGGCTGGGGTAAGAGCTGGGTGATGTTCCATCTAAACCCGGCACAGCCTCCTGACCTCATGCCGAGACTTTTGAGTATGTGGTTTTATTTTCACGTATTTGTGAATTTTTCAGTATTCCTTCTTCTGTTGATTTCTAGTTTTTCTCCATTGTGATTGGGGAAGATACTTTGCATTTAAAATTTAGGCAAGCTTCTTCTAGGTCTGGATCAAGATGGCAGAGTAGGAAGATCCTGAGCTCACCTCCTTCCACAGACACACCCAAAAAACAACTACATATAGAACAACTATCTCTGAGAGTGACCTGAAGACTAACAGAACAGATTTCTACAAAGACCTTTTCTATAAAGAAAAGGTCACATCAAGATGGCTAGGAGGGGAAGAGATGGAGACTGTTCAGAACCCACAACCCTGGTGAGGTGACCAAAAAGTAGGAGGGATATCACAGCTGCAGAAGTCCTCCAAGGAATGAGGGATCCAAGCCCCACATCAGGCTCTCCAGCCCAGGGGACCTGCCCTGTAACATCTGGCTTTGAAAATGAGTGAGGCTTATATCTAGAGAGCCAGAGGTCTGTGGGACACTGAGCTCTTGAAGGCTTGCTCTGAGTTCCAGCACAGAGGCAGCAGCTTAAAAAGCACCTGGATCATACGAGACTAAATTTAGGGCATATGCCAGAGGGGCAGGGATCTGGCGGAATTTTCTCTGGGGATGGTAGTGCTGGCAGTCACCATTTTTTTTTTTACCCTTCTTCCTTCTAGCTGGCCAGATAATGGTGGGGACCATTTCTGTAACTCTCCATCAATCTAGCTAACACTGGGTGCCCAGCTCCAGCATTCCCCTGAATACCAGCCCTGCCCAAACTGCCCAGCCCAGCTGGCTCTTCCAAAGCAGCTCCCACCTGCCCCAGCCAGTGGATGACCCCAGCTAGCACTGGCACCACTCCAAAGTGTCTCTCACTCTGGGAGACCAGTCCCGCCCACCAGCATGCCCACACCAGTTGTGGCCAGGCCTCATAGATAGCCATGCTGGGGACCAGCCCTGCCCACTAGGTCATCTACAGCAATTGTAGCCAACCCACACAGCAAGCCAGGCTGGGGTCCAGCCCCACCCCCCAGCACACCTGCAGCAGTCACAGCCAGGCCTCACAGCCAGCCAGCCTGGAGGACCAAACTTGCATACCAGCATGCCCAGAGCAATCACAGCCTGGCTACACAGGAGAACACATGCAGGCAACACGGGATACTCCTGGAGACCCTGGCTCTGGTGACCAGGGAGGGTTGGGCCCCACAGGACACTTTCTACATAAGGCCACTCTTTAGAGTTAGGGAGACGTAGCTGATATACCTAATACATAGAAATAACCACAGAGAGTTAGGCAAAATTAGGAGACAAATCAATACCTTCCAAACAAAAGACAAGACAAAACCTCAGAAAAAGAACTAAACAAAATGGAGATAAGCAACTTACCAGAAAAGGAGTTCAAAGTAATAGACCTAAAAATACTCACTGATCTTGGAAAATTAATGGATAAACTCAGTGAGAACTTAAAAAGATAGGTAGAAAATATAAAAAAGAACCAATAGAACTGAAGAATACGGTAACTGAAATGAAAAAATACAACAGAGGGAATAAATAGCAGATTAGAGAGTGCAGAAAAACAGATCACTGGGTAATGGAAATCACCCAATTAAAACAGCAAAAAGAAAAAAAAAGAATTTAAAAAACGAGGATAGTTTAAGGGACCTATGCAACAACATCATGTGTACTAACATTCACATTATAGGGTACCCAGAAGGAGAAGAGACAGAGAAAGGAACACAAAACCTATTTGGCTGTAAACTTCTCTATCCTGGAGAAGGAAACAGAAATCCAAGTCCAGGAAACACAGAGAGTCTCAAATGAAAGGAACCCAAAGAGATCCACACCAAGACACATTATAATTAAAATGTCAAAATTTAAAGACAAAGAGAGAATCTTAACAGCAACAAGAGAAAAACAAATAGTTACATACGAGGGAACTTCCATAAGATTATCAGCTGATTTTCCAGCAGAAGCTTTACAGACCAGAAGGGACTGGCATGATATATTCAAACTACTGAAGGGAAAAAACTTACAACCAAGAATACTCTAACTGGCAAGATTTTCATACAGAATTGAAAGAGAGATGAAGAGTTTCCTAGACAAGCAAAAGCTAAAAGAGTTCATCACCACTAAACCAGCATTATGAGAAATGTTAAAGGGACTTCTTTAAATGGAAAAGAAAAGTCTATACCTAGAAACAAGAAAATTATGAAAGAAAAAAACTCACTGGTAAAGACAAACAAATCGTAAAGATAGTGAATCAACCACTATAGAGCTACTATGAAGGAGGAGACAAAAGTAGTAAGTTCATCTATATACAAAATTATTAATTATGCAATATACTAAATAAAAAGATGTAAAATATGATGTCAGAAACATAAAATGGGGGAAGGAGAGTTTAGATGTAGTGTTTTTAGAATGTGCTCAAACTTAAGTGACCATCAACTTAAAGTGAACTGCCATGTACATAAGCTGTTATATATAAACCTCATGGTAACCACAAACCAAAAACCTATAACAAATACCAAAAAAATTAAGAGAAAATGATACAAATAGAACACTAAAGGAAATCATCAAATTGCAAGGGAAGAGAATAAGAAAAGAAAAACAGAGAAGAACTACAAAAACAACCAGAAAACAATTAACAAATGGCGATAAGTACATATCTATCAATAATTACTTTAAATGTAAATGGACTAAATGCTTGAATCAAAAGCTGAATGGATAAAAATAAAACAAGATATATATGCATATTGCCTACCAGATATTCACTTCAGATCTAAAGACACAGACTAAAAGTGAGGGAATGGAAAAAGATATTCCATGAAAATGGAAAGAAAAAGAAAGCTGGATTAGCAATACGTATATCAGACAAAATAGACTTGAAAACAAGACAGTAACAAGAGACAAAGAAGGGCATTACATAAAAGGATCAATTCAAAAAGAGGATATAACACTTTTAAATATTCACCCAACATAGGAGTACCTAAATACATAAAGCAAATATTAACAGACATAGAGGGAGATATTGATAATAATGCAATAACAGTAGTGGACTTTAACACCCCCACTTACATCAATGGATATATCATCCAGGCAGAAAATCAATGAGGAAACATCAGCCTAAACAGATACATTAGATCAGATAGACTTAATAGATATGTGCAGAACATTCCACCTCAAAACATCAGAGTACACATTCTTTTCAAGTGCACATGGAACATTCTCTAATATAGATCACATGTTAGGCTACAAAACAAATCTTAATAAATTTAACAAGATTGAAATCACATCAGGTATCTTTTCTGACCTCAAAGATATGAAACTGGAAATCAACTACAAGAAGAAAACTGGAAAAAACAAAAATACATGGAGGCTAAGCAATATGCTACTAAGAAAGCAATATGTCAATGAAGACATCAAAGAAAAAATAAAAAGAATACCTTGAGACAAATAAAAATGGAAAGACAACTGTTCAAAATCAGTTGAAGCAAAAGCACTTCTAAGAGGAAAATCTATAGTGATACAGGCCTCCCTCAGGAAACAAGAAAAATCTCAAATAATGAATCTGACCTTATACCTAAAGGAACTAGAAAAAGAAGAACAAACAAAATTCAATGTTAATAGAAGGAAGGGAATAATAAAGATTAGAGTGGAAATAAAGACTAAAAAATAGAAACTATTATTTAAACTAAGAACTGGTTCTTTGAAAAGGTAAACAAATTTATAAACCTTTAGTCAGACTCATCAAGGAAAAAAAGAGGGCCCAAATAAATGAAATCAGAAATGAAAGAGGAGAGGTTACAACTGACACCTCAGACATACAAAGGATCATAAGAGAATAATACAAACAATTATACACCAACAAGTTGGACAACCTAGAATAACTCGATAAATTTCAAGACGCATACAATCTTCCAAGACTGAATCAAGAAAAAATAGAAAATCTGAGTAGACCAATCACTAGTAGTGAAATTGAATCAGTAATAAACGAACTCTCAGCAAACAAAGTCCAGGATCACTTGACCTCACAGGTGAATTCTACCAAACATCTAAAGAAAAGTTAATACCTATCCTCATCAAATTACTACAGAAATTTGAAGAGAAAGGAACACTCCCAAACTCATTCTCTGTGGCCAACATTACCCTGAGAGCAAAACGAGATAAAGGCACTACAAAAAAAAATGTACAGGCCAATAACTCTGATGAACATAAATGCAAAAATTCTCCAAAAATATTAGCAAACTGAATTCAACAATTCATTAAAAGGATCATAGGCCATGATCAAATGGGATTTATTCCAGGGATGCAAAGGTGGCTTAATATCTGCAAATCAATTGATGTGGTACACCACATTAACAAAATAAAGGATAAAAATCATATGATCATCTCAATAGATGCAGAAAAAGCACTTGACAAAATTCAACATCCATTTATGATAAAAACTCTCAACAAAGTGGGTATAGAGAGAATGTACCTCAACATAACTAAGGCCATATATGAAAAACCCACAGCTAACATAATACTCAAGAGTAAAAAGATTAAAATTTTACCTTTAAGATTAGGAAGAAGACAAGGATGCCCACTCTTGCCACTTTTATTCAACATGGTATTGGAAGTCCTAGCCACAGCAAACAGAAAGTAAAAAGAGATAAAAGGCATCCAAATTGGAAAGGAAGAATTAAAACTGTCACTCTTGGCAGATGATATGATACTATATATAGAAAACTCTAAAGACTCCACCAAAAAACTGTTAGAACTAATAAATGAATGCAGTAAAGTTGCAGGATACAAAATAAATATACAGAAATCTGTTGTGTTTCTATACACTAATAACAAACTATAAAAAACAGACATTTTTAAAATTCCATTTATAATTGCATCAAAAAGAATAAAATACCTAGAAATAAATTTAACCAAGGAAGTGAACGACTTGTACTCTGAAAACTATAAGAAATTGATGAAAGAAATTGAAGGTGACGCAAAGAAATGGAAAGATATACTACGTTCATGGATTGGAAGAACTAATATTGTTAAAATGTTCATACTATCCAAAGCAATCCACAGACTTAAAGCAATCCACAGACTTAATGCAACCCCTGTCAAAATACCAATGACACTTTTCACAGAACTGAGACAAATAATCCTAACATTTGTATGGAACTGCAGAAGAGCCCAAGTAGATAAAGCAACCTGAAGAAAGAAGAACAAAGCTGGAGGTATCATGCTCTCTCATTTTAAACTATACTACAAAGCTACAGTAATCAAAACTGTATGGTAGTGGCACAAAAACAGATAAGTAGATCAATGGAACACAATAGAGAGCCCAGAATAAACCCACCCATAGTAAACGGATGTTCACTAAACTCATTGTGGTAATCATTTGATGATGTACGTTAAGTCAAATCATTATGCCACACACCTTAAACTTATACGGTGCTGTATGTCAATTATATTTCAATAAAACTGGAAGGAAAGAAAAACAAGGCTAGTTTGACTTACAACTCAAACAAATGCAAAGTGCTTTTTCTCGATTCAACTATTTTGCTTTAACATACATCAGAAATACTTTATGTACACTTCCCATTTTGTCACATGGAATATTAAGAAAAATGTGCACTCAAGGGTTGATATTTTAAAAAACTAACTGCTTCATCAAGGACATACTTGAGTGAAAACTTTTTCCCCCTTCAAGGGCATGGTGGTGAATAATACAATGACTAACTAGTGCAGTTTGGTGCTACTGCCCTGATTGGTAGTTTTGCCCACTATTGTTTTGTACCATCGGTGCAAATGTCAACACAGTGAAAAAGAAAAATGACTTTTTAGAATTATTATGAAAAGAGTCTTGACCCTGTGGACCCCTGAAAGAGTCTCGACCCTGTGGACCCTGAAAGAGTCTCAAGAACTGTAGACCACACTCTGAGTACCACTACTCTAGCATTGAGTAGCGTTAAGAAAAATAATAACTAACAAACTGATAGAAGGTAAAGAGAAATCATTTTAAAATGCTTAATAAGGCAAGAAAAGAGAGAGAGATGAATGTACATAGGTAGAACACATAGTACAATGGTAGATTTAAACCCTTAAGGTCAGCTCTTTCTTTTGTCTCCCATACAGGTAGAACCCAGCAGGTACTTCAAACCATTCTCCCAATGTTTCCAGATAGACTTCCATCCTAGGATAAGTGCAATTTAGCCTTAATCTGAGACTTCTGCTTCAAATGAGTGGAATGAACAGTGGGAACTAAGATCACTAAAGTTATTTGAGCAATAGGTTTAGAAAGAAATATGGTAGAAAATAACCCCTACTTTGCTAAATGAAGATGGCAACTCATACCCATTTACTTGAGAATGTAGATTCAACCCTGCAGATGAAGATCTAAGATGCACACATAGTATGTCAAAGAAAGGAAAATCATTTGAGTACATAGTGCCTCAAGCTTCAGGAGAATTTTGTGATTGGCATAGTCATTTGCTTTCTATTTAGAAGCAAATCGAAGGACAAACAGGATGAGGTAAGGAGTCATCCTCTAAATTCCCCTTCCCCAAAGACAAACTATCTAGTTCATTGAGTTGGACACTGCTAGGGATTCATCAATAGTATCTTCACTGTCCATCTCCATTGTGCAGATGTGTCTATCTCATTGACTGGTTGTCCATCAAATCTGAATCTAATCTATCTCATTGACAGGCCTTGTCTCTCACAATATGCCTTCATTAGTTTGATGAAAGGTGTTTGTCATTTATTTTGAGCTAAATCACAGATCCATCATAGAATTATAACATAAAAGAGTTAGAAGTAATCTTTGCAGTCATTTCTTCTAGCCCCTTACCTGGTAAAGAAATATCCTCTACGGTAGCCATACCTAGAGGCCATTCAGCAGGTTCTTAGATACTTCTTATGACAGGGAGCTCACTAACTTGTGAAACAGGCCATTTCACTTATAGTCAGCCCTAGTTCTTAGTAAGTTCTTCCTTATATTGAATCAGGATTCCTTGGAATTTTCATCTCAGCCTAGGCACCCATTCAGATGTTCACAGAATAAGAATAAGCCTACCATTTTTTTCCAGATAGCCTGCTACTTTGGGGTTAATATTGTAATTCTTTGTTTTTGATCTTATACTTAGATTTTCTTTGGAAAACTAGGTACTGATGCTTTTGGTAGGTGACTTTGAAGAGTCTGTGTAGGGGGTGAGGAAGAGAGAAACACCTGCATTTATATGATAGCATCATTGTAGTGGACATATTTGGATGGCTACCTAGCACTCACTCTCCCTTTTCAGATTTTATAACAGACTCCTGACTTTATTCAGATGTCCATCATCCACTCCCCAATCACACTTACCCAAGTGACTCAGGGGAAGGTGAGCTTGTCCTTAGCTCTAGGAATGGGTCTTGATTATTTCAGTCAATAAAGGTAATGCAAACCTCCTTCCAAGTGATTGGCTCAGAAATAAAAATTAAGCTAATAAATGCATGACATACACCTAGCAACTATTACTGACACAGGAGTAGGGTTGTGGCTTTCATTCAATCAGTTTGAAGGGAAGTACTCTTTATTTTATGATCAGGAGAAAGATTTTTCTCTCTCTGTCATTGAACATGAACAAGGAAATGTATTTCCCCAGTAGCTTTAGGCAGTCACCTTGTGACTGTGAAGGAAGCCAGCCTGTGCTCAAAGTGGACACACACAGAGGAAGGTTGAGTTGAGAAAATTAGAGAGAGAGAGAACTGGGGACCTGATTGTACCATGCCCAGAGTCCATACCGTGTTTGGATTTCCAGTCAAGTGAGATAAAATTTTCTCTTATTATTTAAGTTGGTTTATGTTGGCTTTTCTGTGACTTGTAGCTCAAGACATACTAATACAACCATCTACTTCCTCAAGGTGAAGTTTCTGACTCTGATGTAGAATGGCAGGGTTAACTCCACTGGGTTGGTGCAAGTGGGATAGAAATTGAGGTAAAAGGAATGGGGCTTTTTTTTACAGAGGAGTACAACCAATTATAAATTTGGACTTTGGGTATATCCCTAGGTAATTTTCTTTGGCCTTAATGCTAAGGAAGGAAACTAGCATTTGTTGAATGCCTGTTATGTGCCAGGCACTTTCCTATATGCCAAGTCATTTAATCCTCACTGTGAAGCAGGTACAAGTTTCCAGTGTGGAAAGTGAGGCTCACTGATGTTAAATGAATTGCCCAGGATCACACAGCTAGTTGGTGGTAGAGTCAGGATCCAGCCTTGACCTGGTTGCCTCTAAGTCCAGTGCTCTTTCTGTCACATTCTTGACAGACAATTCTTTCCAGACAATTCTAGTCCCTATGCCAGAGAAAGCTGTTCAAAGTCTTAGACAGACTCTTTTTCTACAATGTTAGTATTTTGTAGTAGTTAAAATATGGAATATGAACTCACATAAACATTGGCTCGAATTCTAGTACCAATTATTCAGCTCTATTTTTGTAAAGTTCTTCTTTACATTGACGTAAGCCTACACCATTCACTGTCTTTTTGACCTTGCATGAGTTACCCTTTCTGTGCTTCAGTGTTCCTCCTTTGTAAAATGAAGGTAATTACTTCACGGTGTTGTTGTGAGGATTAATGAGGTAATGCTTGTGAAGTTCCTGGAATATAGTGAGTACAGTGGTGAATCAAGAGTGAGGGGGTAGGAGGAGACTACCTCGAAGTGGAGGAGTATTTTATCACTGATTTTATTTAGGATTTGCAGGTCATGGTGATAAAAGGCATATCAAGTTTCAGTCAGTTTCCTTTAAGTTCTCTACAGAAAAGTCACTCCTTTACTGCCTGTACTGGGGGCATACCACTCTTAAAGCCCTGATCTTGGTAGGCCTGTCAGTGAATATATGCCATCCACTATTATTTTTAAGGCCAAAAACAGGAAGAATCTTACAGTGAGGATAGGAGCATCAAACAAACTTAGTCTTTGCTGTTTAAAGGGCATTCATTTCATTAGGTGTAACTTTTGGCTTCGATTATTAGTTGGATTTTTAAAATTTGTAGTTTGATTCATATAGTTCTTCTAGTAGAAAGGAAGCACTGTGTATTAAACAAATATTATCTTCCCCCCCAACCATAGGATTTTTTTTTTTTTTTTTTTTAATTTGGCTGCGCCAGGTCTTAGTTGCGGCATGCGGAATCTTTTTTAATTGCAGCATGCAAACTCTTAGTTGTGGTATGTGGGATATAGTTCCTTGACCAGGGATCAAACCTGGGCCCCCTGCATTGGGAACGCAGAGTCTTAACCACTGGACCACCAGGGAAGTCCCCCAACCATAGGATCTTAGACATGAGATTTGTTCAACATTCTTCAATGTTTAGGGAACGTCTTTTTGCCCTGTTTACAAGTCCCATTGCATGGGGCACAAGAATAGTCAAATGGATTTATGTTGGCAGGGGTGGGTAGGGAAGGCTTTACATACATAATCTTATTGAATTTTCAAGACAACCCTGTGAAGTAATGGTTGAGGTAAGGGTATTATCTCACTTTTGCTGAGGAATAAACAGATTTGTGGATGCAGTGTAACCCCTTGGTAATGGGAGAGGGGAATTTTATTTCTCTGGTCTCTCACTTTCCAAGATAGGTGAGGGCTACTACTTTGCTTGAAACTCAGAAATGCCTTTCAGTTATATACTGATGAAAGCCAATATGTGATTCAGGTTGACTGGGCTAACAAAGCTTGTGATTCATTAACTGCTTTGAATAATTTCCCACTCCCAGTAGACCCTGAGGCCCTTCAGAGCCAGGGCCTATACTATTCATCCCAATATTCAAGTTGTTTAGTAGGGTTTTGTGTGGTATTCATAGAAACATTAATCTTTAAGTAGGGGGGGGGACTATGTAGGAGAACAGAAATCTTCACGTCATTCTTCAGGCTTAACCCCTCCAGTTTCTCAGATACTGGAGCTTCTCTAGACATCAGTGAGAGCCCAGCACTGCCTGAACTATATTTATGCCCAACTTCCATACCTACTTTTGCCAGGACAGATTGTCATGAAGGAATTAAGTAGAAGGGAGCAACTCTCTTAGGCCAGGAGGAGGAGAGACTAGTAGAACATTGGGTAAACTTTCATGAAAGGTTGGATCTCTACAGGCAAAAGGTCACATGGTCAAGGCTCAGGCCTTTCTCTTGTAAGTCATCAGGCCTTTCCCCCCACCATGCCAATTGGCTTCATGTAAAACCAGGTCTCTGATATCTACACCTTTTTCACTCTATCCTGAACTACATGCCCTAACCTGCCTCACAATCTCTGCTTGCCAATTTATTCCTGATCTTACTGGTTTCTGACCTTGTAGCCTATCTTTCCCAACAGTTTCATCAACATCTAATTTCAGCACCACTTCCTCAGCTCTGACCTTTATATTATGAGTTTGGCCATGATATGAATTCTTTGTCTGGTTATTCCATTGTTGGCTTTTAAGCACAAGAGAAGAAGCTACTGGTAGTGAAAGCCATCTTAGAAATATAAAGGCAAAACCTCATGGGATCATGAAATGAAGATTATTGGAGGCCTCTGGAAATCTACAGATACCACAGGATCTGTTATTCTGAAGTTTGATTGCAAAATCACACATACAAGATCATGCCATCTGAAAGTAAAGATAGTTTTACTTCTTCCTTTCCATTCTGTATGCCATTTTTTCTCTTTTTCTTGCCTAATTTCCCTGGCTAGAATCTCCAGTATAATGTCAAACAGAAGTAGTGAGACTAGACATTTTTTGGTCTTGCTCCTGACCTTACAGGGAAAGCTTTCATTCTTTCAGTCTTTAGGTATGATGATAGATGTGGGGTTTTTGTAGGTGCCCTTTTTAGGTTGAGGAAATGTCCTAGTTTGTTAATTTGTTGATATTAATTTTTTGTATTTTTAATTTTTTTTTTTTTTTTGGCTGTGTTGGGTCTTCGTTGCTGCTCGTGGGCTTTCTCTAGTTGCGGCAAGCGGGGGCTACTCTTTGTTGTGGTGTGTGGGCTTCTCATTGCGGTGGCTTCTCTTGTTGCAGAGCACGGGCTCTAGGCATGTGGGCTTCAGTAGTTGTGGCTCACTGGCTCTAGAGTACAGGCTCAGTAGTTGTGGCGCATGGGCTTAGTTGCTCCGCAGCATGTGGGATCTTCTTGAACCAGGGATCGAACCTGTGTCCCCTGCACTGGACAGGGGACTTTACTGCACTGGACTTTATTGGAGTATAGTTGATTTACAATGTTGTGTTAGTTTCTGCTGTACAGCAAAGTGAATCAGTTGTACATATACATATATCCATTCTTTTTTAGATTCTATTCCCATGTAGGTCATTACAGAGTATTGAGTAGAGTTCCCTGTGCTATACAGTAGGTCCTTATTAGTTATCTATTCTCTATATATAGTAGTGTGTATATGTCAATCCCAATCTCCCAATTTGTTCCTCCCTCCTTTCCCCTTTGATAACCATAAGTTTGTTTTCTACATCTGTGACTGTATTTCTGGTTTGTAAATAGGTTCATTTGTACCATTTTTTTAGATTCCACATATAAGCAATACAGTATTATATTTATCTTTCTCTATCTGACTTACTTCATTCAATATGACAATCTCTAGGTACATCCATGTCACTGCAAATGCCATTATTTCATTCTTTTCATGGCTGAGTAATATTTCATTGTATATATGTACCACATCTTCTTTATCCATTCCTCTGTTGAAGGACATTTAGGTTGCTTCCACGTCCTGGCTATTGTAAATAATGTTGCATTGAACATTGGGGTACATGTATCTTTTCAAATTATGATTTTTCTCTGGATATATGCCCAGGAGTGGGATTGCTGGATCATATGGTAGCTCTATTTTTAGTTTTTTAAGGAACCTCCTTACTGTTCTCCATAGTGGCTGTACCAATTTACATTCCCACCAACAGTGCAAGAGGGTTCCCTTTTCTGCACACCCTCTCTAGCATTTATGGTTTGTAGATTTTTTTGATGATGGCCATTCTGACCAGTGTGAGGTGATACCTCATTGTAGTTTTGATTTGCATTTCTCTAATAATTAGTGGTGTTGAGCATCTTTTCATGTGCCTCTTGGCCATTTGTATGTCTTCTTTGGAGAAATGTCTGTTTAAGTCTTCCACCCATTTTTGGATTGGGTTGTTTGTTTTGATATTGAGCTGCATTAGCTGTTTTCATATTTTGGAGGTTAATCCCTTGTCAGTTGCTTCATTTGCAAATATTTTCTCCCATTCTGTGGGTTGTCTTTTCATTTTGTTTATTGTTTCCTTTGCTGTGCAAAAGCTTTTAAGTTTAATTAGGTCCCATTTGTTTATTTTGTTTTTATTTTCATTACTCTAGGAGGTAGATCAAAAAAGATCTTGCTGCGATTTATGTCAGAGAATGTTCTGCCTATGTTTTCCTCTAAGTTTTATAGTATCCGGTATTATATTTAGGTCTTTAATCCACTTTGAGTTTATTCTTGTGTATGGTGTTAGAGAATATTTTGGTATGTTGTGTCTTAATTTTCATTCCTCTGAAAGTACTTTTCAAATTCTCATGATTCTTCTTTGACCCATTGGTTATTTACTAATATGTTGTTTAATTTCCACATATTTGTGAATTTCCCAAAATTTATTGTTATTGAGTTCTAATTTAATTCCACTATGGCTAGAGAACATACTTTGATTTCAAACCCAGGGTGACCCTCCCCCTCTATAAGATGGACACTGGAGGAAGGTGGTAGCTTCTAGTCTTCTTAGCTTACCCCTCCCTGCATGAAATCTCTGCATTATGAGCCAGCTGTGGCAGAGGTGGTTGGGGGCAGTATTATTGGCCTCCTACACCTAGAGTAGAGCTTACACCCTACAAGTGAACGATGGGTAGCTAAAGAGAGAACCATCCTATATGCCATGCCTGGCTGGAATAGTTTCTGTAACATGTTGCTAGAAGGTATGAGAAACAACAGCAACCTCACCATTCTGGGTGAAATTGTATCCCCAAACTAGAAACTGGGGGAGAAGGAACCCCTAACTTCTTGGCTGCACATGCCCAGGGTAGACTTCCATAACATGAGCTGGGAGAGGAGAGAGAGTAATAGAGTGAATTGTGGCTCAAAGGTCACAGACTTACTGTTCCTGCTGAGTTTTAGTAGATATTCTTGGATGAATGTTTTTTCCATTTTCTGTAGCCCTTAGGAAATTTTCCAGTGACTTTGAATTATTTTTAAAATAATTTTCATCACTTAAATTGTTGTTTGGCTGGGGAGAGGGTAAGCTGGACTCATTCCAAAAGTCCTGCTCCCCAAATACTATTTTTATACATAGAAACTTCTCTGGAAAGTCATCTTGCACCTGTCACCCTTCCTTATTTAGATAAGATTGAATGTTTTTAAAAGGTGCCCAAAGGCCCAGGCTCCCTAGAAGTGGTCTAGAAGTTAAGAGATCAGATGACATGGATAGAAACCTCAGAAAGTGGCTGTGAGTCAGTGGTAGTCCAGGAATATTTCATTAAATTTTTGTTCTTGGCAAAGATCACCAAGGCACTCCTATGGTGGGGGCCAGACCACTTCTAGTGTCAATCTATATGATATCTATATGATCATGAAAGACGTGGAAGGTGAATATATCTGTTTGGCAAGAAGGAACACCCTGTTCTACCTTAAGAGTTGCATACGGCACACATTTTAGCAATTATTACATTTCCGCCAAGTCTTGCCTTATGTGACCCTCTGTACCTAGAATTTGGAAGTAATTTTGGACATAATGAAGAGAAAAGTTTCCTGCATTGTGAATAGAGCTGAGTGACTGATTTGATGCCCAGTGTCTGTTTTCCTGCCAAATTTATATAGTATCTTCAGGCATCAAAGCTTTCTGCCAGTTTATTGACCCCAGTTCATCAAGCACTTCTCTTCCCCTCTAAAGAAAAATGGAGTGCTACACTTCTGATAAAGGACCACTTAACTGTGGTCTCTACACAATATCTGATCATTCTACTTATTACTATTAATCTTCATGGATAAACTTCATGGAGCATGGATCTTTGAACATTTAATATTTAAGGTCTTTACGATACTGCTTTTAAGTGGTGATGATAAACCCATTCTAATTAAGATAAAATAATGATTTAGTATGTTCCAGTGACATTCCTTGGCCAAAGCCCAGCCAAGATGTCTTATGACAAAATGTCCCAGGGGATCTACAGTGAGAAACTCCCATGTAAATCAGAAATGTTTATCACTTCCTGGAATCCATTCAATGGTACTATAAGAAAACACTTCCTCCCCATTCCCCAGGCCATGGAAGACAGAACTTCTATCAACTCTTCTACCTTTCAAAGATAGTTTAGAGGAAGGAGATTCTGCCCCATTTATTCTGTCCATTCATTACTTGGTTCTGCCTAATGAAGGAAGAATAGCTAGTATGATTGGTGATTGCTTGACATCTGTTGAGCCACACTCAACAAATGGGTAAAGTAACAATAATTCCAAAACAGAATTAATATTACTCTTTCTCGCTTTTTCCCTTTAACTGCCTTACTCATGGATTGGTAAATGTGTAAGCAGTTACCTGCTCCCATGTATGCAGGGCCTATAACATGCCACCTTCTATATGGAAACTTGGTCAGCATCTCTCTCTCTCTCTCTCTCTCTCTCTCTCTCACACACACACACACACACACACACACACACACACACACACTTTTGTTTGTTCTATTGCTGGTAACTATATGTGTAAAGCAGACCTGTGGTCCTTAGAAATGACTTTGTAAGCCAGGATCTGCCATATAGATACAACTCTCTGCAAAGACAGGTCTAATCTAGTTTCAGCAAGGTAATAGAAAGATGCTGTTTTGATCTCAAGTTACAGCTACATTCTCTAATCTAGCTTTAGCGAGAAAGTCATATGTTTTGGAGGTTATTGAGCACTTTCCCTGTTCACTAATAAAGTTGATACTCTCTGATCCCCTTTTGACTATCAATGTACCGTATTCTATATATTTTTTGCATTAGACAGAACTCAGAATGGAGAAACTATAGTTCCTCCCTCCAAAATTTACAAGTTGCTAACAATTCATTCCATAATTCTCTGTTTTGAGAGCCATAGTAAACAACTTACTGAAAAGAGGGAAAGACTATATGGGCCTTTGAAATAGCAAGTCTTCAAGTTCCTTTACCTTTGCCTAGTTTCACAACCTTGATCTAATGTGGCTTTCTACCCATAAAATAAAATGAATCTAACATTGTGATGGGGGTTGTTCTTGTCCCAACAAGACTCTGACTCCAGCCACCTCTACCTCAGAGCCTGATTCAATCAAATCCTATATAACTGGTAAACAAACCTGGTGGAAGATATGATCTTATCTGGAAAGTACTGTATAATGATAAGGATGATCATACACAGCTGTACTCCTGGCAGAGAAGACCTATACCCATGAGCCTATGGCACAATATCACCACTGTGGCCCTTTCAAAATAGTGACTAAGCTTACCAAGACTTTTAGCAGTCTCATATTTTAAATGATCAGAAACAGGATGGGGTGACCCAAGAGATCATTGTATCCTTTCCCTGCTCCTCTTAGAGGTCAATCTAGTTTTTATCTCCAATATGCCTCATTCACACAGTCTTGACATTTTTCCAGCAGTGATGGATATTCTCCTTGTAACACATTTTATATCTTGCATCTGTCTTCCATAGCATCTGCATTATGAGACGCTGTAACAAATTACCACAAAATTGGTGGCTTAGAAAAACACAAATTTACTCTCTCACAGTTCTGGTTTGGCTAGAAGTCTGAAGTCAAAGTGACAGCAAAGCCACATTCCCTCCAGGGACTCTATGGGAGAATCCTTCTTTGCCTTTTTGAGCTTCTGGTGGTTCCAGGCATTCCTTAGCTCATGGCTGCATAACCCCAATCTCTGCCTCCATATCCACATGGTCTTCTCCCCTGTGTCTCCCTCTGTGTCTCCTTCTTTTCTGTCTATTATAATACTTATCATTAGATTTAGGGCCCACCCTAATCCAGGATGATCTCATGTCAAAATCCTTACTTTCATAACATCTACGAAGACCCTTATTCCAAATAAGTCACATTCTGAGGTTGAGATGGACATGTATTTTGGGGGGCACCATCCAACCTCCTACAGCAACCAGGTGCCATTTTGTATTTCCAGCCCCTGGTTTGTGCTCTGATTTTTGAGGGTGCTGTTTCCCATTTATAGTTTTACTCAACTCTGAGACTTGCCACTTCATACTATTTTTCTAGCTTTGATTTTTGGCTTCCGTATCAAGATTTGTTTGGCTACAAACATAGATGGCTTAAACAAGAAAGGAGGGACTTATTGGTTCATGCTAATGAAGTCTAGGGGTAATAATGGCTTCAATTGTAGCTTGTTACAGAGGCTCAAGTGATAATGTTAGGGCCAATTTCTGTGACTATCTTGGCATTGCTTTTTCTCTCTGCTGGCTTTTCCAGGTTGCCTCCTTTCTTGGTAACAAGAGGGCTGAAGCAGCCCCAAGTTTCATATTCTCATAAAGCCAAAGTCAATGGAAAAGGAAAGTACTTCTACTTCTCAGAAACATCAGTAAAGGGCTCATGGCTTCTCTTTGGTTCAGATTTAGTCACATGCCAATCCATGAGATAATCATTATGGCCAGGGATATGCTGATTTGATTTGGCCAAATAAAGGCTACTCCTGGAACTAAGAGTGGAGGTCATTTCCAATCAAATCAAATGGGTTGAAAGTTAGACAAAGTATATCATCAAGCAAAAGATGAGGTCGTATTTCTGGAAGACTGAGGAGTGAATATCGTGGGGCTATATCAGTGTCCACTATAGCTTCCCTCTTAATCATGACTTGGGTTCTTTCTTTGGCTAAGCTATCATTTGTAGCCTTGGATAAATACCTCATTTCAATTCATGACCTCATGGTGTCTTAAAGAAGCTGACTCCAGAGATTTACCTAGGCTTTCTTCCAAAAGCATTGCCTATGGGCTACACAGTCAGTATGTCCTTCTGAGTGCCCAAACTACCAGGCAAAGTATAAAGAGAATACCTGGTAGAAGAACTTTTCTGCTGCCCTGTTTGATAGATATCCAAAACAGGTCTGGCTTTGCTAAAAGTGAGGATTGAGTAGATGCTCAGTGCTAGTCTACTCTCTAGCAGTATGTCATCTGGTCTTCTGTTTGTGGATGTAATTCTGAGATGAGCATTAAAACAAGGAAATTTCTATCTGGGTTAGCATGGAACTCTAAATACCCCAAAGGATGAACCAAGTCAAAATATACTAATACTATGGCCTTTTCAATGTTCCAGATGACTAGTGATTTGATGAATTATAAAGACTGTGAACTATTGAAATTATGTAAAAAATTTATAGTTGAAATTGACCAATCAATATTGTAAGGGATGTGATATTGCTTGAAGATCATTGTGTAAGGAACTAACTCTCTCATATTGTATTTTAATACCTAGTATGATTGGCCTATACACTTTTAAATATTTTTGTGGCTCTCTGGATATATTTAATTTTCCAATATTGGTCATCAGTGAAGAATGTAGTACCTCAAAATTAAAATTTATTTAAAATTACTTAAGGAATACAATATATTAGAAAGATTATAAAATCTATTGGCTACTTCTTTTGAAAACAAGATATTGGAGTAAATAAGCTTTCAAATTCTCATATGATATTCAGTTTCATGGAAGCAAGATGTAGCTATTTTAAAAGAAATTTTTATATTATAAAGAATTTGATTTTCTAATAACTATAATTAAAACTTCAAATCACTTCTAATTTTCTAATTTTTATATACTAATTTGAAATAACTTTATTTATATAATTTGTGCTGAACATAATGATGTTTTTATTTTTGATAAATAAATGATATTTTAACTAAAAAATATGCTTAGGGAAAGGGCATCTTTCTCTAATTTGCATAAAAGCTCTAATGGTTGGGCTTGTGGTGGCCCTGAGTGGTTACCTTTGGTGAGGCAGATAGAGGGATTGGATAAGAGAGAAGAACACAGGTAAATTACTGTTAATGTTCTAGTTCTGGTTTGGATGGTAATTTTACTGGTGTTCAGTTATAAGTAGATATATAAATAGATAAATAAATGAAAATAAATTCATGAACTAGTGATGAAGTATCATGAACTGAAAATCATAATTAATTCAGTTCTATGCACTGGAGGTCTAGCAAAAATATATTTGTGGAGCAAGATTAAAAGAAAATATATTCCACATCCAGCAAGAGAAACAATATGGAGCACAGGGACTTGTATCAATCGTAAAAGTTTAGACTTTACCTTTCCCCTCCTTTTGCCCCAATAGAGAAGGATCAAAGTGCAGAGCAGTTTACAAGAAGCCCACCAAGCAGCCTGGGTGGGATATTTGTGGACTTTACGTAGTTCATGGGCCTGTGTCTGGCAGGCCAGGAAGGTCAAAGGAGTATCAAACTGGAGACAACTTTAGCTTTAGCTCCCAAATCTTTGAATCAGATTATAAGACCATAGGTCCATGGTGGGTTAGTGCTGTGTGTTGTTGTAAAGAGTTTTGAAATATAGAGGGATTGTGCAGAAATGAGAAGAGACCTGAAGATGGTAGCCCTTCTTTCAATGTGATTACATTGGGGACTCCTAAATGAGCCCAGTAATCTTCATCTGAACAGTATCTTATTTTGTGCAGATTACATAAAGTTCATGTCCACACTGAGGGGAAAGCATGACCTAGCATCAACATGTTTTTCTTCCTCCATCAAGAGAAAATGACTGTCAGTTACTGCTCTTCAGAGTTACATTGTTTTTCTAGAATTGGCCTTATAACAACACTACACTACAGGTGCAGTTACAGGAATTCTCTGGAACCATCTACTACAGGCTAACATATAGGAGATAATATTGGTCAGATGGGGTTGGGGGTGTTAGAGGGGACATTCCTCTGTGAAACTGGCCACGTGGGCAGAGTATATATATATATATATATATATATATATATATATATATATATACACGTTTGTATATGTACTTGTGTATATATACATATATATACGTATATATACATATATATATGTATAATCTTTCTCTCTTTTTGTATTTGATGTATACAAATACATAGTGCCGTGTAACTATTTTGGTGATTTACTTTGCTTATCCCATGTTTTCAAAATGGTAGCTACTCTCCTAACCACCTCTCCCCTTCAAGAGCATTCACAAATTCATGTTTAATTCATCTATTCTGACCTTTCACCTGACACACCTCCCAAAGAATTGTAGAACCTTTGCTGTGGCCGAGGCATTCTGGCAGCTATGGATTCTGCTTACCTTCTTCTCCAACCTAGCCCAAGTAACCTGTCTTGTTTACAAAGTGGAGACAGATGTCTCCAACAGGGAAGTGTTGGCAATCTTTTTGTAAGAGTATCTCTAGAGACTGTGCCTATATCTTGAAGAAGCTGTTTACAACTGTAATCAACTACCCTGTATATGAATGGGAATTACTGGTTCTAAAGATCAGAGAAACCATTTCCAGGAGGCTCAGCACCAGTGACCATGAAATCAGAAGACAGCAGCCTGGAAAACTTCCAGATAATGTGGAAGTCCAGCCAGTGCCAGATGTGGTAGACTCCATGTTTGGGAACCTCACAGCTGCTTTTATTCTGTTGAGCATGTTTTTCCTTCCTTTTGGTAGACCACCAGCTGTCCTATGTGCCTCAACTCAAGTTACAACAGCAAAATTCACTTCAGCTCTGGGAAACTGATCCCGCTTAGCAACTTCATAACAAATTCCTGAGAAGATGACCTCAATTTCAAACTGTCTCAGTTAAAGTGGCCTTATTGGGCTAACTTAGAGCAAAATTGTAATGGTTTCTATTGCATTTGTGAATGATGTAATTTGAGGAGGGGCTTTTCATAGTGTGATTTCTGGGACTTTGGTTCACAGGGTGTAATTAGAGGCATAACCACCTCCCCAGGGTTATTTAGAGGGCAGTCCCTGCAGGCACTAAGTGGCAGGTGTGACCTCAGTGACAGCTGCCCCTATACAGTGTCCACAAGACTATATGCATGCTATTTAGAAATTAACTGAATGCTCCTCTTTGTTCTCCACAAAAATTTTAAAATTTCCCCATGTTATCCTGGACATCTTCTCCCATGTTAATAACTGGAAGTCATTAAAGCAGCCCCTCAAAGATGCTCTTAGGTCTTCAGTTATTTTTAGCACACCGTCTCACACATAGAGACATTGTATATAGACACTGTACATAGTGAAGTTTGAGGGGCCTTGAACTGCTAAGATTTTGCTTATAAGAGATTCACTTTAGTCACGAAATTTGAGGGGTTTTATGAGTTGAACATGAGTTATAAGTGGGATTGGTAGGGGGTGGAGGAGTGGTTTTGTGTTCAGATTTAAAGGAAGCAGCCAGCCCCCGTGCTTTACATGTAGTTTGTGCTCAGCCCAGCAGGATCTATATTAAAATTGGGACACCGCAGAGAAGATTAGCATGTCCCTCGTATCCACTGTATAATGTGATTTGGGGAGCCAGTGTTGTCGTGGTCTGGGTTCAGGCTAACATATAGAGTATAACATATTCTCTATATTTGAGAAGGTAACGTATCCTCATATGACATGTAGAAAGGCATGAGGTGCATCTGTGCATACAACATGGCAACAGTTAAACACGTGATCTGACAAGCACTCTCTCTGTGGTGTGCTTTCATTGGCGGGCCAAATACGGTCTGGTTTGAGGCATAGCCTCTGCCATTGGTGTGAATCTAGGGAGAGCTGACTCAGTAGTGGGACTAGAAGCAGCAAAGATCCCCTATACCACAGGACTTCAGTGTTTACAGGTGAGACATAATTCCTGCATTTGAGGACATAGGACAAAATAGGTACATAATGAAGCCACAAGGCAACAACATTTATTTAGCATTAGAGGTACAGATAAGGAACTGGGGAGCATTCAGAAGGCAACAGTTACCCGCTTAGTTTAATATGGAAACTTTTGTGCGTTGGTGGGGTAAACTGAAATACAGTGACCTATATGGCAATATTTGGGAAGTCATCTGTCTATAATGACAGTTGAGGGCTTGCCTGGTATGCTTTCAGTAAAAAAAAAAAAAAGGCAAGAACAGGCTGTCACTTGAAGCCCAGAGGGGCAGCAGAGTCTAGCAAAGGCATTGTATAGGCATAGAGAAGCAGCTAATTATCTATCTATCTAATTTTCCAGCTTTACTGAGATATAATTGACATGTAGCATTGTGTAAGTTTAAGGTGTACAATGTGTTGATTTGATACATATATATATTGCAATATGATTACCACCACAGTGTTATCTGACACCTCCATCACGTCACATAATTACCTTTCCTTTTTTGTGGGGAGAACATTTAAGCTCTACTCTCTTAGCAACTTTCAGGTATATAGTACAGTATTGTTAACTATAACCACAATACTGTGCATTAGATCCCCAGAACTTATTCATCTTGTAACCGGAAATTTGTACAGTTTGACCAACATCTCCCCATTTCCTCCACCCCCCAGCCCCTGGTATCCAGCATTCTACTCCCTTTTTCTGTGAGTTCAGCTTTTTGAAGATTCCATGTGTGAGATCACACAGTATTCATCTTTGTCTGACTTATTTCACTTAGCATAATGCTCTCAAGATCCTTCCATCTTGTCACAAATGGCAGGATTTCCTTCTTCCTCATGGCTGAATATATATATATATCACATACTATATTTTATATATCATATATTTCATATTATATAATATCACATCTTTATCCATTCATCCATTGATGTTCACTTAGGTTGTTTCCATGTCTTGGCTATTGTGAATAATGCCGCAATAAATATGGGAGTGCAGATATCTCTTTGACATCCTGGTTTCACTTCTTTTGGATATATACCCAGAAGTGGGATTGCATGATCATATGGTAGCTCTGTTTTTGATTTGTTGAGGAACCTCCACACTGTTTTCCAAAGTGGCTGTACTGATTTACATCCCCACCAACAGTGCCCAAGGATTCCCTTTCTCCACATCTTTGCCAACACTTGCTATCTCATCTTTTTTATAATGCAGCTACCATTTATTGAGTACCAGCTAGGTGCTGGCATTTCATTTAATCTGCTTTTCATTTGCGTTTCATTTCATTTGCTCGCATTTCATATTTTCAGCTCAACACACATCCAGCAATCCAGCCAGCTACCTTCTCTGATTCTCCACACCTGGGCTGCTAAAAGCTACTTGAGAAAAATTTCAAAAACCTGTGGACTGGTGTTCAAACTCAGCTGAGCTCTTTTACATTTTCTGGCAACTGCTCGCTATATCCCTAAACCAGTGGGTCTCAAGGTGTGGCCTCCTTGACCAGCAACATTAGCATTACCTAGAAACTTGCTAGAAATGTGAATTCTTGGGCCCCAGACCTGCTGAATCTGAAACTCTGGGGCTGGAGCCCCGCATTTGGTGTTTTAACAAGTCCTCCAGTAGGTTGTGATGCATGCTAAAATTTGAGAACGTCTGTGGGCCTAGCCTAATCAACTCCTTTCCCCCTTTCCCTCAAAATCTATTTCAAACTTTTCTCAGTCTCCTCAAACCCCTTACCCTCAAAACTCCTTCTTTATTTTCATTTTAAAAAAAACCCAGGGAACTTCGAGCAGAGGTTCCCACATTTTCTATCCCCGTGGCTACAAAATTTCTGTACCAGAAAATATTTTTTTCTCTTTTGCACTTTTCTCAATGGAAGAGAGCACCTTTCCGGTAACCATGCCCCATGCCTCCACCAAATTATCTTTTTATATACTCTGAGTTCCAACTCCTCTTCTCTCTTCATCCCTTCCAATTTTTTATCAGTAGCTTAGGCCTCTCTCCAGAACTCCAGGCAAAAACATTTGAGTACCTATTTCCTACCTCAGTATGACATCACTAACTTTAGCCCTAATACCTGAGAGTCATTCTTGATATTTCCCTCTCCTTATACCCAACATCCCTCTGGAGAAGAGATTTTGCAAAATAGAGTTGGGAAAGACATGAAAAAAAATTCACAAAAGGGAATCAGGATAAAGATTGAGAAGGTTTGGTCAACAAAGATAACATTCAATCAAGACTGAATTAGTGTTGGGGGAAGAGAAATGGGACATAGTAGAAAGGAAGAGACCATGTTTCAGGGACTCTTATGAATATGGCATGTGAGAAGTCCTTGGGAGGTAGTTGGACAAGACAACAATGAAAAAGGTTAGGTAAGGTACACAAGGAATATGAGATATGATAGGAAGAAGGAGGAAAGGAATCACAATCTTGGCCATTACTCTCAGGGAGAGCAGAAATGCTAAGCTCATAAGTGTGTATGAGGATTGGGAATAAAAATGGCACAAAAATGGCCAGAAGGGTTGCTAAAGCACACCATGGAAGAGAAGGCAAAGAAACAGGAGAAAGGAAAGAATAACAATTTCAGTTTATCCTTTTTATGAAAAATTGATGTGATGGAAATTTAATATTTGTAAAAATGATGTTTGAGAAAGCATTTATTAATGTTTATTATATGTATTATATGTAAAATGCTTTAAAATAAGAAATTGTAAGGATAAACAGGAATAATTTATGCAAGAGTACTTCTAAAATGATAAAGTATTTTCATTACAAAAGATAATTCTTATCATGAGATGGAATCACCTTAACATAGGATTTGAGGGTCTATTATACATTAGTTCAAAGAGGGGGTTTGCATATAAAATGAGATCTGAGGAAGAATTCCTAGATTGTGGTTGCATAAACCTTGTGTATTAACTGCAATCATCTTGTGTGACAAGTACCAAGAAGGTGTAGGTAACACAAAATTGCAGTTCACACACTGAAGAAAAACTTCTCACAATGGGCTGCTATGGTGATTGTACCCAGTACAATATTTTGGGCACACTTGTGGAAAGCACTTAAAGTGGTTTCTGAAAGTGCTTATGTTTTGTGATTAATCAAGGTAAATACTAAAATAAAAGACAGAGAGATAAATACTAATGAGTTCTTTGTTTCATTCTAGCCAAAACTTTGTAGGGTTTGTACCAGTGTGTTAGATTCTACTGTACATTTGTACAATTGCTTAAATAAGGGCTTCCCTCTCTTTCCATCTTAGAACCTAAGAAGGCAAGGGGAAGCTGATAAAGTTGTTTATTTAGCCTATTGGACCCTGAAGAAAGGTATTGAAACTAGGTTACATTATATCAGTATTTCTGGTCAATTCAGTTAAACATATAATTAAATAGTCCTATTACTTTCATGAAATGATATTAACTGGTTGGCTGACTAAAACTTTGACAGAGTTTTATCTTTGCATAGTTGCTATATCTCCCCACAAAATCATTTTACCAGGTTTTAAATTTTCTGGCCACACCATACATTTTTGTAAATTGTACTCAAACAACCAGTTATGATGTCAAGTGAATGTCTGAATTACTTTTGCTTTAGAACCAGTTTTTCCAGCTGTCATTTTAGACATGTCCTAATACGTTAAGCTATCTATATGTTGGTAAAACAACCAGTCAATTCAGTGGAAATCAAACTAGTCAAACTGGCATGAAATAAGTTCATCTGATAGATTTACTGAAATCTCACTCTTTGCTCAGTTGTTCTGTTATCTGTCTTCAATTGACAAAGACTTATTTTGTGTAGCTCCTTAATCTTCAAAGAGGTTTAAGCAAAATCTGATTAATTAAAATGATTTCGCAAACACAGTTATGAGATGGGATTAGGCAAGTTAGGGGATGCATGAAGCCTGTAGAAAAAAGTAGGATATACTCAATTAGTTTTGCATGATTTAGGTAGCTAATAGAGCAGATGAACCACTGATGTCTCTTTCAGCTTTAGAATTTTCTTATGTAGACGTGGCATCAAATCCCTATAAGTTGTAGATAAATAAAATGTAGTATATCCATATAAATATTATTCAACCATAAAGAAGAACATAGTACTGATGCAGGCTACAACATGGATGAACCTTTAAAACCTTATGATAAGTGAAAGAAGCCAGTCATAAATGGACCCATGATATATGATTACATTTATATAAAATGTCCATAATCGGCAAATCTATAGAGACAGAAGGTGGATTAGTGGCATTTTAGAACTGGAGGAAGGATGGGTAATATGGGGGTTATAGTTAAATTGTACAGGATATCCTTCTGAGGTGATGAAAATATTCTAAAATTGACCATTCATAGTTGCACAAGTCTGATGCAACTGTACTCTAGGACACCAGAGGCTATATGGTCAAGTGGAGAAAGAAAACAGAAGAGCTTTGGAGTCATTGGGAGCTGTTTTCTCATACCTGCTCAGTTAGTTACTAATAAGCTGTACCATCCTGAAAAAGTCAATTTCCTCATATATGAAATGGGAATATTACCTAACCACTCACAGGATTGCTCTAAGAATAAAATGAGATACTTTCAATAAAGAGCCTAGGGGAGAGACCTTCAAGATGGCACATCTTGAAGTAAGATGTGGAGATCACCTTTCTCCCCACAGATACATCAGAAATACATCTACATATGGAACAACTCCTACAGAACACCTACTGAATGCTAGCAGAAGTCCTCAGACTCCCCAAAAGGCAAGAAACTCCCCCATGTACCTGGCCGTGTGGCTGACAGGGTCGTGGTGCTCCGACCGGCTGTCAGGCCTGTGCCTCTGAGGTGGGAGAGCTGAGATCAGGACATTGGTCCACCGGAGATGTCCTGGCTCCACATAATATCAAATGGCAAAAGGTCTCCAAGAGATCTCCATCTCAATGCTAAGACCCAGCTCCACTCAACAACCAGCAAGCTACAGTGCTGGACACCCTATGCCAAACAGCTAGCAAGACAGTAACACAACCCCACCCATTAGCAGAGAGGTTGCCTAAAATCATAATAAGGTCACAGACACCCCAAAACACACCACTAGACGTGGTCCTGCCCACCAGAAAGACAAGATCCAGCCTCATTCATCAGAACACAGGCACCAGTCCCCTCCACCAGGAAGCCTACACAACCCACTGACCCAACCTTACCCGCTGGGGGCAGACACCAAAAACAATGGGAACTACGAACCTGCAGCCTGTGAAAAGGAGACCCCAAACACAGTAAGTTAAGCAAAATGAGAAGACAGAGAAACACACAACAGATGAAGGAGCAAGGTAAAAACCCACCAATCAAACAAATGAAGAGGAAACAGGCAGTTTACCTGAAAAAGAATTCAGAGTAATGATAGTAAAGATGATCCAAAATCTTGGAAATAGAATGGAGAAAGTACAAGAAAAGTTTAACAAGGACCTAGAAGAACTAAAGAGCAAACAAACAATGATGAATGAAACAATAAATGAAATTTAAAATTCTCTAGAAGGAATCAATAGCAAATTAACTGAGGCAGAAGAATGGATAAGTGACCTGGAAGATAAAATAGTCGAAATAACTACTGCAGAACAGAATAAAGAAAAAAAAGGAGGGCTTCCCTGGTGGCACAGTGGTTGAGAGTCCGCCTGCCGATGCAGGGGATTACGGGTTCGTGCCCCGGTCCGGGAAGATCCCACATGCGGCGGAGCGGCTGGGCCCGTGAGCCATGGCCACTGAGCCTGTGCATCCGGAGCCTGTGCTCCGCAACGGGAGAGGCCACACAGTGAGAAGCCCGCGGAAAAAAAAAAAAAAAAAAAAAAAGAGAAAAAAAAGGGAAAGAATTGAGGACAGTCTCAGAGACATCTGGAACAACATTAAACGCACCAACATTCGAATTATAGGGGTCCCAGAAGGAGAAGAGAAAAAGAAAGGGTCTGAGAAAATATTTGAAGAGATTAGAGATGAAAACTTCCCTAATATGGGAAAGGAAATAGTCAATCAAGTCCAAGAAGCACAGAGGGACCCATACAGGATAAATCCAAGGAGAAACACACCAAGACACATATAAATCAAACTACCAAAACTTAAATACAAAGAAAAAATATTAAAAGCAGCGAGGGAAAAAACAACAAATAACATCAAAGGGAATCTTGCAGAAGGCTAACAGCTGATCTTTCAGTAGAAACTCTGCAAGCCAGAGGGGAGTGGCAGGACATATTTCAAGTGATGAAAGGGAAAAACCTACAACCAAGATTAGTCTACCCAGCAAGGATCTCATTCAGATTCAATGGAGAAATTAAAACCTTTACGCACAAGTTAAAGCTAAGAGAATTCAGCACCACCAAACCAGCTTTACAACATATGCTAAAGGAACCTCTCTAGACAAGAAACACAAGAGAAGGAAAAGACCTACAATGACAAAATCAAAACAATTAAGAAAATGGTAATAGGAACATACATATTGATAACTACCTTAACTGTAAATGGATTAAATGCTCCCACCAAAAGACAGAGACTGGCTGAATGGACACAAAAACAAGACCTGTATATATGCTGTCTACAGGAGACACTCTTCATACCTAGGGACACATACAGACTGAAAGTGAGGGGATGGAAAAAGATATTCCATGCAAATGGAAATCAAAAGAAAGCTGGAGTAGCAATTCTCATATCAGACAAAATAGACTTTAAAATAAAGACTATTACAAGAGACAAAGAAGGACACTACATAAAAATAACGGGATCAATCCAAAAAGAAGATACAGTGATTGTAAATGTTTATACACCCAACATAGGAGCACCTTCATACATAAGGCAAATGCTAACAGCCGTAAAAGGGGAAATCAACTGTTACACAGTCATAGTAGGGGACTTTAACACCCCACTTTCACCAATGGACAGATCATCCAAAATGAAAATAAATAAGGAAACACAAGCTTTAAATGATACATTAAACTAGATGGACTTAAATGCTATTTATAGGATATTCCATCCAAAAACAACAGAATACACTTTCTTCTCAAATGCTCATGGAACATTCTCCAGGATAGATCATATCTTGGGTCACAAATCAATCCTTGGTAAATTTAAGGAAATTGAAATTGTATCAAGTATCTTTTCCGACCACAATGCTATGAGACTACATATCAGTTACAGGAAAAAATCTGTCAAAAATACACACACAGAGGCTAAACAATACACTACCAAGTAACCAAGAGATCACTGAAGAAATCAAAGAGGAAATCAAAAAATACCTAGAAACAAATGACCATGAAAACACAACAACCCAAAACCTATGGGATGCAGCAAAAGCCATTCTAAGAAGGAAGTTTACAGCAATACAATCCTACCTCAAGAAACAAGAAACATCTCAAATAAACAACCTAACCTTACACCTAAAGCAATTAGAGAAAGAAGAACAAACAAAACCCAAAGTTACCAGAAGGAAGAAATCATAAAGATCAGATCAGAAATAGATGAAAAAGAAACGAAGGAAACGATAGCAAAGATCAATAAAACTAACAGCTGGTTCTTTGAGAAGATAAACAAAATTGATAAACCATTAGCCAGACTCATCAAGAAACAAAGGGAGAAGACTCCAATCAATAGAATCAGAAATGAAAAAGGAGAAGTAACAGCTGACACTGCGGAAATAAAAAAAATCATGAGGGATTACTACAAGCAACTCTATGCCAATAAAATGGACAATCTGGAAGAAATGGACAAATTCTTAGAAATGCACAAACTACCAAGACTGAATCAGGAAGAAATAGAAAATATGAACAGACCAATCACAAACACTGAAATTGAGACTGTGATTAAAAATCTTCCAACAAACAAAAGCCCAGGACCAGATGGCTTCACAGGCGAATTCTATCAAACATTTAGAGAAGAGCAAACACCTGTCCTTCTCAAGCTCTTCCAAAATATAGCAGAGGGAGGAACACTCCCAGACTCATTCTATGAGGCCACCATCGCCATGATATCAAAACAAGACAAAGATGTCACAAAGAAAGAAAACTACAGGCCAATATCACTGATGAACATAGATACAAAAATCCTCAACAAACTACCAGCAAACAGAATCCAACAGCACCTTAAAAGGATCATACACTATGATCAAGTGGGGTTTATCCCAGAAATGCAAGGATTCTTCAATATACTCAAATCAATCAGTGTGATACACCATATTAACAAATTCAAGGATAAAACTATGTGATTATCTCAATAGATGCAGAAAAAGTTTTGACAAAATTCAACACCCACTTATGATAAAAACCCTCCAGAAAGTAGGCATAGAGGGAACTTACCTCAACATAATAAAGGCCATGTATGGCAAACCCACAGCCAACATCATTCTCAATGGTGAAAAACTGAAACCATTTCCTGTAAGATCAGGAACAAGACAAGGTTGTCCACTCTCACCACTATTATTCAACATAGTTTTGGAAGTTTTAGCCACAGCAATCAGAGAAGAAAAAGAAATAAAAGGAATACAAATCGGAAAAGATGTAAAGCTGTCACTGTTTGCCGATGACATGCTACTATACATAGAGAATCCTAAAGATGCTACCAGAAAACTACTAGAGCTAATCAATGAATTTGGTAAAGTAGCAGGACACAAAACGAATGCACAGAAATCTCTTGCATTCCTATAGAATAATGATGAAAATTCTGAAAGAGAAATTAAGGAAACACTCCCATTTACCATTGCAACAAAAACAATAATATACCTAGGAATAAACCTACCTAAAGAGACAAATGTCCTTTATGCAGAAAGCTATAAGACACTGATGAAAGAAATTAAAGATGATACAAACAGATGGAGAGATATACCATGTTCTTAGATTGAAAGAATCAACATTGTGAAAATGACTCTACTACCCAAAGCAATCTACAGATTCAATGCAATCCCTATCAAACTACCAATGGCATTTTTCACAGAACTAGAGCAAAGATTTTCACAATTTGTGTGGAAACACAAAAGACCCAGAATAGCCAAAACAATCTTGAGAAAGAAAAATGGAGCTGGAGGAATAAGGCTCCCTGACTTCATACCATACTACAAAGCTACAGTCATCTAGACAGTATCGTACTGGCACAAAAACAGAAATATAGATCAATGGAACAGGATAGAAAGCTCAGAGATAAACCCATGCACCTATGGTCAACTAATCTATGACAAAGGAGGCAAGGATATACAATGGAGAAAAGGCAGCCTCTTCAATAAGTGGTGCTGGGAAAACTGGACAGCTGCATGTAAAAGAATGAAATTAGGGCTTTCCTGGTGGCGCAGTGGTTGAGAGTCCGCCTGCCGATGCAGGGGACACTGGTTCATGCACCAGTCCGGGAAGATCCCACATGCCGTGGAGCGGCTGGGCCCGTGAGCCATGGCCACTGAGCCTGTGCATCTGGAGCCTGTGCTCCACAATGGGAGAGGCCCCAATGGTTAGAGGCCCGTGTACTGCAGAAAAAAAAAAGAATGAAATTAGAGCACTCCCTAATACCATACACAAAAATAAACTCAAAATGGATTAAAGACATAAATGTAAGGCCAGGCAGTATAAAACTCTTAGAGGAAAACATAGGCAGAACACTCTATGACATAAATCACAGCAAGATCCTTTTTTACCCACTTCCTAGTGAAAAGGAAATAATAACAAAAATAAACAAATGGGACCTAATGAAACTTTAAAGCTTTTGCACAGCAAAGGAAAGGATAAGCAAGACAAAAAGACAGCCCTCAGAATGGAGAAAATATTTGCAAATGAAGCAACTGAGAAGGATTAATCTCCAAAATTTACAAGCAGCTCATGCAGCTCAATAACAAAAAACAAACAACCCAATCCCAAAATGG
Organism: Lipotes vexillifer; assembly: GCF_000442215.2. NCBI lineage: Eukaryota > Metazoa > Chordata > Mammalia > Artiodactyla > Lipotidae > Lipotes > Lipotes vexillifer. Next base: position 239,322 of record NW_006789838.1, on the reverse strand, counting down.
ACAGAAGACCTAAATAGACATTTCTGCAAAGAAGACATACAGATGGCCAAGAGGCACATGAAAAGCTGCTCAACATCACTAATTATTAGAGAAATGCAAATCAAAACTACAATGAGGTATCACCTCACACTGGTTAGAATGGGCATCATCAGAAAATCTACAAACAACAAATTCTGGAGAGGGTGTGGAGAAAAGGGAACCCTCTTACACTATTGGTGGGAATGTAAATTGATACAGCCACTATGGAGAACAGCATGGAGGTTCCTTAAAAAACTGAAAATAGAACTACCATATGACCCAGCAATCCCACTAGTGGGCATATGCCCTGAGAAAACCATAATTCAAAAAGAGTCATGTACCACAATGTTCATTGCAGCTCTATTTACAATAGCCAGGACATGGAAGCAACCTAAGTGTGCATCGACAGATGAATGGATAAAGAAGATGTGGCACATATATACAATGGAATATTGCTCAGCCATAAAAAGAAACGAAATTGAGTTATTTGTAGTGAGGCGGATGGACCTAGAGTTTGTCATACAGAGTGAAATAAGTCAGAAAGAGAAAAACAAATACCATATGATAACACATATATATGGAAACTAAAAAAAAAAGAAAAAAAACCTTTCTGAAGCACTTAGGGGCAGGACAGGAATAAAGACGCAGACGTAGAGAATGGACTTGAGGACACTGGGAGGGGGAAGGGCAAGCTGGGACGAAGTGAGAGAGAGGCATGGACATATATACACTACCTAATGTAAAATAGATAGCTAGTGGGAAGCAGCCGCATAGCACAGGGAGATCAGCTGGGTGCTTTGTGATCACCTAGAGGGTTGGGATAGGGAGGGTGGGAGGGAGATGCAAGAGGGAGGAGATATGGGTATATATGTATACGTATAGCTGATTCACTTTGTTATAAAGCAGAAACTAACACACCATTGTAAGGCAATTGTACTCCAATAAAGATGTTGAAAAATAATAAAGAGCCTAGCACAGTGCTTGGCACATTTGTAGCCACCCAAGAAATGTTAGCTCCCTTTCCGCTCTCGCTGTCATGTAGAATTTCCCATCTGCTCAGATTTCATCCTTGTGAACATTTGCCAAAATGCCATTTCATCCCACCCTTCCTTGTGAGGTTATCACGTTACCATCCAACAAAGCAACTGAAGTTTTAGGTTTGAATAACAAGTGAAGAAAACCCGACTGTGTAAGTCATTAAAATTTGTTTATAAGTGGGAAAGACACAAAAAGAGATAAAAAATTAGGGCTGGAGGACAGTAACAGAAGCATTCTGCAGTTGGCGACACCCCCACAAATGACTAATCTCCAAGAAGAAATTTGATTCCTTCAACTGCAAGGAAAAGATGTTTAACACAGGCAGCTGTGGTGATAAATCTTCCTATCAATTGTGGTTATAAGTCTGGAAAATCTTGAGTTAACTGTGCTGATGAATCATGCACATTTATTTCTACTTGTTTAAATATATTTTTCCTTTATGTACACAGAGATGGCTTATATTAAAGCTACCATTAAACACTGGTATCACAAAACCACCAAAGAGAATTAATTTTCTAGCATCCATGATAATAATGTAGATGCCAACTCACGACATGCAGTTTTCCTTTCTCTGTACAAATATTAAAATAATATTTCTGCTTGCAGTGTTCAAGATATTATTTTCTTGATACGAGCCACAGAAAAATAAATTAAGGAGACTTTTTGATTGTATGTACAAATTGTTAAAACAGTCCTATTTGCCAAAAATATATAGTCCACTGAGACCCTAAATATTTAAGTAGGATAAAAAATAATCCACAATTCAAATGCAAGTATAGAAAGTCTTGTGGTGATTTAAATATTCATAGCCTCAGGCTCAAAATAATGTTTTCACTTTAGGAACAGAAAGGAACATGTCGCTGCTTTGCAATTGAGTTGTCTAATGCAAACAGAGGCTGAGGGTGGGGGAGAAGAGAATACTAAGGTGGTGGAAGGCTAGACATTGCTATATTTACCTAACTAAAACTAATGTTTACTTTCATCCTAAAGATTTGTTGAGAATTTCTAAGAATGGGAACTTCAGCAATGATTCTCGGGAAAGGATGTGTGATCTTCTAAGAGAAACTTTTTTCTCCCTGGTCGATTTTTGGTACATTCATTCTCTTCTCAGATAGTAAGTTTTTAAGTAGTGCTTTGAGGAGTTTTTCTCTTCTTTTGCACTTTTTTCCAGTTTAATTGAGATATAATTGACACATAGCATTGCATAAGTTTAAGGTATGCAGTGTGAAGATTTGATACACTTATTATTGCAAAATTATTACTAGGGTTAGTTAACGCCTCCATTACCTCACATAATTACCATTTCTTTTTTATGCTAAGAACATTTAAGATCTACTCTCTTAACAACTCTCAAGTATATAATACAGTATTGTTAACTATAGTCACCATGCTATACATTAGATCCCCCAAACTTATTCATCTTATAACTGGAAGTTTGTATCCTTTGACCAACATCTCCCCATTTCCCCCACCCCCAGCCCCTCACAACCACCATTCTACTTTCAATGAGTTTGGCTCTTTTAGATTCCACATATAAGTAAGATCATACATACAGTATTTGTCTTTTTCTGTCTGGCTTATTTCACTTAGCACAGTGCCCTCAAGATACATTTATGTTGTTGCAAATGGCAGGACTTCCTTCTTTCTCATGGCTGAATAATATTCCTAATCATCACTTCTTTATCCATTTATCTGAGGGTGAACACTTAGGTTGTTTCTTATCTTGGCTATTATAAATAATATTGCAATAAACATGGGAGTGCAGATATCTCTTTTTTAAGCATTTTTTAAAATTAATTAATTTATTTTTTGGCTGCATTGGGTTATCATTGCTGTACATGGGCTTCCTCTAGTTGCGGCGAGTGGAGGCTACTCTTCATTGCAGTGCATGGCCTTCTCATTGTGGTGCCTTCTCTTTGTTGCCAAGCATGGGCTCTAGGCATGTGGGCTTCAGTAGTTGTGGCACACGGGCTCAGTAGTTGTGGCTCGTGGGCTCGGTAGTTGTGGTTCACGGGCTCTAGAGCACAGGCTCAGCAGTTGCGGCACGCGAGCTTAGTTGTGGGATCTTCCCGGACCAGGGCTTGAACCCATGTCCCCTGCATTGGCAGGAAGATTCTTAACCACTGTGCCACCAGGGAAGTCCCCAGATATCTCTTTATGATCTTGATTTCATTTCCTTTGGATGTATACCAGAAGTGGGATTGCTATATCATATGATAGTTCTTTTTTTTAATTTCTGAGGAAGGTCCATACTGTTTTCCCTAGTGACCCTACCAATTTACATTCCCACTAACAGTTCACAAGGGTTCCCTTTGCTCTACATCCTTGCTAGAATTTGTTATCTCCTGTCCTTTTGATAATAGCCATTGTAATAGATGTGAGGTGATAGCTCATTGAGGTTTTGATTTGCATTTCCCTGATGATTAGTGATGTTGAGCATATTTTCATATATACCTGTTGACCATTTATGTGACGTCTTTGGGAAAATATCGATTCAGGTTCTCTGCCCATTTTTTAATCTGTTTAGTTTGCTACTGAGTTACACAAGTTCCTTATATATTTTGGATATTAATCTCTTATCCCAATAAATGGTTTGCAGTTATTTTCTCCCATCCCATAGGTCTCCTCTTCATTTTTCTTGATTGTTTCTTTTGCTGTGCAGACACTTTTTAGTTTGATGAGGTCCCACTTACCTATTTTTGCTTTTCTTCCTTGTGTTTTAGGCATCATATCCAAAAAGATATTGCCAAGATCAACATCAAGGGTCTTTTCCCCTTATGTTTCCTTGTACGAGTTTTATGGGTTCAGGTCTTATGCTTAAGTCTTTAATCCATTTTGAGTTACTTTTTATGAATGGTGTAAGATAGGGGTCTATTTCATTCTTCTGAATGTGTTTATCCAGTTTTCTCAACACCATTTATTGAAGAGACTATGCTTTCCCCCATTGAGTATTCTTGGCTCCTTTGCCAAATATTAGTTGACCATATATGTGAGGGTTTATTTCTGGGCTCTTGATTTTGTTCCATTGGTCTATGTGTCTGCTTTTATGCCAGGACCATGCTGTTTTGATTATTATAGCTTTGTATTATAGTTTGAAATAAAGAAATGTGATGCCTCCAGCTTTGTTCTTTCTCAGGATTGCTGTGGCTATTCAGTGGTTTTGTAGTTCTATGCAAATTTCGGTATTCTCTATTTCTGTGAAAAATGTCATTGGAAGTTTGATCAGATTGTACAGAATCTATAATAGGTTTTGCAGAGTATTGACGTTTTAATAATATTAGTTCTCCCAATTTGTGAACACTGAATATCTTTCCATTTATTTGTGTCTTCTTTAATTTCTTTCATCAATGTCTCACAGTTTTCAGTGTACAGATCTTTCACCTCATTGGTTAAATGTATTTCTAAGTATTTTATTGTTTTTGGTACTCTTGTGAATAGAATTGTTTTCTTTATTTGTTTTTCATATATTTTGCTGTTAGTATTTAGAAATATAACTGATTTTTATATGTTTATTTTGTATTCTGCAACTTTTCCTCATCTGTTTTTTAGTACTAACAGACTTTTGGTTGTAATCTTTAGGATTTTCTATATAAAAGATCATATAATCTGCAAACAGAGACAATTTTACTTTTTCCTTACAATTCGGATGTCTTTTATTTCTTTTTCTTGCCTAATTGCTCTGCCTAGGACTTCCAGTACTATGTTCAGTAGGAATGGTGACACTGGGCACTCTTGATCTTAGAGGAAAATTTTTCAATCTTTCACCATTGGATATGATGTAATCTGTGGTCTTGTCATATATGGCCTTTATTATGTTGAGGTACATTCCTTCTATACCCAATTTGTTGAGAGTTTGTATCATGAATGTATGTTAAATTTTGTGAAATGCTTTTTCTCCATCGATTGCCATGTTAATTCTTCCTGATTTAAACTGTAGATTCTACACAATCCAATCCAAAATCCAACCAAGTAATTTTGCAGATAGCAACAAACTGCTGCTAAAGTTTGTATGGAGTAGGAAAAGACCCAGAACAGCCAACACAATACTGAAGAAGAACAAAGTTGTAGGTCTGACCTCACCCTACTTCAATACTTAATATAAAGCTACAGTGATTAATCCAGGGTGATATTACCCAAAGAATAGACAAATAGATCAATGGAATGTAAAGAAGAGCCAAGAAGTAGACACACACTAATAGGGTCAACTAATCTTTGACAAAAGAGCAAAGACAATTCAATGGAGAAAGATAGTCTTTTCAACAAATGGTGCTCAAACAAATGGATATCCCCATGTATAAAATACAATCTAGATATACACTTTCCATCTTGCACAAAAATTAACTAAAAATGAACCAGAGACCTAAATTTTAAAATACAAAGTGTGTAATTCCTAGAAGATAACATAGGAGAAAATCTATGTCACCTTTGGTTTGATGATGACCTTTTACGTACAACAGCAAAAGCATGATCCATTAAAGACAAATGTGATGAATTTCACTTCAATAAAAGTAAAACTTGTGATCTGTGAAAGACACTCTTTAGAGAATGAAGTGATAATTCACAGACTGGAAGAAAATCTTTGCAAAACACATATATTGGACTTCCCTGGTGGCACAGTGGTTAAGAATCTGCCTGCCAATGCAGAGGACATGGGTTCGATCCCTGGTCCGGAAGATCCCACATGCTGTGGATCAACTAAGCCTCTGTGCCACAAGTAATGAGCCTGTGCTCTAGAGCCCATGAGCCACAACTACTGAGCCCATGTGCCACAACTACTAAAGCCCCTGTGCCTAGAGCCTGTGACCCACAACAAGAGAAGCCACCACCATGAGAAGCCCATGCACCGCAACGAAGAGTAGCCTCCACTAGCCACAACTAAAGAAAAGCCCGCACACAGCAACGAAGACCCAACGCACCCAAAAAATCAAAAACAAAAACAAAAAAAACCCACATATCTGATAAAAGACTTGTATCCAAAATATATATAGAAGGAACTTTTAAAAAATCAATGATAAGGAAATAACCCAATTAAAAACTGGGCAAGAGATCTGAAAAGACACCTCACCAAAGAAGATATACAGATGACAAATAAACATATGCAAGTTGCTTAACATTATATATCTTTAGGGGATTATAAATTAAAACAACGATATACCACTACATGTCTATTAGAATGGCTAAAATCCAAAACATTGACAACACCAAATAGTGGGAGGATAGGCAGCAACAGGAACTCTCATTCATTGCTGGTGGGCAGTGAAACTATTCTATATGATATTCTAATGGTTGATACATGACATTATACATTTGTCAAAACCTATAGAATTTTATAGTACAAAGACTAAAACCTAATGTAAACTGTGATCTTTAGTTAATAATTATATATCAATACTTGTTCATCATGTTTAACAAATGTACCAAAATAATGGAAGATGTTAATAATCGGGGAAAATGTGGGCCAGGGAAAAGGGGAGTATGGGAGCTCTGTATTTTCTGCTCAACTTTTTGGTAAACCTAAGCCTGCTTTTTTTAAAAAAAAAAAAAATAGTCTATTAAAACAACAAACACATGCAGACCAGATTTGGCCTGCAGGCCATATTTTGTCAACACCACTTTTAGATGATTCAGAATCACTTTTGTAGAAATAGCCTCATCCTTGTATATTTTAGTCCAGGAATACAGTTTCCACACACCACCCTTCCTTCTCCTCTGTTAATTTCTTCCATCACTGAGCTTTAACACTGTGGGTTGAGATTTCTTTAACTCCCTTTTATCCTGGCTTACTTTCAAGATTATTTCTTCTGACTTTTCCCCTTTATGATCTAGAACAGGGGTTGGCAAGTTTTTCTGTCATCAGGAATATTTTAGATTTTGCAGACCACAGGTCTCTGTTGCAACTACTCAGATCTGCCACTGTAGCACAGAAACAGCCTTCGAGATTGGTTAAATGAATAGGCATAGCTGTACTCTAATAAAACTTTACCTACAAAAACAGGCAGTGGGCCGGTTTTGGCTCTCATGCTGCAGTTTTGCCAGCTGCTGGTCTAGAAGGGATGGTGATTATTCTTGAAATCCTATCCAATAGCCTAGCTGCTACCTTGCATTTGCTTTTTGCATTATACTAATTGGAGATTACCTGTGCCCTACAGGTCACTGCAAATAGTAGTCCCTCAGGCATCTGCAGGTCTTGTGTCCTGTGGCTAACAGCACTAATTTGTGGTTGTCTGTGCCCTCTGAATCCCTCATAGAACTAAGGCCTGGAAACATGCTGTTGATCTCACAGTCCCCAGTCTCAGAATCCTCTGAGAAGGCTGCTTTTAAGCCTACTAGTTTTCATATCCCCTATCCCTAGAGTGAAATTTCTGCCAATCTAATTATGAGGTGATAGCAATTAGCAGGAATTAGCACCCATCATGTAAAAGTTCAGGTTTCTTTCACTGAAACTAATTCATATCCAGAGCATGGGCAGCTCTTTACCAAAACAGTCTAATCTCCTTTTGCACCAGAGGTTATGAGCATCCTTGGATGACTGAAGCCACTGTTGGCAACGGGCAGTTGGGTAGAGCAAATGACTGAGAAGAGACACTAGAGCAGGGCAAGGGGGTCCCTGTAAGATGACGAGTCCAAATGACTGTTCCATCTAAAAGAGAGTGGAAGTCTAGTAAGCATATCCATTACTTATGTAAAACCACATTTCCTACTTGACTCTAGAATGAGTGCCAGGTTTTCAAATGCATAGAATTCTTATTTTACTGAAATTCTAGAGTAATTGAAAAATGGAATTCTATGTCTTCGCCAAATCTCAAGTCAAAGAACAACTTAGTCTAGATGTCCTGTGGCCAGATTTCTTCTCCTGGTTGTGCCGGAACACCTGGGATTTTCATTTCTCCTGTGTAAAGCAAGTGACTCTCACTGGACAATTACTCTTTTTAATCAACATTTTTTTTCCAATCAAAAGAGAAAACATGAAAGCCACAGAAAACTGTAGGTAGTTGAACTAAAACCACAGAGAATTGTACTGTTCAGTCATGGTCATTAACAGCATCTGTGGTCTTTCCCTATTCCTATGCCTATTTTCAGTCATTATGTCAGACTATAACCTGTTTCCCACTCAAGCATTTTCCCATGGCAGCAGACAGTTGTTCAGGACTCTTCTTGCTCTTTGATTTCAGGTATGTTTGTTTTCTTATGGTCCATGTAAAATAGACCATCGAAAATCATGGTGAATAATATTTGATTTTTTTAACCAATAAAGAAGTCAATATAAAGTTTTTCATGGAAAATAAGTGGAAGAATTGTAAAAATAAATTCTTTATAAACTTAGAAAGAATTATTACAATCCTTTATTTACCCTTGTTGGCCCTTGATTGGACTGTACCCTAAAGAACGGTCCAGTGTGGTAAATTAAAGAGCCAATTATACCATTCCTTTCTCCCCCAGGAGAAACATATGGTCCCTAAGGCCAGAAGTCAGATTTTATGAAAATTACTGGAGATGAACAGATACAATGTTTTTTATAAAATGGAAAACTCCTCTGAAATAAGGAGTTTAGAATATAACTTTTAGCACCCTGTAAAAAAAATGAAGCAATATTGATGCCATATGGAAAAGAATGAAGATGGCTGACTTTGAGAATGAATTATGGCAGGCCACTGTAAAGAAATTATACTCCAATAAAGATGTAAAAAAATTATACCAGGTTTTGCAGACATGGATAAAAAACCAGTATCTAGAGACCAATAAAGCAACATTGGAAATTTGGACGTTGGCCAAATATTGGATGAGCACCTCCTCATACAAGGTATTGGCCCTTGGCACATAGCACCCCAGGAAACCCAAAACACTGTTGTTGCCTGCAGGCACTCACAGCTGACTTGCACAGGGGAGGGGTGACCCTTGGACACAAGTAACTATAAGGTGAGGGGCAAAGTGGTAGGTATCCTTGCAGAGAGGCATCTGAGGTGTTATAGGAATTTCTTTCTTCTGTTGACCTGGAGCAGTGTCCCAGTGGATCATTCCACACCAGGAAAGAATCCTTGGGCTGAGCAGTGTCGTGTATGAACACAGAACATGCAGTAGCAGTAGGTTTTTCCTTTCCATTTCATAGAGACCTGAAGTGAATTCCAAATGTAACTCAAAAGCAGCAGCACCTTTAGTAAATGGGGAGAGGAACTCTCCAAAGTCCATTTATTAAAACGGCCAGGGAAGGAGTGGAATCGCACCTGCCAGGGGACACAGTATCAAAGGTTTTAAAGTTGCAAAGGGAAATCAGTTCAAACCCTCCAGGATTAGGTCCCAGAGATGCAATTAGAAGGCTGTTCACATGAAAGAGTTCAGGAGTATTTACAAAAACAGGCCCAAGAGAAAGAGTTTATTTCTGGATTATTAACACTAAAGTTGCTTTCCTCCTTAATTTATTCTCTATCTTTGGAAACATAAAAGATTTCATTGCCTCTTGGCAACTTTTGGTTCTAATTGGCCTGGGAATCCAACATGTGGGTCTAAGTGGTACCAAATGCCAGGATGAAAGGCCAGCAAATCTGTGGTAGTCACCTGGATGATTCTAAATATCTAGATGGATGATAAAACATGTATTAATTTGGTGCCAACATCACTACCTTGAGGTAGCATACCTTGACTCCTCAGGAAGAAATCTGGTTCCTTTTCTTATGTTCACACTCATGCCTCTATATTTTTATTATCTGTTCACTCATGTGTCTCCAACTCTGGGCCTAATTTTGGGAGGAGAGACACTGTGTCCTTCCTGCCCACCATTGTTTCCTTTCCACCATATGTAGCACAGGGCCTGGAATGTTACTACACACCCACAGATGTTAGGTAAATGAAAGAACACTTGGGCAACCTGTGGTGTGCTGTCACTAATGGGATGTTCTATGGTG